>NC_142717.1:17068107-17379623 GCF_055471065.1 Atractosteus spatula | reverse complement strand
CTCAGCACTTGGAATCGCAGTGTAACTGCTTGGCTCAGAAGAGCACACTGAGTCAGCCCTTCACCCCAGTGATCAGAAATTGTCAAAACGTGTTTTTCAGCAGAAATAAACACGTTTTGGCAACTTTGGTCACCCCCATGTAAGTTATAGGGCAGGAACAGCACAGTTTTCAAAACGTGTTTTTCAGCCCGAAATAAACGCGTTTTCTCAGCACTTGGGATCGCAGTGTAACTGCTTGGCTCAGAAGAGCACACCGAGTCAGCCCTTCACCCCAGTCATCAGAAATTGTCAAAACGTGTTTTTCAGCTTAAATAAATACGTTTTGGCAACTTTGGTCACCCCCTTGTAAGTTATAGGGCAGGAACAGCACAGTTTTCAAAACGTGTTTTTCAGCCCGAAATAAACGCTTTTTCTCAGCACTTGGAATCGCAGTGTAACTGCTTGGCTCAGAAGAGCACACTGAGTCAGCCCTTCACCCCAGTGATCAGAAATTGTCAAAACGTGTTTTTCAGCAGAAATAAACACGTTTTGGCAACTTTGGTCACCCCCATGTAAGTTATAGGGCAGGAACAGCACAGTTTTCAAAACGTGTTTTTCAGCCCGAAATAAACGCTTTTTCTCAGCCCTTGGAATCGCAGTGTAACTGCTTGGCTCAGAAGAGCACACTGAGTCAGCCCTTCACCCCAGTGATCAGAAATTGTCAAAACGTGTTTTTCAGCAGAAATAAACACGTTTTGGCAACTTTGGTCAACCCCATGTAAGTTATAGGGCAGGAACAGCACAGTTTTCAAAACGTGTTTTTCAGCCCGAAATAAACGCTTTTTCTCAGCCCTTGGAATCGCAGTGTAACTTCTTGGCTCAGAAGAGCACACTGAGTCAGCCCTTCACCCCAGTGATCAGAAATTGTCAAAACGTGTTTTTCAGCAGAAATAAACACGTTTTGGCAACTTTGGTCAACCCCATGTAAGTTATAGGGCAGGAACAGCACAGTTTTCAAAACGTGTTTTTCAGCCCGAAATAAACGCTTTTTCTCAGCACTTGGAATCGCAGTGTAACTGCTTGGCTCAGAAGAGCACACCGAGTCAGCCCTTCACCCCAGTGATCAGAAATTGTCAAAACGTGTTTTTCAGCAGAAATAAACACGTTTTGGCAACTTTGGTCACCCCCATGTAAGTTATAGGGCAGGAACAGCACAGTTTTCAAAACGTGTTTTTCAGCACGAAATAAACGCTTTTTCTCAGGACTTGGAATCGCAGTGTAACTGCTTGGCTCAGAAGAGCACACTGAGTCAGCCCTTCACCCCAGTGATCAGAAATTGTCAAAACGTGTTTTTCAGCAGAAATAAACACGTTTTGGCAACTTTGGTCACCCCCATGTAAGTTATAGGGCAGGAACAGCACAGTTTTCAAAACGTGTTTTTCAGCCCGAAATAAACGCGTTTTCTCAGCCCTTGGAATCGCAGTGTAACTGCCTGGCTCAGAAGAGCACACCGAGTCAGCCCTTAACCCCAGTGATCAGAAATTGTCAAAACGTGTTTTACAGCAGAAATAAACACGTTTTGGCAACTTTGGTCACCCCCATGTAAGTTATAGGGCAGGAACAGCACAGTTTTCAAAACGTGTTTTTCAGCCCGAAATAAACGCTTTTTCTCAGCCCTTGGAATCGCAGTGTAACTGCCTGGCTCAGAAGAGCACACTGAGTCAGCCCTTCACCCCAGTGATCAGACATTGTCAAAACGTGTTTTTCAGCAGAAATAAACACGTTTTGGCAACTTTGGTCAACCCCATGTAAGTTATAGGGCAGGAACAGCACAGTTTTCAAAACGTGTTTTTCAGCCCGAAATAAACGCTTTTTCTCAGCACTTGGAATCGCAGTGTAACTGCTTGGCTCAGAAGAGCACACTGAGTCAGCCCTTCACCCCAGTGATCAGAAATTGTCAAAACGTGTTTTTCAGCAGAAATAAACACGTTTTGGCAACTTTGGTCAACCCCATGTAAGTTATAGGGCAGGAACAGCACAGTTTTCAAAACGTGTTTTTCAGCCCGAAATAAACGCTTTTTCTCAGCACTTGGAATAGCAGTGTAACTGCCTGGCTCAGAAGAGCACACCGAGTCAGCCCTTCACCCCAGTGATCAGAAATTGTCAAAACGTGTTTTTCAGCAGAAATAAACACGTTTTGGCAACTTTGGTCACCCCCATGTAAGTTATAGGGCAGGAACAGCACAGTTTTCAAAACGTGTTTTTCAGCCCGAAATAAACGCGTTTTCTCAGCACTTGGAATCGCAGTGTAACTGCCTGGCTCAGAAGAGCACACTGAGTCAGCCCTTCACCCCAGTGATCAGAAATTGTCAAAACGTGTTTTTCAGCAGAAATAAACACGTTTTGGCAACTTTGGTCAACCCCATGTAAGTTATAGGGCAGGAACAGCACAGTTTTCAAAACGTGTTTTTCAGCCCGAAATAAACGCTTTTTCTCAGCACTTGGAATCGCAGTGTAACTGCTTGGCTCAGAAGAGCACACTGAGTCAGCCCTTCACCCCAGTGATCAGAAATTGTCAAAACGTGTTTTTCAGCAGAAATAAACACGTTTTGGCAACTTTGGTCAACCCCATGTAAGTTATAGGGCAGGAACAGCACAGTTTTCAAAACGTGTTTTTCAGCCCGAAATAAACGCTTTTTCTCAGCACTTGGAATCGCAGTGTAACTGCTTGGCTCAGAAGAGCACACCGAGTCAGCCCTTCACCCCAGTCATCAGAAATTGTCAAAACGTGTTTTCCAGCAGAAATAAACACGTTTTGGCAACTTTGGTCACCCCCATGTAAGTTATAGGGCAGGAACAGCACAGTTTTCAAAACGTGTTTTTCAGCCCGAAATAAACGCGTTTTCTCAGCCCTTGGAATCGCAGTGTAACTGCCTGGCTCAGAAGAGCACACCGAGTCAGCCCTTAACCCCAGTGATCAGAAATTGTCAAAACGTGTTTTACAGCAGAAATAAACACGTTTTGGCAACTTTGGTCACCCCCATGTAAGTTATTGGGCAGGAACAGCACAGTTTTCAAAACGTGTTTTTCAGCCCGAAATAAACGCTTTTTCTCAGCCCTTGGAATCGCAGTGTAACTGCCTGGCTCAGAAGAGCACACTGAGTCAGCCCTTCACCCCAGTGATCAGAAATTGTCAAAACGTGTTTTTCAGCAGAAATAAACACGTTTTGGCAACTTTGGTCACCCCCATGTAAGTTATAGGGCAGGAACAGCACAGTTTTCAAAACGTGTTTTTCAGCCCGAAATAAACGCGTTTTCTCAGCACTTGGAATCGCAGTGTAACTGCCTGGCTCAGAAGAGCACACTGAGTCAGCCCTTCACCCCAGTGATCAGAAATTGTCAAAACGTGTTTTTCAGCAGAAATAAACACGTTTTGGCAACTTTGGTCAACCCCATGTAAGTTATAGGGCAGGAACAGCACAGTTTTCAAAACGTGTTTTTCAGCCCGAAATAAACGCTTTTTCTCAGCACTTGGAATCGCAGTGTAACTGCTTGGCTCAGAAGAGCACACTGAGTCAGCCCTTCACCCCAGTGATCAGAAATTGTCAAAACGTGTTTTTCAGCAGAAATAAACACGTTTTGGCAACTTTGGTCACCCCCATGTAAGTTATAGGGCAGGAACAGCACAGTTTTCAAAACGTGTTTTTCAGCCCGAAATAAACGCTTTTTCTCAGCACTTGGAATCGCAGTGTAACTGCTTGGCTCAGAAGAGCACACCGAGTCAGCCCTTCACCCCAGTCATCAGAAATTGTCAAGACGTGTTTTTCAGCAGAAATAAACACGTTTTGGCAACTTTGGTCACCCCCATGTAAGTTATAGGGCAGGAACAGCACAGTTTTCAAAACGTGTTTTTCAGCCCGAAATAAACGCGTTTTCTCAGCACTTGGAATCGCAGTGTAACTGCTTGGCATAGAAGAGCAGACTGAGTCAGCCCTTCACCCCAGTGATCAGAAATTGTCAAAACGTGTTTTTCAGCAGAAATAAACACGTTTTGGCAACTTTGGTCACCCCCATATAAGTTATAGGGCAGGAACAGCACAGTTTTCAAAACGTGTTTTTCAGCCCGAAATAAACGCTTTTTCTCAGCTCTTGGAATCGCAGTGTAACTGCTTGGCTCAGAAGAGCACACTGAGTCAGCCCTTCACCCCAGTGATCAGAAATTGTCAAAACATGTTTTTCAGCAGAAATAAACACGTTTTGGCAACTTTGGTCAACCCCATGTAAGTTATAGGGCAGGAACAGCACAGTTTTCAAAACGTGTTTTTCAGCCCGAAATAAACGCTTTTTCTCAGCACTTGGAATCGCAGTGTAACTGCTTGGCTCAGAAGAGCACACCGAGTCAGCCCTTCACCCCAGTGATCAGAAATTGTCAAAACGTGTTTTTCAGCAGAAATAAACACGTTTTGGCAACTTTGGTCACCCCCATGTAAGTTATAGGGCAGGAACAGCACAGTTTTCAAAACGTGTTTTTCAGCCCGAAATAAACGCTTTTTCTCAGCACTTGGAATCGCAGTGTAACTGCTTGGCTCAGAAGAGCACACTGTGTCAGCCCTTCACCCCAGTGATCAGAAATTGTCAAAACGTGTTTTTCAGCAGAAATAAACACGTTTTGGCAACTTTGGTCACCCCCATGTAAGTTATAGGGCAGGAACAGCACAGTTTTCAAAACGTGTTTTTCAGCCCGAAATAAACGCGTTTTCTCATCCCTTGGAATCGCAGTGTAACTGCCTGGCTCAGAAGAGCACACCGAGTCAGCCCTTAACCCCAGTGATCAGAAATTGTCAAAACGTGTTTTACAGCAGAAATAAACACGTTTTGGCAACTTTGGTCACCCCCATGTAAGTTATAGGGCAGGAACAGCACAGTTTTCAAAACGTGTTTTTCAGCCCGAAATAAACGCTTTTTCTCAGCCCTTGGAATCGCAGTGTAACTGCCTGGCTCAGAAGAGCACACTGAGTCAGCCCTTCACCCCAGTGATCAGAAATTGTCAAAACGTGTTTTTCAGCAGAAATAAACACGTTTTGGCAACTTTGGTCACCCCCATGTAAGTTATAGGGCAGGAACAGCACAGTTTTCAAAACGTGTTTTTCAGCCCGAAATAAACGCGTTTTCTCAGCACTTGGAATCGCAGTGTAACTGCCTGGCTCAGAAGAGCACACTGAGTCAGCCCTTCACCCCAGTGATCAGAAATTGTCAAAACGTGTTTTTCAGCAGAAATAAACACGTTTTGGCAACTTTGGTCAACCCCATGTAAGTTATAGGGCAGGAACAGCACAGTTTTCAAAACGTGTTTTTCAGCCCGAAATAAACGCTTTTTCTCAGCACTTGGAATCGCAGTGTAACTGCTTGGCTCAGAAGAGCACACTGAGTCAGCCCTTCACCCCAGTGATCAGAAATTGTCAAAACGTGTTTTTCAGCAGAAATAAACACGTTTTGGCAACTTTGGTCAACCCCATGTAAGTTATAGGGCAGGAACAGCACAGTTTTCAAAACGTGTTTTTCAGCCCGAAATAAACGCTTTTTCTCAGCACTTGGAATCGCAGTGTAACTGCTTGGCTCAGAAGAGCACACCGAGTCAGCCCTTCACCCCAGTCATCAGAAATTGTCAAAACGTGTTTTTCAGCAGAAATAAACACGTTTTGGCAACTTTGGTCACCCCCATGTAAGTTATAGGGCAGGAACAGCACAGTTTTCAAAACGTGTTTTTCAGCCCGAAATAAACGCGTTTTCTCAGCCCTTGGAATCGCAGTGTAACTGCCTGGCTCAGAAGAGCACACCGAGTCAGCCCTTAACCCCAGTGATCAGAAATTGTCAAAACGTGTTTTACAGCAGAAATAAACACGTTTTGGCAACTTTGGTCACCCCCATGTAAGTTATTGGGCAGGAACAGCACAGTTTTCAAAACGTGTTTTTCAGCCCGAAATAAACGCTTTTTCTCAGCCCTTGGAATCGCAGTGTAACTGCCTGGCTCAGAAGAGCACACTGAGTCAGCCCTTCACCCCAGTGATCAGAAATTGTCAAAACGTGTTTTTCAGCAGAAATAAACACGTTTTGGCAACTTTGGTCACCCCCATGTAAGTTATAGGGCAGGAACAGCACAGTTTTCAAAACGTGTTTTTGAGCCCGAAATAAACGCGTTTTCTCAGCACTTGGAATCGCAGTGTAACTGCCTGGCTCAGAAGAGCACACTGAGTCAGCCCTTCACCCCAGTGATCAGAAATTGTCAAAACGTGTTTTTCAGCAGAAATAAACACGTTTTGGCAACTTTGGTCAACCCCATGTAAGTTATAGGGCAGGAACAGCACAGTTTTCAAAACGTGTTTTTCAGCCCGAAATAAACGCTTTTTCTCAGCACTTGGAATCGCAGTGTAACTGCTTGGCTCAGAAGAGCACACTGAGTCAGCCCTTCACCCCAGTGATCAGAAATTGTCAAAACGTGTTTTTCAGCAGAAATAAACACGTTTTGGCAACTTTGGTCACCCCCATGTAAGTTATAGGGCAGGAACAGCACAGTTTTCAAAACGTGTTTTTCAGCCCGAAATAAACGCTTTTTCTCAGCACTTGGAATCGCAGTGTAACTGCTTGGCTCAGAAGAGCACACCGAGTCAGCCCTTCACCCCAGTCATCAGAAATTGTCAAGACGTGTTTTTCAGCAGAAATAAACACGTTTTGGCAACTTTGGTCACCCCCATGTAAGTTATAGGGCAGGAACAGCACAGTTTTCAAAACGTGTTTTTCAGCCCGAAATAAACGCGTTTTCTCAGCACTTGGAATCGCAGTGTAACTGCTTGGCATAGAAGAGCAGACTGAGTCAGCCCTTCACCCCAGTGATCAGAAATTGTCAAAACGTGTTTTTCAGCAGAAATAAACACGTTTTGGCAACTTTGGTCACCCCCATATAAGTTATAGGGCAGGAACAGCACAGTTTTCAAAACGTGTTTTTCAGCCCGAAATAAACGCTTTTTCTCAGCTCTTGGAATCGCAGTGTAACTGCTTGGCTCAGAAGAGCACACTGAGTCAGCCCTTCACCCCAGTGATCAGAAATTGTCAAAACATGTTTTTCAGCAGAAATAAACACGTTTTGGCAACTTTGGTCAACCCCATGTAAGTTATAGGGCAGGAACAGCACAGTTTTCAAAACGTGTTTTTCAGCCCGAAATAAACGCTTTTTCTCAGCACTTGGAATCGCAGTGTAACTGCTTGGCTCAGAAGAGCACACCGAGTCAGCCCTTCACCCCAGTGATCAGAAATTGTCAAAACGTGTTTTTCAGCAGAAATAAACACGTTTTGGCAACTTTGGTCACCCCCATGTAAGTTATAGGGCAGGAACAGCACAGTTTTCAAAACGTGTTTTTCAGCCCGAAATAAACGCTTTTTCTCAGCACTTGGAATCGCAGTGTAACTGCTTGGCTCAGAAGAGCACACTGTGTCAGCCCTTCACCCCAGTGATCAGAAATTGTCAAAACGTGTTTTTCAGCAGAAATAAACACGTTTTGGCAACTTTGGTCACCCCCATGTAAGTTATAGGGCAGGAACAGCACAGTTTTCAAAACGTGTTTTTCAGCCCGAAATAAACGCGTTTTCTCATCCCTTGGAATCGCAGTGTAACTGCCTGGCTCAGAAGAGCACACCGAGTCAGCCCTTAACCCCAGTGATCAGAAATTGTCAAAACGTGTTTTACAGCAGAAATAAACACGTTTTGGCAACTTTGGTCACCCCCATGTAAGTTATAGGGCAGGAACAGCACAGTTTTCAAAACGTGTTTTTCAGCCCGAAATAAACGCTTTTTCTCAGCCCTTGGAATCGCAGTGTAACTGCCTGGCTCAGAAGAGCACACTGAGTCAGCCCTTCACCCCAGTGATCAGAAATTGTCAAAACGTGTTTTTCAGCAGAAATAAACACGTTTTGGCAACTTTGGTCACCCCCATGTAAGTTATAGGGCAGGAACAGCACAGTTTTCAAAACGTGTTTTTCAGCCCGAAATAAACGCGTTTTCTCAGCACTTGGAATCGCAGTGTAACTGCCTGGCTCAGAAGAGCACACTGAGTCAGCCCTTCACCCCAGTGATCAGAAATTGTCAAAACGTGTTTTTCAGCAGAAATAAACACGTTTTGGCAACTTTGGTCAACCCCATGTAAGTTATAGGGCAGGAACAGCACAGTTTTCAAAACGTGTTTTTCAGCCCGAAATAAACGCTTTTTCTCAGCACTTGGAATCGCAGTGTAACTGCTTGGCTCAGAAGAGCACACTGAGTCAGCCCTTCACCCCAGTGATCAGAAATTGTCAAAACGTGTTTTTCAGCAGAAATAAACACGTTTTGGCAACTTTGGTCACCCCCATGTAAGTTATAGGGCAGGAACAGCACAGTTTTCAAAACGTGTTTTTCAGCCCGAAATAAACGCTTTTTCTCAGCACTTGGAATCGCAGTGTAACTGCTTGGCTCAGAAGAGCACACTGAGTCAGCCCTTCACCCCAGTGATCAGAAATTGTCAAAACGTGTTTTTCAGCAGAAATAAACACGTTTTGGCAACTTTGGTCAACCCCATGTAAGTTATAGGGCAGGAACAGCACAGTTTTCAAAACGTGTTTTTCAGCCCGAAATAAACGCTTTTTCTCAGCACTTGGAATCGCAGTGTAACTGCTTGGCTCAGAAGAGCACACCGAGTCAGCCCTTCACCCCAGTCATCAGAAATTGTCAAAACGTGTTTTTCAGCAGAAATAAACACGTTTTGGCAACTTTGGTCACCCCCATGTAAGTTATAGGGCAGGAACAGCACAGTTTTCAAAACGTGTTTTTCAGCCCGAAATAAACGCGTTTTCTCAGCACTTGGAATCGCAGTGTAACTGCTTGGCATAGAAGAGCACACTGAGTCAGCCCTTCACCCCAGTGATCAGAAATTGTCAAAACGTGTTTTTCAGCAGAAATAAACACGTTTTGGCAACTTTGGTCAACCCCATGTAAGTTATAGGGCAGGAACAGCACAGTTTTCAAAACGTGTTTTTCAGCCCGAAATAAACGCTTTTTCTCAGCACTTGGAATCGCAGTGTAACTGCTTGGCTCAGAAGAGCACACCGAGTCAGCCCTTCACCCCAGTCATCAGAAATTGTCAAAACGTGTTTTTCAGCAGAAATAAACACGTTTTGGCAACTTTGGTCACCCCCATGTAAGTTATAGGGCAGGAACAGCACAGTTTTCAAAACGTGTTTTTCAGCCCGAAATAAACGCGTTTTCTCAGCCCTTGGAATCGCAGTGTAACTGCCTGGCTCAGAAGAGCACACCGAGTCAGCCCTTAACCCCAGTGATCAGAAATTGTCAAAACGTGTTTTACAGCAGAAATAAACACGTTTTGGCAACTTTGGTCACCCCCATGTAAGTTATAGGGCAGGAACAGCACAGTTTTCAAAACGTGTTTTTCAGCCCGAAATAAACGCTTTTTCTCAGCCCTTGGAATCGCAGTGTAACTGCCTGGCTCAGAAGAGCACACTGAGTCAGCCCTTCACCCCAGTGATCAGAAATTGTCAAAACGTGTTTTTCAGCAGAAATAAACACGTTTTGGCAACTTTGGTCACCCCCATGTAAGTTATAGGGCAGGAACAGCACAGTTTTCAAAACGTGTTTTTCAGCCCGAAATAAACGCGTTTTCTCAGCACTTGGAATCGCAGTGTAACTGCCTGGCTCAGAAGAGCACACTGAGTCAGCCCTTCACCCCAGTGATCAGAAATTGTCAAAACGTGTTTTTCAGCAGAAATAAACACGTTTTGGCAACTTTGGTCAACCCCATGTAAGTTATAGGGCAGGAACAGCACAGTTTTCAAAACGTGTTTTTCAGCCCGAAATAAACGCTTTTTCTCAGCACTTGGAATCGCAGTGTAACTGCTTGGCTCAGAAGAGCACACCGAGTCAGCCCTTCACCCCAGTCATCAGAAATTGTCAAAACGTGTTTTTCAGCAGAAATAAACACGTTTTGGCAACTTTGGTCACCCCCATGTAAGTTATAGGGCAGGAACAGCACAGTTTTCAAAACGTGTTTTTCAGCCCGAAATAAACGCGTTTTCTCAGCACTTGGAATCGCAGTGTAACTGCTTGGCATAGAAGAGCAGACTGAGTCAGCCCTTCACCCCAGTGATCAGAAATTGTCAAAACGTGTTTTTCAGCAGAAATAAACACGTTTTGGCAACTTTGGTCACCCCCATGTAAGTTATAGGGCAGGAACAGCACAGTTTTCAAAACGTGTTTTTCAGCCCGAAATAAACGCTTTTTCTCAGCCCTTGGAATCGCAGTGTAACTGCTTGGCTCAGAAGAGCACACTGAGTCAGCCCTTCACCCCAGTGATCAGAAATTGTCAAAACATGTTTTTCAGCAGAAATAAACACGTTTTGGCAACTTTGGTCAACCCCATGTAAGTTATAGGGCAGGAACAGCACAGTTTTCAAAACGTGTTTTTCAGCCCGAAATAAACGCTTTTTCTCAGCACTTGGAATCGCAGTGTAACTGCTTGGCTCAGAAGAGCACACCGAGTCAGCCCTTCACCCCAGTGATCAGAAATTGTCAAAACGTGTTTTTCAGCAGAAATAAACACGTTTTGGCAACTTTGGTCACCCCCATGTAAGTTATAGGGCAGGAACAGCACAGTTTTCAAAACGTGTTTTTCAGCCCGAAATAAACGCTTTTTCTCAGCACTTGGAATCGCAGTGTAACTGCTTGGCTCAGAAGAGCACACTGAGTCAGCCCTTCACCCCAGTGATCAGAAATTGTCAAAACGTGTTTTTCAGCAGAAATAAACACGTTTTGGCAACTTTGGTCACCCCCATGTAAGTTATAGGGCAGGAACAGCACAGTTTTCAAAACGTGTTTTTCAGCCCGAAATAAACGCTTTTTCTCAGCACTTGGAATCGCAGTGTAACTGCTTGGCTCAGAAGAGCACACTGAGTCAGCCCTTCACCCCAGTGATCAGAAATTGTCAAAACGTGTTTTTCAGCAGAAATAAACACGTTTTGGCAACTTTGGTCAACCCCATGTAAGTTATAGGGCAGGAACAGCACAGTTTTCAAAACGTGTTTTTCAGCCCGAAATAAACGCTTTTTCTCAGCACTTGGAATCGCAGTGTAACTGCTTGGCTCAGAAGAGCACACCGAGTCAGCCCTTCACCCCAGTCATCAGAAATTGTCAAAACGTGTTTTTCAGCAGAAATAAACACGTTTTGGCAACTTTGGTCACCCCCATGTAAGTAATAGGGCAGGAACAGCACAGTTTTCAAAACGTGTTTTTCAGCCCGAAATAAACGCGTTTTCTCAGCACTTGAAATCGCAGTGTAACTGCTTGGCATAGAAGAGCAGACTGAGTCAGCCCTTCACCCCAGTGATCAGAAATTGTCAAAACGTGTTTTTCAGCAGAAATAAACACGTTTTGGCAACTTTGGTCACCCCCATGTAAGTTATAGGGCAGGAACAGCACAGTTTTCAAAACGTCTTTTTCAGCCCGAAATAAACGCTTTTTCTCAGCCCTTGGAATCGCAGTATAACTGCTTGGCTCAGAAGAGCACACCGAGTCAGCCCTTCACCCCAGTCATCAGAAATTGTCAAAACGTGTTTTTCAGCTTAAATAAACACGTTTTGGCAACTTTGGTCACCCCCATGTAAGTTATAGGGCAGGAACAGCACAGTTTTCAAAACGTGTTTTTCAGCCCGAAATAAACGCGTTTTCTCAGCACTTGGAATCGCAGTGTAACTGCTTGGCTCAGAAGAGCACACTGAGTCAGCCCTTCACCCCAGTGATCAGAAATTGTCAAAACGTGTTTTTCAGCAGAAATAAACACGTTTTGGCAACTTTGGTCACCCCCATGTAAGTTATAGGGCAGGAACAGCACAGTTTTCAAAACGTGTTTTTCAGCCCGAAATAAACGCGTTTTCTCAGCACTTGGGATCGCAGTGTAACTGCTTGGCTCAGAAGAGCACACCGAGTCAGCCCTTCACCCCAGTCATCAGAAATTGTCAAAACGTGTTTTTCAGCTTAAATAAATACGTTTTGGCAACTTTGGTCACCCCCTTGTAAGTTATAGGGCAGGAACAGCACAGTTTTCAAAACGTGTTTTTCAGCCCGAAATAAACGCTTTTTCTCAGCACTTGGAATCGCAGTGTAACTGCTTGGCTCAGAAGAGCACACTGAGTCAGCCCTTCACCCCAGTGATCAGAAATTGTCAAAACGTGTTTTTCAGCAGAAATAAACACGTTTTGGCAACTTTGGTCACCCCCATGTAAGTTATAGGGCAGGAACAGCACAGTTTTCAAAACGTGTTTTTCAGCCCGAAATAAACGCTTTTTCTCAGCCCTTGGAATCGCAGTGTAACTGCTTGGCTCAGAAGAGCACACTGAGTCAGCCCTTCACCCCAGTGATCAGAAATTGTCAAAACGTGTTTTTCAGCAGAAATAAACACGTTTTGGCAACTTTGGTCAACCCCATGTAAGTTATAGGGCAGGAACAGCACAGTTTTCAAAACGTGTTTTTCAGCCCGAAATAAACGCTTATTCTCAGCCCTTGGAATCGCAGTGTAACTTCTTGGCTCAGAAGAGCACACTGAGTCAGCCCTTCACCCCAGTGATCAGAAATTGTCAAAACGTGTTTTTCAGCAGAAATAAACACGTTTTGGCAACTTTGGTCAACCCCATGTAAGTTATAGGGCAGGAACAGCACAGTTTTCAAAACGTGTTTTTCAGCCCGAAATAAACGCTTTTTCTCAGCACTTGGAATCGCAGTGTAACTGCTTGGCTCAGAAGAGCACACCGAGTCAGCCCTTAACCCCAGTGATCAGAAATTGTCAAAACGTGTTTTACAGCAGAAATAAACACGTTTTGGCAACTTTGGTCACCCCCATGTAAGTTATACGGCAGGAACAGCACAGTTTTCAAAACGTGTTTTTCAGCCCGAAATAAACGCTTTTTCTCAGCCCTTGGAATCGCAGTGTAACTGCCTGGCTCAGAAGAGCACACTGAGTCAGCCCTTCACCCCAGTGATCAGAAATTGTCAAAACGTGTTTTTCAGCAGAAATAAACACGTTTTGGCAACTTTGGTCACCCCCATGTAAGTTATAGGGCAGGAACAGCACAGTTTTCAAAACGTGTTTTTCAGCCCGAAATAAACGCGTTTTCTCAGCACTTGGAATCGCAGTGTAACTGCCTGGCTCAGAAGAGCACACTGAGTCAGCCCTTCACCCCAGTGATCAGAAATTGTCAAAACGTGTTTTTCAGCAGAAATAAACACGTTTTGGCAACTTTGGTCAACCCCATGTAAGTTATAGGGCAGGAACAGCACAGTTTTCAAAACGTGTTTTTCAGCCCGAAATAAACGCTTTTTCTCAGCACTTGGAATCGCAGTGTAACTGCTTGGCTCAGAAGAGCACACTGAGTCAGCCCTTCACCCCAGTGATCAGAAATTGTCAAAACGTGTTTTTCAGCAGAAATAAACACGTTTTGGCAACTTTGGTCAACCCCATGTAAGTTATAGGGCAGGAACAGCACAGTTTTCAAAACGTGTTTTTCAGCCCGAAATAAACGCTTTTTCTCAGCACTTGGAATCGCAGTGTAACTGCTTGGCTCAGAAGAGCACACCGAGTCAGCCCTTCACCCCAGTCATCAGAAATTGTCAAAACGTGTTTTTCAGCAGAAATAAACACGTTTTGGCAACTTTGGTCACCCCCATGTAAGTTATAGGGCAGGAACAGCACAGTTTTCAAAACGTGTTTTTCAGCCCGAAATAAACGCGTTTTCTCAGCCCTTGGAATCGCAGTGTAACTGCCTGGCTCAGAAGAGCACACCGAGTCAGCCCTTAACCCCAGTGATCAGAAATTGTCAAAACGTGTTTTACAGCAGAAATAAACACGTTTTGGCAACTTTGGTCACCCCCATGTAAGTTATTGGGCAGGAACAGCACAGTTTTCAAAACGTGTTTTTCAGCCCGAAATAAACGCTTTTTCTCAGCCCTTGGAATCGCAGTGTAACTGCTTGGCTCAGAAGAGCACACTGAGTCAGCCCTTCACCCCAGTGATCAGAAATTGTCAAAACATGTTTTTCAGCAGAAATAAACACGTTTTGGCAACTTTGGTCAACCCCATGTAAGTTATAGGGCAGGAACAGCACAGTTTTCAAAACGTGTTTTTCAGCCCGAAATAAACGCTTTTTCTCAGCACTTGGAATCGCAGTGTAACTGCTTGGCTCAGAAGAGCACACCGAGTCAGCCCTTCACCCCAGTGATCAGAAATTGTCAAAACGTGTTTTTCAGCAGAAATAAACACGTTTTGGCAACTTTGGTCACCCCCATGTAAGTTATAGGGCAGGAACAGCACAGTTTTCAAAACGTGTTTTTCAGCCCGAAATAAACGCTTTTTCTCAGCACTTGGAATCGCAGTGTAACTGCTTGGCTCAGAAGAGCACACTGTGTCAGCCCTTCACCCCAGTGATCAGAAATTGTCAAAACGTGTTTTTCAGCAGAAATAAACACGTTTTGGCAACTTTGGTCACCCCCATGTAAGTTATAGGGCAGGAACAGCACAGTTTTCAAAACGTGTTTTTCAGCCCGAAATAAACGCGTTTTCTCATCCCTTGGAATCGCAGTGTAACTGCCTGGCTCAGAAGAGCACACCGAGTCAGCCCTTAACCCCAGTGATCAGAAATTGTCAAAACGTGTTTTACAGCAGAAATAAACACGTTTTGGCAACTTTGGTCACCCCCATGTAAGTTATAGGGCAGGAACAGCACAGTTTTCAAAACGTGTTTTTCAGCCCGAAATAAACGCTTTTTCTCAGCCCTTGGAATCGCAGTGTAACTGCCTGGCTCAGAAGAGCACACTGAGTCAGCCCTTCACCCCAGTGATCAGAAATTGTCAAAACGTGTTTTTCAGCAGAAATAAACACGTTTTGGCAACTTTGGTCACCCCCATGTAAGTTATAGGGCAGGAACAGCACAGTTTTCAAAACGTGTTTTTCAGCCCGAAATAAACGCGTTTTCTCAGCACTTGGAATCGCAGTGTAACTGCCTGGCTCAGAAGAGCACACTGAGTCAGCCCTTCACCCCAGTGATCAGAAATTGTCAAAACGTGTTTTTCAGCAGAAATAAACACGTTTTGGCAACTTTGGTCAACCCCATGTAAGTTATAGGGCAGGAACAGCACAGTTTTCAAAACGTGTTTTTCAGCCCGAAATAAACGCTTTTTCTCAGCACTTGGAATCGCAGTGTAACTGCTTGGCTCAGAAGAGCACACTGAGTCAGCCCTTCACCCCAGTGATCAGAAATTGTCAAAACGTGTTTTTCAGCAGAAATAAACACGTTTTGGCAACTTTGGTCACCCCCATGTAAGTTATAGGGCAGGAACAGCACAGTTTTCAAAACGTGTTTTTCAGCCCGAAATAAACGCTTTTTCTCAGCACTTGGAATCGCAGTGTAACTGCTTGGCTCAGAAGAGCACACTGAGTCAGCCCTTCACCCCAGTGATCAGAAATTGTCAAAACGTGTTTTTCAGCAGAAATAAACACGTTTTGGCAACTTTGGTCAACCCCATGTAAGTTATAGGGCAGGAACAGCACAGTTTTCAAAACGTGTTTTTCAGCCCGAAATAAACGCTTTTTCTCAGCACTTGGAATCGCAGTGTAACTGCTTGGCTCAGAAGAGCACACCGAGTCAGCCCTTCACCCCAGTCATCAGAAATTGTCAAAACGTGTTTTTCAGCAGAAATAAACACGTTTTGGCAACTTTGGTCACCCCCATGTAAGTTATAGGGCAGGAACAGCACAGTTTTCAAAACGTGTTTTTCAGCCCGAAATAAACGCGTTTTCTCAGCACTTGGAATCGCAGTGTAACTGCTTGGCATAGAAGAGCACACTGAGTCAGCCCTTCACCCCAGTGATCAGAAATTGTCAAAACGTGTTTTTCAGCAGAAATAAACACGTTTTGGCAACTTTGGTCAACCCCATGTAAGTTATAGGGCAGGAACAGCACAGTTTTCAAAACGTGTTTTTCAGCCCGAAATAAACGCTTTTTCTCAGCACTTGGAATCGCAGTGTAACTGCTTGGCTCAGAAGAGCACACCGAGTCAGCCCTTCACCCCAGTCATCAGAAATTGTCAAAACGTGTTTTTCAGCAGAAATAAACACGTTTTGGCAACTTTGGTCACCCCCATGTAAGTTATAGGGCAGGAACAGCACAGTTTTCAAAACGTGTTTTTCAGCCCGAAATAAACGCGTTTTCTCAGCCCTTGGAATCGCAGTGTAACTGCCTGGCTCAGAAGAGCACACCGAGTCAGCCCTTAACCCCAGTGATCAGAAATTGTCAAAACGTGTTTTACAGCAGAAATAAACACGTTTTGGCAACTTTGGTCACCCCCATGTAAGTTATAGGGCAGGAACAGCACAGTTTTCAAAACGTGTTTTTCAGCCCGAAATAAACGCTTTTTCTCAGCCCTTGGAATCGCAGTGTAACTGCCTGGCTCAGAAGAGCACACTGAGTCAGCCCTTCACCCCAGTGATCAGAAATTGTCAAAACGTGTTTTTCAGCAGAAATAAACACGTTTTGGCAACTTTGGTCACCCCCATGTAAGTTATAGGGCAGGAACAGCACAGTTTTCAAAACGTGTTTTTCAGCCCGAAATAAACGCGTTTTCTCAGCACTTGGAATCGCAGTGTAACTGCCTGGCTCAGAAGAGCACACTGAGTCAGCCCTTCACCCCAGTGATCAGAAATTGTCAAAACGTGTTTTTCAGCAGAAATAAACACGTTTTGGCAACTTTGGTCAACCCCATGTAAGTTATAGGGCAGGAACAGCACAGTTTTCAAAACGTGTTTTTCAGCCCGAAATAAACGCTTTTTCTCAGCACTTGGAATCGCAGTGTAACTGCTTGGCTCAGAAGAGCACACCGAGTCAGCCCTTCACCCCAGTCATCAGAAATTGTCAAAACGTGTTTTTCAGCAGAAATAAACACGTTTTGGCAACTTTGGTCACCCCCATGTAAGTTATAGGGCAGGAACAGCACAGTTTTCAAAACGTGTTTTTCAGCCCGAAATAAACGCGTTTTCTCAGCACTTGGAATCGCAGTGTAACTGCTTGGCATAGAAGAGCAGACTGAGTCAGCCCTTCACCCCAGTGATCAGAAATTGTCAAAACGTGTTTTTCAGCAGAAATAAACACGTTTTGGCAACTTTGGTCACCCCCATGTAAGTTATAGGGCAGGAACAGCACAGTTTTCAAAACGTGTTTTTCAGCCCGAAATAAACGCTTTTTCTCAGCCCTTGGAATCGCAGTGTAACTGCTTGGCTCAGAAGAGCACACTGAGTCAGCCCTTCACCCCAGTGATCAGAAATTGTCAAAACATGTTTTTCAGCAGAAATAAACACGTTTTGGCAACTTTGGTCAACCCCATGTAAGTTATAGGGCAGGAACAGCACAGTTTTCAAAACGTGTTTTTCAGCCCGAAATAAACGCTTTTTCTCAGCACTTGGAATCGCAGTGTAACTGCTTGGCTCAGAAGAGCACACCGAGTCAGCCCTTCACCCCAGTGATCAGAAATTGTCAAAACGTGTTTTTCAGCAGAAATAAACACGTTTTGGCAACTTTGGTCACCCCCATGTAAGTTATAGGGCAGGAACAGCACAGTTTTCAAAACGTGTTTTTCAGCCCGAAATAAACGCTTTTTCTCAGCACTTGGAATCGCAGTGTAACTGCTTGGCTCAGAAGAGCACACTGAGTCAGCCCTTCACCCCAGTGATCAGAAATTGTCAAAACGTGTTTTTCAGCAGAAATAAACACGTTTTGGCAACTTTGGTCACCCCCATGTAAGTTATAGGGCAGGAACAGCACAGTTTTCAAAACGTGTTTTTCAGCCCGAAATAAACGCTTTTTCTCAGCACTTGGAATCGCAGTGTAACTGCTTGGCTCAGAAGAGCACACTGAGTCAGCCCTTCACCCCAGTGATCAGAAATTGTCAAAACGTGTTTTTCAGCAGAAATAAACACGTTTTGGCAACTTTGGTCAACCCCATGTAAGTTATAGGGCAGGAACAGCACAGTTTTCAAAACGTGTTTTTCAGCCCGAAATAAACGCTTTTTCTCAGCACTTGGAATCGCAGTGTAACTGCTTGGCTCAGAAGAGCACACCGAGTCAGCCCTTTACCCCAGTCATCAGAAATTGTCAAAACGTGTTTTTCAGCAGAAATAAACACGTTTTGGCAACTTTGGTCACCCCCATGTAAGTAATAGGGCAGGAACAGCACAGTTTTCAAAACGTGTTTTTCAGCCCGAAATAAACGCGTTTTCTCAGCACTTGAAATCGCAGTGTAACTGCTTGGCATAGAAGAGCAGACTGAGTCAGCCCTTCACCCCAGTGATCAGAAATTGTCAAAACGTGTTTTTCAGCAGAAATAAACACGTTTTGGCAACTTTGGTCACCCCCATGTAAGTTATAGGGCAGGAACAGCACAGTTTTCAAAACGTCTTTTTCAGCCCGAAATAAACGCTTTTTCTCAGCCCTTGGAATCGCAGTATAACTGCTTGGCTCAGAAGAGCACACCGAGTCAGCCCTTCACCCCAGTCATCAGAAATTGTCAAAACGTGTTTTTCAGCTTAAATAAACACGTTTTGGCAACTTTGGTCACCCCCATGTAAGTTATAGGGCAGGAACAGCACAGTTTTCAAAACGTGTTTTTCAGCCCGAAATAAACGCGTTTTCTCAGCACTTGGAATCGCAGTGTAACTGCTTGGCTCAGAAGAGCACACTGAGTCAGCCCTTCACCCCAGTGATCAGAAATTGTCAAAACGTGTTTTTCAGCAGAAATAAACACGTTTTGGCAACTTTGGTCACCCCCATGTAAGTTATAGGGCAGGAACAGCACAGTTTTCAAAACGTGTTTTTCAGCCCGAAATAAACGCGTTTTCTCAGCACTTGGGATCGCAGTGTAACTGCTTGGCTCAGAAGAGCACACCGAGTCAGCCCTTCACCCCAGTCATCAGAAATTGTCAAAACGTGTTTTTCAGCTTAAATAAATACGTTTTGGCAACTTTGGTCACCCCCTTGTAAGTTATAGGGCAGGAACAGCACAGTTTTCAAAACGTGTTTTTCAGCCCGAAATAAACGCTTTTTCTCAGCACTTGGAATCGCAGTGTAACTGCTTGGCTCAGAAGAGCACACTGAGTCAGCCCTTCACCCCAGTGATCAGAAATTGTCAAAACGTGTTTTTCAGCAGAAATAAACACGTTTTGGCAACTTTGGTCACCCCCATGTAAGTTATAGGGCAGGAACAGCACAGTTTTCAAAACGTGTTTTTCAGCCCGAAATAAACGCTTTTTCTCAGCCCTTGGAATCGCAGTGTAACTGCTTGGCTCAGAAGAGCACACTGAGTCAGCCCTTCACCCCAGTGATCAGAAATTGTCAAAACGTGTTTTTCAGCAGAAATAAACACGTTTTGGCAACTTTGGTCAACCCCATGTAAGTTATAGGGCTGGAACAGCACAGTTTTCAAAACGTGTTTTTCAGCCCGAAATAAACGCTTTTTCTCAGCCCTTGGAATCGCAGTGTAACTTCTTGGCTCAGAAGAGCACACTGAGTCAGCCCTTCACCCCAGTGATCAGAAATTGTCAAAACGTGTTTTTCAGCAGAAATAAACACGTTTTGGCAACTTTGGTCAACCCCATGTAAGTTATAGGGCAGGAACAGCACAGTTTTCAAAACGTGTTTTTCAGCCCGAAATAAACGCTTTTTCTCAGCACTTGGAATCGCAGTGTAACTGCTTGGCTCAGAAGAGCACACCGAGTCAGCCCTTCACCCCAGTGATCAGAAATTGTCAAAACGTGTTTTTCAGCAGAAATAAACACGTTTTGGCAACTTTGGTCACCCCCATGTAAGTTATAGGGCAGGAACAGCACAGTTTTCAAAACGTGTTTTTCAGCACGAAATAAACGCTTTTTCTCAGGACTTGGAATCGCAGTGTAACTGCTTGGCTCAGAAGAGCACACTGAGTCAGCCCTTCACCCCAGTGATCAGAAATTGTCAAAACGTGTTTTTCAGCAGAAATAAACACGTTTTGGCAACTTTGGTCACCCCCATGTAAGTTATAGGGCAGGAACAGCACAGTTTTCAAAACGTGTTTTTCAGCCCGAAATAAACGCGTTTTCTCAGCCCTTGGAATCGCAGTGTAACTGCCTGGCTCAGAAGAGCACACCGAGTCAGCCCTTAACCCCAGTGATCAGAAATTGTCAAAACGTGTTTTACAGCAGAAATAAACACGTTTTGGCAACTTTGGTCACCCCCATGTAAGTTATAGGGCAGGAACAGCACAGTTTTCAAAACGTGTTTTTCAGCCCGAAATAAACGCTTTTTCTCAGCCCTTGGAATCGCAGTGTAACTGCCTGGCTCAGAAGAGCACACTGAGTCAGCCCTTCACCCCAGTGATCAGACATTGTCAAAACGTGTTTTTCAGCAGAAATAAACACGTTTTGGCAACTTTGGTCAACCCCATGTAAGTTATAGGGCAGGAACAGCACAGTTTTCAAAACGTGTTTTTCAGCCCGAAATAAACGCTTTTTCTCAGCACTTGGAATAGCAGTGTAACTGCCTGGCTCAGAAGAGCACACCGAGTCAGCCCTTCACCCCAGTGATCAGAAATTGTCAAAACGTGTTTTTCAGCAGAAATAAACACGTTTTGGCAACTTTGGTCACCCCCATGTAAGTTATAGGGCAGGAACAGCACAGTTTTCAAAACGTGTTTTTCAGCCCGAAATAAACGCGTTTTCTCAGCACTTGGAATCGCAGTGTAACTGCCTGGCTCAGAAGAGCACACTGAGTCAGCCCTTCACCCCAGTGATCAGAAATTGTCAAAACGTGTTTTTCAGCAGAAATAAACACGTTTTGGCAACTTTGGTCAACCCCATGTAAGTTATAGGGCAGGAACAGCACAGTTTTCAAAACGTGTTTTTCAGCCCGAAATAAACGCTTTTTCTCAGCACTTGGAATCGCAGTGTAACTGCTTGGCTCAGAAGAGCACACTGAGTCAGCCCTTCACCCCAGTGATCAGAAATTGTCAAAACGTGTTTTTCAGCAGAAATAAACACGTTTTGGCAACTTTGGTCACCCCCATGTAAGTTATAGGGCAGGAACAGCACAGTTTTCAAAACGTGTTTTTCAGCCCGAAATAAACGCGTTTTCTCAGCACTTGGAATCGCAGTGTAACTGCTTGGCATAGAAGAGCAGACTGAGTCAGCCCTTCACCCCAGTGATCAGAAATTGTCAAAACGTGTTTTTCAGCAGAAATAAACACGTTTTGGCAACTTTGGTCACCCCCATGTAAGTTATAGGGCAGGAACAGCACAGTTTTCAAAACGTGTTTTTCAACCCGAAATAAACGCTTTTTCTCAGCCCTTGGAATCGCAGTGTAACTGCTTGGCTCAGAAGAGCACACTGAGTCAGCCCTTCACCCCAGTGATCAGAAATTGTCAAAACATGTTTTTCAGCAGAAATAAACACGTTTTGGCAACTTTGGTCAACCCCATGTAAGTTATAGGGCAGGAACAGCACAGTTTTCAAAACGTGTTTTTCAGCCCGAAATAAACGCTTTTTCTCAGCACTTGGAATCGCAGTGTAACTGCTTGGCTCAGAAGAGCACACCGAGTCAGCCCTTCACCCCAGTGATCAGAAATTGTCAAAACGTGTTTTTCAGCAGAAATAAACACGTTTTGGCAACTTTGGTCACCCCCATGTAAGTTATAGGGCAGGAACAGCACAGTTTTCAAAACGTGTTTTTCAGCCCGAAATAAACGCTTTTTCTCAGCACTTGGAATCGCAGTGTAACTGCTTGGCTCAGAAGAGCACACTGAGTCAGCCCTTCACCCCAGTGATCAGAAATTGTCAAAACGTGTTTTTCAGCAGAAATAAACACGTTTTGACAACTTTGGTCACCCCCATGTAAGTTATAGGGCAGGAACAGCACAGTTTTCAAAACGTGTTTTTCAGCCCGAAATAAACGCGTTTTCACAGCCTTTGGAATCGCAGTGTAACTGCCTGGCTCAGAAGAGCACACCGAGTCAGCCCTTAACCCCAGTGATCAGAAATTGTCAAAACGTGTTTTACAGCAGAAATAAACACGTTTTGGCAACTTTGGTCACCCCCATGTAAGTTATAGGGCAGGAACAGCACAGTTTTCAAAACGTGTTTTTCAGCCCGAAATAAACGCTTTTTCTCAGCACTTGGAATCGCAGTGTAACTGCTTGGCTCAGAAGAGCACACTGTGTCAGCCCTTCACCCCAGTGATCAGAAATTGTCAAAACGTGTTTTTCAGCAGAAATAAACACGTTTTGGCAACTTTGGTCACCCCCATGTAAGTTATAGGGCAGGAACAGCACAGTTTTCAAAACGTGTTTTTCAGCCCGAAATAAACGCGTTTTCTGAGCCCTTGGAATCGCAGTGTAACTGCCTGGCTCAGAAGAGCACACCGAGTCAGCCCTTAACCCCAGTGATCAGAAATTGTCAAAACGTGTTTTACAGCAGAAATAAACACGTTTTGGCAACTTTGGTCACCCCCATGTAAGTTATAGGGCAGGAACAGCACAGTTTTCAAAACGTGTTTTTCAGCCCGAAATAAACGCTTTTTCTCAGCCCTTGGAATCGCAGTGTAACTGCCTGGCTCAGAAGAGCACACTGAGTCAGCCCTTCACCCCAGTGATCAGAAATTGTCAAAACGTGTTTTTCAGCAGAAATAAACACGTTTTGGCAACTTTGGTCACCCCCATGTAAGTTATAGGGCAGGAACAGCACAGTTTTCAAAACGTGTTTTTCAGCCCGAAATAAACGCGTTTTCTCAGCACTTGGAATCGCAGTGTAACTGCCTGGCTCAGAAGAGCACACTGAGTCAGCCCTTCACCCCAGTGATCAGAAATTGTCAAAACGTGTTTTTCAGCAGAAATAAACACGTTTTGGCAACTTTGGTCAACCCCATGTAAGTTATAGGGCAGGAACAGCACAGTTTTCAAAACGTGTTTTTCAGCCCGAAATAAACGCTTTTTCTCAGCACTTGGAATCGCAGTGTAACTGCTTGGCTCAGAAGAGCACACTGAGTCAGCCCTTCACCCCAGTGATCAGAAATTGTCAAAACGTGTTTTTCAGCAGAAATAAACACGTTTTGGCAACTTTGGTCACCCCCATGTAAGTTATAGGGCAGGAACAGCACAGTTTTCAAAACGTGTTTTTCAGCCCGAAATAAACGCTTTTTCTCAGCACTTGGAATCGCAGTGTAACTGCTTGGCTCAGAAGAGCACACCGAGTCAGCCCTTCACCCCAGTGATCAGAAATTGTCAAAACGTGTTTTTCAGCAGAAATAAACACGTTTTGGCAACTTTGGTCACCCCCATGTAAGTTATAGGGCAGGAACAGCACAGTTTTCAAAATTTGTTTTTCAGCCCGAAATAAACGCTTTTTCTCAGCACTTGGAATCGCAGTGTAACTGCTTGGCTCAGAAGAGCACACTGAGTCAGCCCTTCACCCCAGTGATCAGAAATTGTCAAAACGTGTTTTTCAGCAGAAATAAACACGTTTTGGCAACTTTGGTCAACCCCATGTAAGTTATAGGGCAGGAACAGCACAGTTTTCAAAACGTGTTTTTCAGCCCGAAATAAACGCTTTTTCTCAGCACTTGGAATCGCAGTGTAACTGCTTGGCTCAGAAGAGCACACCGAGTCAGCCCTTCACCCCAGTCATCAGAAATTGTCAAAACGTGTTTTTCAGCTTAAATAAACACGTTTTGGCAACTTTGGTCACCCCCATGTAAGTTATAGGGCAGGAACAGCACAGTTTTCAAAACGTGTTTTTCAGCCCGAAATAAACGCGTTTTCTCAGCACTTGGAATCGCAGTGTAACTGCTTGGCTCAGAAGAGCACACTGAGTCAGCCCTTCACCCCAGTGATCAGAAATTGTCAAAACGTGTTTTTCAGCAGAAATAAACACGTTTTGGCAACTTTGGTCACCCCCATGTAAGTTATAGGGCAGGAACAGCACAGTTTTCAAAACGTGTTTTTCAGCCCGAAATAAACGCGTTTTCTCAGCACTTGGAATCGCAGTGTAACTGCCTGGCTCAGAAGAGCACACTGAGTCAGCCCTTCACCCCAGTGATCAGAAATTGTCAAAACGTGTTTTTCAGCAGAAATAAACACGTTTTGGCAACTTTGGTCAACCCCATGTAAGTTATAGGGCAGGAACAGCACAGTTTTCAAAACGTGTTTTTCAGCCCGAAATAAACGCTTTTTCTCAGCACTTGGAATCGCAGTGTAACTGCTTGGCTCAGAAGAGCACACTGAGTCAGCCCTTCACCCCAGTGATCAGAAATTGTCAAAACGTGTTTTTCAGCAGAAATAAACACGTTTTGGCAACTTTGGTCACCCCCATGTAAGTTATAGGGCAGGAACAGCACAGTTTTCAAAACGTGTTTTTCAGCCCGAAATAAACGCTTTTTCTCAGCACTTGGAATCGCAGTGTAACTGCTTGGCTCAGAAGAGCACACTGAGTCAGCCCTTCACCCCAGTGATCAGAAATTGTCAAAACGTGTTTTTCAGCAGAAATAAACACGTTTTGGCAACTTTGGTCAACCCCATGTAAGTTATAGGGCAGGAACAGCACAGTTTTCAAAACGTGTTTTTCAGCCCGAAATAAACGCTTTTTCTCAGCACTTGGAATCGCAGTGTAACTGCTTGGCTCAGAAGAGCACACCGAGTCAGCCCTTCACCCCAGTCATCAGAAATTGTCAAAACGTGTTTTTCAGCAGAAATAAACACGTTTTGGCAACTTTGGTCACCCCCATGTAAGTTATAGGGCAGGAACAGCACAGTTTTCAAAACGTGTTTTTCAGCCCGAAATAAACGCGTTTTCTCAGCACTTGGAATCGCAGTGTAACTGCTTGGCATAGAAGAGCACACTGAGTCAGCCCTTCACCCCAGTGATCAGAAATTGTCAAAACGTGTTTTTCAGCAGAAATAAACACGTTTTGGCAACTTTGGTCAACCCCATGTAAGTTATAGGGCAGGAACAGCACAGTTTTCAAAACGTGTTTTTCAGCCCGAAATAAACGCTTTTTCTCAGCACTTGGAATCGCAGTGTAACTGCTTGGCTCAGAAGAGCACACCGAGTCAGCCCTTCACCCCAGTCATCAGAAATTGTCAAAACGTGTTTTTCAGCAGAAATAAACACGTTTTGGCAACTTTGGTCACCCCCATGTAAGTTATAGGGCAGGAACAGCACAGTTTTCAAAACGTGTTTTTCAGCCCGAAATAAACGCGTTTTCTCAGCCCTTGGAATCGCAGTGTAACTGCCTGGCTCAGAAGAGCACACCGAGTCAGCCCTTAACCCCAGTGATCAGAAATTGTCAAAACGTGTTTTACAGCAGAAATAAACACGTTTTGGCAACTTTGGTCACCCCCATGTAAGTTATAGGGCAGGAACAGCACAGTTTTCAAAACGTGTTTTTCAGCCCGAAATAAACGCTTTTTCTCAGCCCTTGGAATCGCAGTGTAACTGCCTGGCTCAGAAGAGCACACTGAGTCAGCCCTTCACCCCAGTGATCAGAAATTGTCAAAACGTGTTTTTCAGCAGAAATAAACACGTTTTGGCAACTTTGGTCACCCCCATGTAAGTTATAGGGCAGGAACAGCACAGTTTTCAAAACGTGTTTTTCAGCCCGAAATAAACGCGTTTTCTCAGCACTTGGAATCGCAGTGTAACTGCCTGGCTCAGAAGAGCACACTGAGTCAGCCCTTCACCCCAGTGATCAGAAATTGTCAAAAGGTGTTTTTCAGCAGAAATAAACACGTTTTGGCAACTTTGGTCAACCCCATGTAAGTTATAGGGCAGGAACAGCACAGTTTTCAAAACGTGTTTTTCAGCCCGAAATAAACGCTTTTTCTCAGCACTTGGAATCGCAGTGTAACTGCTTGGCTCAGAAGAGCACACCGAGTCAGCCCTTCACCCCAGTGATCAGAAATTGTCAAAACGTGTTTTTCAGCAGAAATAAACACGTTTTGGCAACTTTGGTCACCCCCATGTAAGTTATAGGGCAGGAACAGCACAGTTTTCAAAACGTGTTTTTCAGCCCGAAATAAACGCTTTTTCTCAGCCCTTGGAATCGCAGTGTAACTGCTTGGCTCAGAAGAGCACACTGAGTCAGCCCTTCACCCCAGTGATCAGAAATTGTCAAAACATGTTTTTCAGCAGAAATAAACACGTTTTGGCAACTTTGGTCAACCCCATGTAAGTTATAGGGCAGGAACAGCACAGTTTTCAAAACGTGTTTTTCAGCCCGAAATAAACGCTTTTTCTCAGCACTTGGAATCGCAGTGTAACTGCTTGGCTCAGAAGAGCACACCGAGTCAGCCCTTCACCCCAGTGATCAGAAATTGTCAAAACGTGTTTTTCAGCAGAAATAAACACGTTTTGGCAACTTTGGTCACCCCCATGTAAGTTATAGGGCAGGAACAGCACAGTTTTCAAAACGTGTTTTTCAGCCCGAAATAAACGCTTTTTCTCAGCACTTGGAATCGCAGTGTAACTGCTTGGCTCAGAAGAGCACACCGAGTCAGCCCTTCACCCCAGTCATCAGAAATTGTCAAAACGTGTTTTTCAGCAGAAATAAACACGTTTTGGCAACTTTGGTCACCCCCATGTAAGTAATAGGGCAGGAACAGCACAGTTTTCAAAACGTGTTTTTCAGCCCGAAATAAACGCGTTTTCTCAGCACTTGAAATCGCAGTGTAACTGCTTGGCATAGAAGAGCAGACTGAGTCAGCCCTTCACCCCAGTGATCAGAAATTGTCAAAACGTGTTTTTCAGCAGAAATAAACACGTTTTGGCAACTTTGGTCACCCCCATGTAAGTTATAGGGCAGGAACAGCACAGTTTTCAAAACGTCTTTTTCAGCCCGAAATAAACGCTTTTTCTCAGCCCTTGGAATCGCAGTATAACTGCTTGGCTCAGAAGAGCACACCGAGTCAGCCCTTCACCCCAGTCATCAGAAATTGTCAAAACGTGTTTTTCAGCTTAAATAAACACGTTTTGGCAACTTTGGTCACCCCCATGTAAGTTATAGGGCAGGAACAGCACAGTTTTCAAAACGTGTTTTTCAGCCCGAAATAAACGCGTTTTCTCAGCACTTGGAATCGCAGTGTAACTGCTTGGCTCAGAAGAGCACACTGAGTCAGCCCTTCACCCCAGTGATCAGAAATTGTCAAAACGTGTTTTTCAGCAGAAATAAACACGTTTTGGCAACTTTGGTCACCCCCATGTAAGTTATAGGGCAGGAACAGCACAGTTTTCAAAACGTGTTTTTCAGCCCGAAATAAACGCGTTTTCTCAGCACTTGGGATCGCAGTGTAACTGCTTGGCTCAGAAGAGCACACCGAGTCAGCCCTTCACCCCAGTCATCAGAAATTGTCAAAACGTGTTTTTCAGCTTAAATAAATACGTTTTGGCAACTTTGGTCACCCCCTTGTAAGTTATAGGGCAGGAACAGCACAGTTTTCAAAACGTGTTTTTCAGCCCGAAATAAACGCTTTTTCTCAGCACTTGGAATCGCAGTGTAACTGCTTGGCTCAGAAGAGCACACTGAGTCAGCCCTTCACCCCAGTGATCAGAAATTGTCAAAACGTGTTTTTCAGCAGAAATAAACACGTTTTGGCAACTTTGGTCACCCCCATGTAAGTTATAGGGCAGGAACAGCACAGTTTTCAAAACGTGTTTTTCAGCCCGAAATAAACGCTTTTTCTCAGCCCTTGGAATCGCAGTGTAACTGCTTGGCTCAGAAGAGCACACTGAGTCAGCCCTTCACCCCAGTGATCAGAAATTGTCAAAACGTGTTTTTCAGCAGAAATAAACACGTTTTGGCAACTTTGGTCAACCCCATGTAAGTTATAGGGCAGGAACAGCACAGTTTTCAAAACGTGTTTTTCAGCCCGAAATAAACGCTTTTTCTCAGCCCTTGGAATCGCAGTGTAACTTCTTGGCTCAGAAGAGCACACTGAGTCAGCCCTTCACCCCAGTGATCAGAAATTGTCAAAACGTGTTTTTCAGCAGAAATAAACACGTTTTGGCAACTTTGGTCAACCCCATGTAAGTTATAGGGCAGGAACAGCACAGTTTTCAAAACGTGTTTTTCAGCCCGAAATAAACGCTTTTTCTCAGCACTTGGAATCGCAGTGTAACTGCTTGGCTCAGAAGAGCACACCGAGTCAGCCCTTAACCCCAGTGATCAGAAATTGTCAAAACGTGTTTTACAGCAGAAATAAACACGTTTTGGCAACTTTGGTCACCCCCATGTAAGTTATACGGCAGGAACAGCACAGTTTTCAAAACGTGTTTTTCAGCCCGAAATAAACGCTTTTTCTCAGCCCTTGGAATCGCAGTGTAACTGCCTGGCTCAGAAGAGCACACTGAGTCAGCCCTTCACCCCAGTGATCAGAAATTGTCAAAACGTGTTTTACAGCAGAAATAAACACGTTTTGGCAACTTTGGTCACCCCCATGTAAGTTATAGGGCAGGAACAGCACAGTTTTCAAAACGTGTTTTTCAGCCCGAAATAAACGCGTTTTCTCAGCCCTTGGAATCGCAGTGTAACTGCCTGGCTCAGAAGAGCACACCGAGTCAGCCCTTAACCCCAGTGATCAGAAATTGTCAAAACGTGTTTTACAGCAGAAATAAACACGTTTTGGCAACTTTGGTCACCCCCATGTAAGTTATTGGGCAGGAACAGCACAGTTTTCAAAACGTGTTTTTCAGCCCGAAATAAACGCTTTTTCTCAGCCCTTGGAATCGCAGTGTAACTGCCTGGCTCAGAAGAGCACACTGAGTCAGCCCTTCACCCCAGTGATCAGAAATTGTCAAAACGTGTTTTTCAGCAGAAATAAACACGTTTTGGCAACTTTGGTCACCCCCATGTAAGTTATAGGGCAGGAACAGCACAGTTTTCAAAACGTGTTTTTCAGCCCGAAATAAACGCGTTTTCTCAGCACTTGGAATCGCAGTGTAACTGCCTGGCTCAGAAGAGCACACTGAGTCAGCCCTTCACCCCAGTGATCAGAAATTGTCAAAACGTGTTTTTCAGCAGAAATAAACACGTTTTGGCAACTTTGGTCAACCCCATGTAAGTTATAGGGCAGGAACAGCACAGTTTTCAAAACGTGTTTTTCAGCCCGAAATAAACGCTTTTTCTCAGCACTTGGAATCGCAGTGTAACTGCTTGGCTCAGAAGAGCACACTGAGTCAGCCCTTCACCCCAGTGATCAGAAATTGTCAAAACGTGTTTTTCAGCAGAAATAAACACGTTTTGGCAACTTTGGTCACCCCCATGTAAGTTATAGGGCAGGAACAGCACAGTTTTCAAAACGTGTTTTTCAGCCCGAAATAAACGCTTTTTCTCAGCACTTGGAATCGCAGTGTAACTGCTTGGCTCAGAAGAGCACACCGAGTCAGCCCTTCACCCCAGTCATCAGAAATTGTCAAGACGTGTTTTTCAGCAGAAATAAACACGTTTTGGCAACTTTGGTCACCCCCATGTAAGTTATAGGGCAGGAACAGCACAGTTTTCAAAACGTGTTTTTCAGCCCGAAATAAACGCGTTTTCTCAGCACTTGGAATCGCAGTGTAACTGCTTGGCATAGAAGAGCAGACTGAGTCAGCCCTTCACCCCAGTGATCAGAAATTGTCAAAACGTGTTTTTCAGCAGAAATAAACACGTTTTGGCAACTTTGGTCACCCCCATATAAGTTATAGGGCAGGAACAGCACAGTTTTCAAAACGTGTTTTTCAGCCCGAAATAAACGCTTTTTCTCAGCTCTTGGAATCGCAGTGTAACTGCTTGGCTCAGAAGAGCACACTGAGTCAGCCCTTCACCCCAGTGATCAGAAATTGTCAAAACATGTTTTTCAGCAGAAATAAACACGTTTTGGCAACTTTGGTCCACCCCATGTAAGTTATAGGGCAGGAACAGCACAGTTTTCAAAACGTGTTTTTCAGCCCGAAATAAACGCTTTTTCTCAGCACTTGGAATCGCAGTGTAACTGCTTGGCTCAGAAGAGCACACCGAGTCAGCCCTTCACCCCAGTGATCAGAAATTGTCAAAACGTGTTTTTCAGCAGAAATAAACACGTTTTGGCAACTTTGGTCACCCCCATGTAAGTTATAGGGCAGGAACAGCACAGTTTTCAAAACGTGTTTTTCAGCCCGAAATAAACGCTTTTTCTCAGCACTTGGAATCGCAGTGTAACTGCTTGGCTCAGAAGAGCACACTGTGTCAGCCCTTCACCCCAGTGATCAGAAATTGTCAAAACGTGTTTTTCAGCAGAAATAAACACGTTTTGGCAACTTTGGTCACCCCCATGTAAGTTATAGGGCAGGAACAGCACAGTTTTCAAAACGTGTTTTTCAGCCCGAAATAAACGCGTTTTCTCATCCCTTGGAATCGCAGTGTAACTGCCTGGCTCAGAAGAGCACACCGAGTCAGCCCTTAACCCCAGTGATCAGAAATTGTCAAAACGTGTTTTACAGCAGAAATAAACACGTTTTGGCAACTTTGGTCACCCCCATGTAAGTTATAGGGCAGGAACAGCACAGTTTTCAAAACGTGTTTTTCAGCCCGAAATAAACGCTTTTTCTCAGCCCTTGGAATCGCAGTGTAACTGCCTGGCTCAGAAGAGCACACTGAGTCAGCCCTTCACCCCAGTGATCAGAAATTGTCAAAACGTGTTTTTCAGCAGAAATAAACACGTTTTGGCAACTTTGGTCACCCCCATGTAAGTTATAGGGCAGGAACAGCACAGTTTTCAAAACGTGTTTTTCAGCCCGAAATAAACGCGTTTTCTCAGCACTTGGAATCGCAGTGTAACTGCCTGGCTCAGAAGAGCACACTGAGTCAGCCCTTCACCCCAGTGATCAGAAATTGTCAAAACGTGTTTTTCAGCAGAAATAAACACGTTTTGGCAACTTTGGTCAACCCCATGTAAGTTATAGGGCAGGAACAGCACAGTTTTCAAAACGTGTTTTTCAGCCCGAAATAAACGCTTTTTCTCAGCACTTGGAATCGCAGTGTAACTGCTTGGCTCAGAAGAGCACACTGAGTCAGCCCTTCACCCCAGTGATCAGAAATTGTCAAAACGTGTTTTTCAGCAGAAATAAACACGTTTTGGCAACTTTGGTCACCCCCATGTAAGTTATAGGGCAGGAACAGCACAGTTTTCAAAACGTGTTTTTCAGCCCGAAATAAACGCTTTTTCTCAGCACTTGGAATCGCAGTGTAACTGCTTGGCTCAGAAGAGCACACTGAGTCAGCTCTTCACCCCAGTGATCAGAAATTGTCAAAACGTGTTTTTCAGCAGAAATAAACACGTTTTGGCAACTTTGGTCACCCCCATGTAAGTTATAGGGCAGGAACAGCACAGTTTTCAAAACGTGTTTTTCAGCCCGAAATAAACGCGTTTTCTCAGCACTTGGGATCGCAGTGTAACTGCTTGGCTCAGAAGAGCACACCGAGTCAGCCCTTCACCCCAGTCATCAGAAATTGTCAAAACGTGTTTTTCAGCTTAAATAAATACGTTTTGGCAACTTTGGTCACCCCCTTGTAAGTTATAGGGCAGGAACAGCACAGTTTTCAAAACGTGTTTTTCAGCCCGAAATAAACGCTTTTTCTCAGCACTTGGAATCGCAGTGTAACTGCTTGGCTCAGAAGAGCACACTGAGTCAGCCCTTCACCCCAGTGATCAGAAATTGTCAAAACGTGTTTTTCAGCAGAAATAAACACGTTTTGGCAACTTTGGTCACCCCCATGTAAGTTATAGGGCAGGAACAGCACAGTTTTCAAAACGTGTTTTTCAGCCCGAAATAAACGCTTTTTCTCAGCCCTTGGAATCGCAGTGTAACTGCTTGGCTCAGAAGAGCACACTGAGTCAGCCCTTCACCCCAGTGATCAGAAATTGTCAAAACGTGTTTTTCAGCAGAAATAAACACGTTTTGGCAACTTTGGTCAACCCCATGTAAGTTATAGGGCAGGAACAGCACAGTTTTCAAAACGTGTTTTTCAGCCCGAAATAAACGCTTTTTCTCAGCCCTTGGAATCGCAGTGTAACTTCTTGGCTCAGAAGAGCACACTGAGTCAGCCCTTCACCCCAGTGATCAGAAATTGTCAAAACGTGTTTTTCAGCAGAAATAAACACGTTTTGGCAACTTTGGTCAACCCCATGTAAGTTATAGGGCAGGAACAGCACAGTTTTCAAAACGTGTTTTTCAGCCCGAAATAAACGCTTTTTCTCAGCACTTGGAATCGCAGTGTAACTGCTTGGCTCAGAAGAGCACACCGAGTCAGCCCTTAACCCCAGTGATCAGAAATTGTCAAAACGTGTTTTACAGCAGAAATAAACACGTTTTGGCAACTTTGGTCACCCCCATGTAAGTTATACGGCAGGAACAGCACAGTTTTCAAAACGTGTTTTTCAGCCCGAAATAAACGCTTTTTCTCAGCCCTTGGAATCGCAGTGTAACTGCCTGGCTCAGAAGAGCACACTGAGTCAGCCCTTCACCCCAGTGATCAGAAATTGTCAAAACGTGTTTTACAGCAGAAATAAACACGTTTTGGCAACTTTGGTCACCCCCATGTAAGTTATAGGGCAGGAACAGCACAGTTTTCAAAACGTGTTTTTCAGCCCGAAATAAACGCGTTTTCTCAGCCCTTGGAATCGCAGTGTAACTGCCTGGCTCAGAAGAGCACACCGAGTCAGCCCTTAACCCCAGTGATCAGAAATTGTCAAAACGTGTTTTACAGCAGAAATAAACACGTTTTGGCAACTTTGGTCACCCCCATGTAAGTTATTGGGCAGGAACAGCACAGTTTTCAAAACGTGTTTTTCAGCCCGAAATAAACGCTTTTTCTCAGCCCTTGGAATCGCAGTGTAACTGCCTGGCTCAGAAGAGCACACTGAGTCAGCCCTTCACCCCAGTGATCAGAAATTGTCAAAACGTGTTTTTCAGCAGAAATAAACACGTTTTGGCAACTTTGGTCACCCCCATGTAAGTTATAGGGCAGGAACAGCACAGTTTTCAAAACGTGTTTTTCAGCCCGAAATAAACGCGTTTTCTCAGCACTTGGAATCGCAGTGTAACTGCCTGGCTCAGAAGAGCACACTGAGTCAGCCCTTCACCCCAGTGATCAGAAATTGTCAAAACGTGTTTTTCAGCAGAAATAAACACGTTTTGGCAACTTTGGTCAACCCCATGTAAGTTATAGGGCAGGAACAGCACAGTTTTCAAAACGTGTTTTTCAGCCCGAAATAAACGCTTTTTCTCAGCACTTGGAATCGCAGTGTAACTGCTTGGCTCAGAAGAGCACACTGAGTCAGCCCTTCACCCCAGTGATCAGAAATTGTCAAAACGTGTTTTTCAGCAGAAATAAACACGTTTTGGCAACTTTGGTCACCCCCATGTAAGTTATAGGGCAGGAACAGCACAGTTTTCAAAACGTGTTTTTCAGCCCGAAATAAACGCTTTTTCTCAGCACTTGGAATCGCAGTGTAACTGCTTGGCTCAGAAGAGCACACCGAGTCAGCCCTTCACCCCAGTCATCAGAAATTGTCAAGACGTGTTTTTCAGCAGAAATAAACACGTTTTGGCAACTTTGGTCACCCCCATGTAAGTTATAGGGCAGGAACAGCACAGTTTTCAAAACGTGTTTTTCAGCCCGAAATAAACGCGTTTTCTCAGCACTTGGAATCGCAGTGTAACTGCTTGGCATAGAAGAGCAGACTGAGTCAGCCCTTCACCCCAGTGATCAGAAATTGTCAAAACGTGTTTTTCAGCAGAAATAAACACGTTTTGGCAACTTTGGTCACCCCCATATAAGTTATAGGGCAGGAACAGCACAGTTTTCAAAACGTGTTTTTCAGCCCGAAATAAACGCTTTTTCTCAGCTCTTGGAATCGCAGTGTAACTGCTTGGCTCAGAAGAGCACACTGAGTCAGCCCTTCACCCCAGTGATCAGAAATTGTCAAAACATGTTTTTCAGCAGAAATAAACACGTTTTGGCAACTTTGGTCCACCCCATGTAAGTTATAGGGCAGGAACAGCACAGTTTTCAAAACGTGTTTTTCAGCCCGAAATAAACGCTTTTTCTCAGCACTTGGAATCGCAGTGTAACTGCTTGGCTCAGAAGAGCACACCGAGTCAGCCCTTCACCCCAGTGATCAGAAATTGTCAAAACGTGTTTTTCAGCAGAAATAAACACGTTTTGGCAACTTTGGTCACCCCCATGTAAGTTATAGGGCAGGAACAGCACAGTTTTCAAAACGTGTTTTTCAGCCCGAAATAAACGCTTTTTCTCAGCACTTGGAATCGCAGTGTAACTGCTTGGCTCAGAAGAGCACACTGTGTCAGCCCTTCACCCCAGTGATCAGAAATTGTCAAAACGTGTTTTTCAGCAGAAATAAACACGTTTTGGCAACTTTGGTCACCCCCATGTAAGTTATAGGGCAGGAACAGCACAGTTTTCAAAACGTGTTTTTCAGCCCGAAATAAACGCGTTTTCTCATCCCTTGGAATCGCAGTGTAACTGCCTGGCTCAGAAGAGCACACCGAGTCAGCCCTTAACCCCAGTGATCAGAAATTGTCAAAACGTGTTTTACAGCAGAAATAAACACGTTTTGGCAACTTTGGTCACCCCCATGTAAGTTATAGGGCAGGAACAGCACAGTTTTCAAAACGTGTTTTTCAGCCCGAAATAAACGCTTTTTCTCAGCCCTTGGAATCGCAGTGTAACTGCCTGGCTCAGAAGAGCACACTGAGTCAGCCCTTCACCCCAGTGATCAGAAATTGTCAAAACGTGTTTTTCAGCAGAAATAAACACGTTTTGGCAACTTTGGTCACCCCCATGTAAGTTATAGGGCAGGAACAGCACAGTTTTCAAAACGTGTTTTTCAGCCCGAAATAAACGCGTTTTCTCAGCACTTGGAATCGCAGTGTAACTGCCTGGCTCAGAAGAGCACACTGAGTCAGCCCTTCACCCCAGTGATCAGAAATTGTCAAAACGTGTTTTTCAGCAGAAATAAACACGTTTTGGCAACTTTGGTCAACCCCATGTAAGTTATAGGGCAGGAACAGCACAGTTTTCAAAACGTGTTTTTCAGCCCGAAATAAACGCTTTTTCTCAGCACTTGGAATCGCAGTGTAACTGCTTGGCTCAGAAGAGCACACTGAGTCAGCCCTTCACCCCAGTGATCAGAAATTGTCAAAACGTGTTTTTCAGCAGAAATAAACACGTTTTGGCAACTTTGGTCACCCCCATGTAAGTTATAGGGCAGGAACAGCACAGTTTTCAAAACGTGTTTTTCAGCCCGAAATAAACGCTTTTTCTCAGCACTTGGAATCGCAGTGTAACTGCTTGGCTCAGAAGAGCACACTGAGTCAGCTCTTCACCCCAGTGATCAGAAATTGTCAAAACGTGTTTTTCAGCAGAAATAAACACGTTTTGGCAACTTTGGTCAACCCCATGTAAGTTATAGGGCAGGAACAGCACAGTTTTCAAAACGTGTTTTTCAGCCCGAAATAAACGCTTTTTCTCAGCACTTGGAATCGCAGTGTAACTGCTTGGCTCAGAAGAGCACACCGAGTCAGCCCTTCACCCCAGTCATCAGAAATTGTCAAAACGTGTTTTTCAGCAGAAATAAACACGTTTTGGCAACTTTGGTCACCCCCATGTAAGTTATAGGGCAGGAACAGCACAGTTTTCAAAACGTGTTTTTCAGCCCGAAATAAACGCGTTTTCTCAGCACTTGGAATCGCAGTGTAACTGCTTGGCATAGAAGAGCACACTGAGTCAGCCCTTCACCCCAGTGATCAGAAATTGTCAAAACGTGTTTTTCAGCAGAAATAAACACGTTTTGGCAACTTTGGTCAACCCCATGTAAGTTATAGGGCAGGAACAGCACAGTTTTCAAAACGTGTTTTTCAGCCCGAAATAAACGCTTTTTCTCAGCACTTGGAATCGCAGTGTAACTGCTTGGCTCAGAAGAGCACACCGAGTCAGCCCTTCACCCCAGTCATCAGAAATTGTCAAAACGTGTTTTTCAGCAGAAATAAACACGTTTTGGCAACTTTGGTCACCCCCATGTAAGTTATAGGGCAGGAACAGCACAGTTTTCAAAACGTGTTTTTCAGCCCGAAATAAACGCGTTTTCTCAGCCCTTGGAATCGCAGTGTAACTGCCTGGCTCAGAAGAGCACACCGAGTCAGCCCTTAACCCCAGTGATCAGAAATTGTCAAAACGTGTTTTACAGCAGAAATAAACACGTTTTGGCAACTTTGGTCACCCCCATGTAAGTTATAGGGCAGGAACAGCACAGTTTTCAAAACGTGTTTTTCAGCCCGAAATAAACGCTTTTTCTCAGCCCTTGGAATCGCAGTGTAACTGCCTGGCTCAGAAGAGCACACTGAGTCAGCCCTTCACCCCAGTGATCAGAAATTGTCAAAACGTGTTTTTCAGCAGAAATAAACACGTTTTGGCAACTTTGGTCACCCCCATGTAAGTTATAGGGCAGGAACAGCACAGTTTTCAAAACGTGTTTTTCAGCCCGAAATAAACGCGTTTTCTCAGCACTTGGAATCGCAGTGTAACTGCCTGGCTCAGAAGAGCACACTGAGTCAGCCCTTCACCCCAGTGATCAGAAATTGTCAAAACGTGTTTTTCAGCAGAAATAAACACGTTTTGGCAACTTTGGTCAACCCCATGTAAGTTATAGGGCAGGAACAGCACAGTTTTCAAAACGTGTTTTTCAGCCCGAAATAAACGCTTTTTCTCAGCACTTGGAATCGCAGTGTAACTGCTTGGCTCAGAAGAGCACACCGAGTCAGCCCTTCACCCCAGTCATCAGAAATTGTCAAAACGTGTTTTTCAGCAGAAATAAACACGTTTTGGCAACTTTGGTCACCCCCATGTAAGTTATAGGGCAGGAACAGCACAGTTTTCAAAACGTGTTTTTCAGCCCGAAATAAACGCGTTTTCTCAGCCCTTGGAATCGCAGTGTAACTGCCTGGCTCAGAAGAGCACACTGAGTCAGCCCTTCACCCCAGTGATCAGAAATTGTCAAAACGTGTTTTTCAGCAGAAATAAACACGTTTTGGCAACTTTGGTCACCCCCATGTAAGTTATAGGGCAGGAACAGCACAGTTTTCAAAACGTGTTTTTCAGCCCGAAATAAACGCTTTTTCTCAGCCCTTGGAATCGCAGTGTAACTGCTTGGCTCAGAAGAGCACACTGAGTCAGCCCTTCACCCCAGTGATCAGAAATTGTCAAAACGTGTTTTTCAGCAGAAATAAACACGTTTTGGCAACTTTGGTCAACCCCATGTAAGTTATAGGGCTGGAACAGCACAGTTTTCAAAACGTGTTTTTCAGCCCGAAATAAACGCTTTTTCTCAGCCCTTGGAATCGCAGTGTAACTTCTTGGCTCAGAAGAGCACACTGAGTCAGCCCTTCACCCCAGTGATCAGAAATTGTCAAAACGTGTTTTTCAGCAGAAATAAACACGTTTTGGCAACTTTGGTCAACCCCATGTAAGTTATAGGGCAGGAACAGCACAGTTTTCAAAACGTGTTTTTCAGCCCGAAATAAACGCTTTTTCTCAGCACTTGGAATCGCAGTGTAACTGCTTGGCTCAGAAGAGCACACCGAGTCAGCCCTTCACCCCAGTGATCAGAAATTGTCAAAACGTGTTTTTCAGCAGAAATAAACACGTTTTGGCAACTTTGGTCACCCCCATGTAAGTTATAGGGCAGGAACAGCACAGTTTTCAAAACGTGTTTTTCAGCACGAAATAAACGCTTTTTCTCAGGACTTGGAATCGCAGTGTAACTGCTTGGCTCAGAAGAGCACACTGAGTCAGCCCTTCACCCCAGTGATCAGAAATTGTCAAAACGTGTTTTTCAGCAGAAATAAACACGTTTTGGCAACTTTGGTCACCCCCATGTAAGTTATAGGGCAGGAACAGCACAGTTTTCAAAACGTGTTTTTCAGCCCGAAATAAACGCGTTTTCTCAGCCCTTGGAATCGCAGTGTAACTGCCTGGCTCAGAAGAGCACACCGAGTCAGCCCTTAACCCCAGTGATCAGAAATTGTCAAAACGTGTTTTACAGCAGAAATAAACACGTTTTGGCAACTTTGGTCACCCCCATGTAAGTTATAGGGCAGGAACAGCACAGTTTTCAAAACGTGTTTTTCAGCCCGAAATAAACGCTTTTTCTCAGCCCTTGGAATCGCAGTGTAACTGCCTGGCTCAGAAGAGCACACTGAGTCAGCCCTTCACCCCAGTGATCAGACATTGTCAAAACGTGTTTTTCAGCAGAAATAAACACGTTTTGGCAACTTTGGTCAACCCCATGTAAGTTATAGGGCAGGAACAGCACAGTTTTCAAAACGTGTTTTTCAGCCCGAAATAAACGCTTTTTCTCAGCACTTGGAATAGCAGTGTAACTGCCTGGCTCAGAAGAGCACACCGAGTCAGCCCTTCACCCCAGTGATCAGAAATTGTCAAAACGTGTTTTTCAGCAGAAATAAACACGTTTTGGCAACTTTGGTCACCCCCATGTAAGTTATAGGGCAGGAACAGCACAGTTTTCAAAACGTGTTTTTCAGCCCGAAATAAACGCGTTTTCTCAGCACTTGGAATCGCAGTGTAACTGCCTGGCTCAGAAGAGCACACTGAGTCAGCCCTTCACCCCAGTGATCAGAAATTGTCAAAACGTGTTTTTCAGCAGAAATAAACACGTTTTGGCAACTTTGGTCAACCCCATGTAAGTTATAGGGCAGGAACAGCACAGTTTTCAAAACGTGTTTTTCAGCCCGAAATAAACGCTTTTTCTCAGCACTTGGAATCGCAGTGTAACTGCTTGGCTCAGAAGAGCACACTGAGTCAGCCCTTCACCCCAGTGATCAGAAATTGTCAAAACGTGTTTTTCAGCAGAAATAAACACGTTTTGGCAACTTTGGTCACCCCCATGTAAGTTATAGGGCAGGAACAGCACAGTTTTCAAAACGTGTTTTTCAGCCCGAAATAAACGCGTTTTCTCAGCACTTGGAATCGCAGTGTAACTGCTTGGCATAGAAGAGCAGACTGAGTCAGCCCTTCACCCCAGTGATCAGAAATTGTCAAAACGTGTTTTTCAGCAGAAATAAACACGTTTTGGCAACTTTGGTCACCCCCATGTAAGTTATAGGGCAGGAACAGCACAGTTTTCAAAACGTGTTTTTCAGCCCGAAATAAACGCTTTTTCTCAGCCCTTGGAATCGCAGTGTAACTGCTTGGCTCAGAAGAGCACACTGAGTCAGCCCTTCACCCCAGTGATCAGAAATTGTCAAAACATGTTTTTCAGCAGAAATAAACACGTTTTGGCAACTTTGGTCAACCCCATGTAAGTTATAGGGCAGGAACAGCACAGTTTTCAAAACGTGTTTTTCAGCCCGAAATAAACGCTTTTTCTCAGCACTTGGAATCGCAGTGTAACTGCTTGGCTCAGAAGAGCACACCGAGTCAGCCCTTCACCCCAGTGATCAGAAATTGTCAAAACGTGTTTTTCAGCAGAAATAAACACGTTTTGGCAACTTTGGTCACCCCCATGTAAGTTATAGGGCAGGAACAGCACAGTTTTCAAAACGTGTTTTTCAGCCCGAAATAAACGCTTTTTCTCAGCACTTGGAATCGCAGTGTAACTGCTTGGCTCAGAAGAGCACACTGAGTCAGCCCTTCACCCCAGTGATCAGAAATTGTCAAAACGTGTTTTTCAGCAGAAATAAACACGGTTTGACAACTTTGGTCACCCCCATGTAAGTTATAGGGCAGGAACAGCACAGTTTTCAAAACGTGTTTTTCAGCCCGAAATAAACGCGTTTTCACAGCCTTTGGAATCGCAGTGTAACTGCCTGGCTCAGAAGAGCACACCGAGTCAGCCCTTAACCCCAGTGATCAGAAATTGTCAAAACGTGTTTTACAGCAGAAATAAACACGTTTTGGCAACTTTGGTCACCCCCATGTAAGTTATAGGGCAGGAACAGCACAGTTTTCAAAACGTGTTTTTCAGCCCGAAATAAACGCTTTTTCTCAGCACTTGGAATCGCAGTGTAACTGCTTGGCTCAGAAGAGCACACTGAGTCAGCCCTTCACCCCAGTGATCAGAAATTGTCAAAACGTGTTTTTCAGCAGAAATAAACACGTTTTGGCAACTTTGGTCACCCCCATGTAAGTTATAGGGCAGGAACAGCACAGTTTTCAAAACGTGTTTTTCAGCCCGAAATAAACGCGTTTTCTGAGCCCTTGGAATCGCAGTGTAACTGCCTGGCTCAAAAGAGCACACCGAGTCAGCCCTTAACCCCAGTGATCAGAAATTGTCAAAACGTGTTTTACAGCAGAAATAAACACGTTTTGGCAACTTTGGTCACCCCCATGTAAGTTATAGGGCAGGAACAGCACAGTTTTCAAAACGTGTTTTTCAGCCCGAAATAAACGCTTTTTCTCAGCCCTTGGAATCGCAGTGTAACTGCCTGGCTCAGAAGAGCACACTGAGTCAGCCCTTCACCCCAGTGATCAGAAATTGTCAAAACGTGTTTTTCAGCAGAAATAAACACGTTTTGGCAACTTTGGTCACCCCCATGTAAGTTATAGGGCAGGAACAGCACAGTTTTCAAAACGTGTTTTTCAGCCCGAAATAAACGCGTTTTCTCAGCACTTGGAATCGCAGTGTAACTGCCTGGCTCAGAAGAGCACACTGAGTCAGCCCTTCACCCCAGTGATCAGAAATTGTCAAAACGTGTTTTTCAGCAGAAATAAACACGTTTTGGCAACTTTGGTCAACCCCATGTAAGTTATAGGGCAGGAACAGCACAGTTTTCAAAACGTGTTTTTCAGCCCGAAATAAACGCTTTTTCTCAGCACTTGGAATCGCAGTGTAACTGCTTGGCTCAGAAGAGCACACTGAGTCAGCCCTTCACCCCAGTGATCAGAAATTGTCAAAACGTGTTTTTCAGCAGAAATAAACACGTTTTGGCAACTTTGGTCACCCCCATGTAAGTTATAGGGCAGGAACAGCACAGTTTTCAAAACGTGTTTTTCAGCCCGAAATAAACGCTTTTTCTCAGCACTTGGAATCGCAGTGTAACTGCTTGGCTCAGAAGAGCACACCGAGTCAGCCCTTCACCCCAGTGATCAGAAATTGTCAAAACGTGTTTTTCAGCAGAAATAAACACGTTTTGGCAACTTTGGTCACCCCCATGTAAGTTATAGGGCAGGAACAGCACAGTTTTCAAAATTTGTTTTTCAGCCCGAAATAAACGCTTTTTCTCAGCACTTGGAATCGCAGTGTAACTGCTTGGCTCAGAAGAGCACACTGAGTCAGCCCTTCACCCCAGTGATCAGAAATTGTCAAAACGTGTTTTTCAGCAGAAATAAACACGTTTTGGCAACTTTGGTCAACCCCATGTAAGTTATAGGGCAGGAACAGCACAGTTTTCAAAACGTGTTTTTCAGCCCGAAATAAACGCTTTTTCTCAGCACTTGGAATCGCAGTGTAACTGCTTGGCTCAGAAGAGCACACCGAGTCAGCCCTTCACCCCAGTCATCAGAAATTGTCAAAACGTGTTTTTCAGCTTAAATAAACACGTTTTGGCAACTTTGGTCACCCCCATGTAAGTTATAGGGCAGGAACAGCACAGTTTTCAAAACGTGTTTTTCAGCCCGAAATAAACGCGTTTTCTCAGCACTTGGAATCGCAGTGTAACTGCTTGGCTCAGAAGAGCACACTGAGTCAGCCCTTCACCCCAGTGATCAGAAATTGTCAAAACGTGTTTTTCAGCAGAAATAAACACGTTTTGGCAACTTTGGTCACCCCCATGTAAGTTATAGGGCAGGAACAGCACAGTTTTCAAAACGTGTTTTTCAGCCCGAAATAAACGCGTTTTCTCAGCACTTGGAATCGCAGTGTAACTGCCTGGCTCAGAAGAGCACACTGAGTCAGCCCTTCACCCCAGTGATCAGAAATTGTCAAAACGTGTTTTTCAGCAGAAATAAACACGTTTTGGCAACTTTGGTCAACCCCATGTAAGTTATAGGGCAGGAACAGCACAGTTTTCAAAACGTGTTTTTCAGCCCGAAATAAACGCTTTTTCTCAGCACTTGGAATCGCAGTGTAACTGCTTGGCTCAGAAGAGCACACTGAGTCAGCCCTTCACCCCAGTGATCAGAAATTGTCAAAACGTGTTTTTCAGCAGAAATAAACACGTTTTGGCAACTTTGGTCACCCCCATGTAAGTTATAGGGCAGGAACAGCACAGTTTTCAAAACGTGTTTTTCAGCCCGAAATAAACGCTTTTTCTCAGCACTTGGAATCGCAGTGTAACTGCTTGGCTCAGAAGAGCACACTGAGTCAGCCCTTCACCCCAGTGATCAGAAATTGTCAAAACGTGTTTTTCAGCAGAAATAAACACGTTTTGGCAACTTTGGTCAACCCCATGTAAGTTATAGGGCAGGAACAGCACAGTTTTCAAAACGTGTTTTTCAGCCCGAAATAAACGCTTTTTCTCAGCACTTGGAATCGCAGTGTAACTGCTTGGCTCAGAAGAGCACACCGAGTCAGCCCTTCACCCCAGTCATCAGAAATTGTCAAAACGTGTTTTTCAGCAGAAATAAACACGTTTTGGCAACTTTGGTCACCCCCATGTAAGTTATAGGGCAGGAACAGCACAGTTTTCAAAACGTGTTTTTCAGCCCGAAATAAACGCGTTTTCTCAGCACTTGGAATCGCAGTGTAACTGCTTGGCATAGAAGAGCACACTGAGTCAGCCCTTCACCCCAGTGATCAGAAATTGTCAAAACGTGTTTTTCAGCAGAAATAAACACGTTTTGGCAACTTTGGTCAACCCCATGTAAGTTATAGGGCAGGAACAGCACAGTTTTCAAAACGTGTTTTTCAGCCCGAAATAAACGCTTTTTCTCAGCACTTGGAATCGCAGTGTAACTGCTTGGCTCAGAAGAGCACACCGAGTCAGCCCTTCACCCCAGTCATCAGAAATTGTCAAAACGTGTTTTTCAGCAGAAATAAACACGTTTTGGCAACTTTGGTCACCCCCATGTAAGTTATAGGGCAGGAACAGCACAGTTTTCAAAACGTGTTTTTCAGCCCGAAATAAACGCGTTTTCTCAGCCCTTGGAATCGCAGTGTAACTGCCTGGCTCAGAAGAGCACACCGAGTCAGCCCTTAACCCCAGTGATCAGAAATTGTCAAAACGTGTTTTACAGCAGAAATAAACACGTTTTGGCAACTTTGGTCACCCCCATGTAGTTATAGGGCAGGAACAGCACAGTTTTCAAAACGTGTTTTTCAGCCCGAAATAAACGCTTTTTCTCAGCCCTTGGAATCGCAGTGTAACTGCCTGGCTCAGAAGAGCACACTGAGTCAGCCCTTCACCCCAGTGATCAGAAATTGTCAAAACGTGTTTTTCAGCAGAAATAAACACGTTTTGGCAACTTTGGTCAACCCCATGTAAGTTATAGGGCAGGAACAGCACAGTTTTCAAAACGTGTTTTTCAGCCCGAAATAAACGCTTTTTCTCAGCACTTGGAATCGCAGTGTAACTGGCTTGGCTCAGAAGAGCACACCGAGTCAGCCTTCACCCCAGTGATCAGAAATTGTCAAAACGTGTTTTTCAGCAGAAATAACACGTTTTGGCAACTTTGGTCACCCCATGTAAGTTATAGGGCAGGAACAGCACAGTTTTCAAAACGTGTTTTTCAGCCCGAAATAAACGCTTTTTCTCAGCCCTTGGAATCGCAGTGTAACTGCTTGGCTCAGAAGAGCACACTGAGTCAGCCCTTCACCCCAGTGATCAGAAATTGTCAAAAACATGTTTTTCAGCAGAAATAAAACACGTTTTGGCAACTTTGGTCAACCCCATGTAAGTTATAGGGCAGGAACAGGCACAGTTTCAAAACGTGTTTTCAGCCCGAAATAAACGCTTTTTCTCAGCACTTGGAATCGCAGTGTAACTGCTTGGCTCAGAAGAGCACACGGAGTCAGCCCTTCACCCCAGTGATCAGAAATTGTCAAAACGTGTTTTTCAGCAGAAATAAACACGTTTTGGCAACTTTGGTCACCCCCATGTAAGTTATAGGGCAGGAACAGCACAGTTTTTCAAAACGTGTTTTTCAGCCCGAAATAAACGCTTTTTCTCAGCACTTGGAATCGCAGTGTAACTGCTTGGCTCAGAAGAGCACACTGAGTCAGCCCTTCACCCCAGTGATCAGAAATTGTCAAAACGTGTTTTTCAGCAGAAATAAACACGTTTGGCAACTTTGGTCACCCCCATGTAAGTTATAGGGCAGGAACAGCACAGTTTTCAAAACGTGTTTTTCAGCCCGAAATAAACGCTTTTTCTCAGCACTTGGCATCGCAGTGTAACTGCTTGGCTCAGAAGAGCACACCGAGTCAGCCCTTCACCCCAGTCATCAGAAATTGTCAAAACGTGTTTTTCAGCAGAAATAAACACGTTTTGGCAACTTTGGTCACCCCATGTAAGTAATAGGGCAGGACAGCACAGTTTTCAAAACGTGTTTTCAGCCCGAAATAAACGCGTTTTCTCAGCACTTGAAATCGCAGTGTAACTGCTTGGCATAGAAGAGCAGACTGAGTCAGCCCTTCACCCCAGTGATCAGAAATTGTCAAAACGTGTTTTTCAGCAGAAATAAACACGTTTTGGCAACTTTGGTCACCCCCATGTAAGTTATAGGGCAGGAACAGCACAGTTTTCAAAACGTCTTTTTCAGCCCGAAATAAACGCTTTTTCTCAGCCTTGGAATCGCAGTATAACTGCTTGGCTCAGAAGAGCACACCGAGTCAGCCCTTCCCCCCAGTCATCAGAAAATTGTCAAAACGTGTTTTTCAGCTTAAATAACACGTTTGGCAACTTTGGTCACCCCCATGTAAGTTATAGGGCAGGAACAGCACAGTTTTCAAAACGTGTTTTTCAGCCCGAAATAAACGCGTTTTCTCAGCACTTGGAATCGCAGTGTAACTGCTTGGCTCAGAAGAGCACACTGAGTCAGCCCTTCACCCCAGTGATCAGAAATTGTCAAAACGTGTTTTTCAGCAGAAATAAACACGTTTTGGCAACTTTGGTCACCCCCATGTAAGTTATAGGGCAGGAACAGCACAGTTTTCAAAACGTGTTTTCAGCCCGAAATAAACGCGTTTTCTCAGCACTTGGGATCGCAGTGTAACTGCTTTGGCTCAGAAGAGCACACCGAGTCAGCCCTCACCCCAGTCATCAGAAATTGTCAAAACGTGTTTTCAGCTTAAATAAATACGTTTTGGCAACTTTGGTCACCCCCTTGTAAGTTATAGGCAGGAACGCACAGTTTTCAAAACGTGTTTTCAGCCCGAAATAAACGCTTTTTCTCAGCACTTGGAATCGCAGTGTACTGCTTGGCTCAGAAGAGCACCTGAGTCAGCCCTTCACACCCCAGTGATCAGAAATTGTCAAAACGTGTTTTTCAGCAGAAATAAACACGTTTTGGCAACTTGGTCACCCCATGTAAGTTATAGGGCAGGAACAGCACAGTTTCAAAACGTGTTTTTCAGCCCGAAATAAACGCTTTTCTCAGCCCTTGGAATCGCAGTGTAACTGCTTGGCTCAGAAGAGCACACTGAGTCAGCCCTTCACCCCAGTGATCAGAAATTGTCAAAACGTGTTTTCAGCAGAAATAACACGTTTTGGCAACTTTGGTCAACCCCATGTAAGTTATAGGGCAGGAACAGCACAGTTTCCAAAACGTGTTTTTCAGCCCGAAATAAACGCTTTTTCTCAGCCCCTTGGAATCGCAGTGTAACTTCTTGGCTCAGAAGAGCACACTGAGTCAGCCCTTCACCCCTTCACCCCAGTGATCAGAAATTGTCAAAACGTGTTTTTCAGCAGAAATAAACACGTTTTGGCAACTTTGGTCAACCCCATGTAAGTTATAGGGCAGGAACAGCACAGTTTTCAAAACGTGTTTTTCAGCCCGAAATAAACGCTTTTTCTCAGCACTTGGAATCGCAGTGTAACTGCTTGGCTCAGAAGAGCACACCGAGTCAGCCCTTAACCCCAGTGATCAGAAATTGTCAAAACGTGTTTTACAGCAGAAATAAACACGTTTTGGCAACTTTGGTCACCCCCATGTAAGTTATACGGCAGGAACAGCACAGTTTTCAAAACGTGTTTTTCAGCCCGAAATAAACGCTTTTTCTCAGCCCTTGGAATCGCAGTGTAACTGCCTGGCTCAGAAGAGCACACTGAGTCAGCCCTTCACCCCAGTGATCAGAAATTGTCAAAACGTGTTTTACAGCAGAAATAAACACGTTTTGGCAACTTTGGTCACCCCCATGTAAGTTATAGGGCAGGAACAGCACAGTTTTCAAAACGTGTTTTTCAGCCCGAAATAAACGCGTTTTCTCAGCCCTTGGAATCGCAGTGTAACTGCCTGGCTCAGAAGAGCACACCGAGTCAGCCCTTAACCCCAGTGATCAGAAATTGTCAAAACGTGTTTTACAGCAGAAATAAACACGTTTTGGCAACTTTGGTCACCCCCATGTAAGTTATTGGGCAGGAACAGCACAGTTTTCAAAACGTGTTTTTCAGCCCGAAATAAACGCTTTTTCTCAGCCCTTGGAATCGCAGTGTAACTGCCTGGCTCAGAAGAGCACACTGAGTCAGCCCTTCACCCCAGTGATCAGAAATTGTCAAAACGTGTTTTTCAGCAGAAATAAACACGTTTTGGCAACTTTGGTCACCCCCATGTAAGTTATAGGGCAGGAACAGCACAGTTTTCAAAACGTGTTTTTCAGCCCGAAATAAACGCGTTTTCTCAGCACTTGGAATCGCAGTGTAACTGCCTGGCTCAGAAGAGCACACTGAGTCAGCCCTTCACCCCAGTGATCAGAAATTGTCAAAACGTGTTTTTCAGCAGAAATAAACACGTTTTGGCAACTTTGGTCAACCCCATGTAAGTTATAGGGCAGGAACAGCACAGTTTTCAAAACGTGTTTTTCAGCCCGAAATAAACGCTTTTTCTCAGCACTTGGAATCGCAGTGTAACTGCTTGGCTCAGAAGAGCACACTGAGTCAGCCCTTCACCCCAGTGATCAGAAATTGTCAAAACGTGTTTTTCAGCAGAAATAAACACGTTTTGGCAACTTTGGTCACCCCCATGTAAGTTATAGGGCAGGAACAGCACAGTTTTCAAAACGTGTTTTTCAGCCCGAAATAAACGCTTTTTCTCAGCACTTGGAATCGCAGTGTAACTGCTTGGCTCAGAAGAGCACACCGAGTCAGCCCTTCACCCCAGTCATCAGAAATTGTCAAGACGTGTTTTTCAGCAGAAATAAACACGTTTTGGCAACTTTGGTCACCCCCATGTAAGTTATAGGGCAGGAACAGCACAGTTTTCAAAACGTGTTTTTCAGCCCGAAATAAACGCGTTTTCTCAGCACTTGGAATCGCAGTGTAACTGCTTGGCATAGAAGAGCAGACTGAGTCAGCCCTTCACCCCAGTGATCAGAAATTGTCAAAACGTGTTTTTCAGCAGAAATAAACACGTTTTGGCAACTTTGGTCACCCCCATATAAGTTATAGGGCAGGAACAGCACAGTTTTCAAAACGTGTTTTTCAGCCCGAAATAAACGCTTTTTCTCAGCTCTTGGAATCGCAGTGTAACTGCTTGGCTCAGAAGAGCACACTGAGTCAGCCCTTCACCCCAGTGATCAGAAATTGTCAAAACATGTTTTTCAGCAGAAATAAACACGTTTTGGCAACTTTGGTCAACCCCATGTAAGTTATAGGGCAGGAACAGCACAGTTTTCAAAACGTGTTTTTCAGCCCGAAATAAACGCTTTTTCTCAGCACTTGGAATCGCAGTGTAACTGCTTGGCTCAGAAGAGCACACCGAGTCAGCCCTTCACCCCAGTGATCAGAAATTGTCAAAACGTGTTTTTCAGCAGAAATAAACACGTTTTGGCAACTTTGGTCACCCCCATGTAAGTTATAGGGCAGGAACAGCACAGTTTTCAAAACGTGTTTTTCAGCCCGAAATAAACGCTTTTTCTCAGCACTTGGAATCGCAGTGTAACTGCTTGGCTCAGAAGAGCACACTGTGTCAGCCCTTCACCCCAGTGATCAGAAATTGTCAAAACGTGTTTTTCAGCAGAAATAAACACGTTTTGGCAACTTTGGTCACCCCCATGTAAGTTATAGGGCAGGAACAGCACAGTTTTCAAAACGTGTTTTTCAGCCCGAAATAAACGCGTTTTCTCATCCCTTGGAATCGCAGTGTAACTGCCTGGCTCAGAAGAGCACACCGAGTCAGCCCTTAACCCCAGTGATCAGAAATTGTCAAAACGTGTTTTACAGCAGAAATAAACACGTTTTGGCAACTTTGGTCACCCCCATGTAAGTTATAGGGCAGGAACAGCACAGTTTTCAAAACGTGTTTTTCAGCCCGAAATAAACGCTTTTTCTCAGCCCTTGGAATCGCAGTGTAACTGCCTGGCTCAGAAGAGCACACTGAGTCAGCCCTTCACCCCAGTGATCAGAAATTGTCAAAACGTGTTTTTCAGCAGAAATAAACACGTTTTGGCAACTTTGGTCACCCCCATGTAAGTTATAGGGCAGGAACAGCACAGTTTTCAAAACGTGTTTTTCAGCCCGAAATAAACGCGTTTTCTCAGCACTTGGAATCGCAGTGTAACTGCCTGGCTCAGAAGAGCACACTGAGTCAGCCCTTCACCCCAGTGATCAGAAATTGTCAAAACGTGTTTTTCAGCAGAAATAAACACGTTTTGGCAACTTTGGTCAACCCCATGTAAGTTATAGGGCAGGAACAGCACAGTTTTCAAAACGTGTTTTTCAGCCCGAAATAAACGCTTTTTCTCAGCACTTGGAATCGCAGTGTAACTGCTTGGCTCAGAAGAGCACACTGAGTCAGCCCTTCACCCCAGTGATCAGAAATTGTCAAAACGTGTTTTTCAGCAGAAATAAACACGTTTTGGCAACTTTGGTCACCCCCATGTAAGTTATAGGGCAGGAACAGCACAGTTTTCAAAACGTGTTTTTCAGCCCGAAATAAACGCTTTTTCTCAGCACTTGGAATCGCAGTGTAACTGCTTGGCTCAGAAGAGCACACTGAGTCAGCTCTTCACCCCAGTGATCAGAAATTGTCAAAACGTGTTTTTCAGCAGAAATAAACACGTTTTGGCAACTTTGGTCAACCCCATGTAAGTTATAGGGCAGGAACAGCACAGTTTTCAAAACGTGTTTTTCAGCCCGAAATAAACGCTTTTTCTCAGCACTTGGAATCGCAGTGTAACTGCTTGGCTCAGAAGAGCACACCGAGTCAGCCCTTCACCCCAGTCATCAGAAATTGTCAAAACGTGTTTTTCAGCAGAAATAAACACGTTTTGGCAACTTTGGTCACCCCCATGTAAGTTATAGGGCAGGAACAGCACAGTTTTCAAAACGTGTTTTTCAGCCCGAAATAAACGCGTTTTCTCAGCACTTGGAATCGCAGTGTAACTGCTTGGCATAGAAGAGCACACTGAGTCAGCCCTTCACCCCAGTGATCAGAAATTGTCAAAACGTGTTTTTCAGCAGAAATAAACACGTTTTGGCAACTTTGGTCAACCCCATGTAAGTTATAGGGCAGGAACAGCACAGTTTTCAAAACGTGTTTTTCAGCCCGAAATAAACGCTTTTTCTCAGCACTTGGAATCGCAGTGTAACTGCTTGGCTCAGAAGAGCACACCGAGTCAGCCCTTCACCCCAGTCATCAGAAATTGTCAAAACGTGTTTTTCAGCAGAAATAAACACGTTTTGGCAACTTTGGTCACCCCCATGTAAGTTATAGGGCAGGAACAGCACAGTTTTCAAAACGTGTTTTTCAGCCCGAAATAAACGCGTTTTCTCAGCCCTTGGAATCGCAGTGTATCTGCCTGGCTCAGAAGAGCACACCGAGTCAGCCCTTAACCCCAGTGATCAGAAATTGTCAAAACGTGTTTTACAGCAGAAATAAACACGTTTTGGCAACTTTGGTCACCCCCATGTAAGTTATAGGGCAGGAACAGCACAGTTTTCAAAACGTGTTTTTCAGCCCGAAATAAACGCTTTTTCTCAGCCCTTGGAATCGCAGTGTAACTGCCTGGCTCAGAAGAGCACACTGAGTCAGCCCTTCACCCCAGTGATCAGAAATTGTCAAAACGTGTTTTTCAGCAGAAATAAACACGTTTTGGCAACTTTGGTCACCCCCATGTAAGTTATAGGGCAGGAACAGCACAGTTTTCAAAACGTGTTTTTCAGCCCGAAATAAACGCGTTTTCTCAGCACTTGGAATCGCAGTGTAACTGCCTGGCTCAGAAGAGCACACTGAGTCAGCCCTTCACCCCAGTGATCAGAAATTGTCAAAACGTGTTTTTCAGCAGAAATAAACACGTTTTGGCAACTTTGGTCAACCCCATGTAAGTTATAGGGCAGGAACAGCACAGTTTTCAAAACGTGTTTTTCAGCCCGAAATAAACGCTTTTTCTCAGCACTTGGAATCGCAGTGTAACTGCTTGGCTCAGAAGAGCACACCGAGTCAGCCCTTCACCCCAGTCATCAGAAATTGTCAAAACGTGTTTTTCAGCAGAAATAAACACGTTTTGGCAACTTTGGTCACCCCCATGTAAGTTATAGGGCAGGAACAGCACAGTTTTCAAAACGTGTTTTTCAGCCCGAAATAAACGCGTTTTCTCAGCACTTGGAATCGCAGTGTAACTGCTTGGCATAGAAGAGCAGACTGAGTCAGCCCTTCACCCCAGTGATCAGAAATTGTCAAAACGTGTTTTTCAGCAGAAATAAACACGTTTTGGCAACTTTGGTCACCCCCATGTAAGTTATAGGGCAGGAACAGCACAGTTTTCAAAACGTGTTTTTCAGCCCGAAATAAACGCTTTTTCTCAGCCCTTGGAATCGCAGTGTAACTGCTTGGCTCAGAAGAGCACACTGAGTCAGCCCTTCACCCCAGTGATCAGAAATTGTCAAAACATGTTTTTCAGCAGAAATAAACACGTTTTGGCAACTTTGGTCAACCCCATGTAAGTTATAGGGCAGGAACAGCACAGTTTTCAAAACGTGTTTTTCAGCCCGAAATAAACGCTTTTTCTCAGCACTTGGAATCGCAGTGTAACTGCTTGGCTCAGAAGAGCACACCGAGTCAGCCCTTCACCCCAGTGATCAGAAATTGTCAAAACGTGTTTTTCAGCAGAAATAAACACGTTTTGGCAACTTTGGTCACCCCCATGTAAGTTATAGGGCAGGAACAGCACAGTTTTCAAAACGTGTTTTTCAGCCCGAAATAAACGCTTTTTCTCAGCACTTGGAATCGCAGTGTAACTGCTTGGCTCAGAAGAGCACACTGAGTCAGCCCTTCACCCCAGTGATCAGAAATTGTCAAAACGTGTTTTTCAGCAGAAATAAACACGTTTTGGCAACTTTGGTCACCCCCATGTAAGTTATAGGGCAGGAACAGCACAGTTTTCAAAACGTGTTTTTCAGCCCGAAATAAACGCTTTTTCTCAGCACTTGGAATCGCAGTGTAACTGCTTGGCTCAGAAGAGCACACTGAGTCAGCCCTTCACCCCAGTGATCAGAAATTGTCAAAACGTGTTTTTCAGCAGAAATAAACACGTTTTGGCAACTTTGGTCAACCCCATGTAAGTTATAGGGCAGGAACAGCACAGTTTTCAAAACGTGTTTTTCAGCCCGAAATAAACGCTTTTTCTCAGCACTTGGAATCGCAGTGTAACTGCTTGGCTCAGAAGAGCACACCGAGTCAGCCCTTTACCCCAGTCATCAGAAATTGTCAAAACGTGTTTTTCAGCAGAAATAAACACGTTTTGGCAACTTTGGTCACCCCCATGTAAGTAATAGGGCAGGAACAGCACAGTTTTCAAAACGTGTTTTTCAGCCCGAAATAAACGCGTTTTCTCAGCACTTGAAATCGCAGTGTAACTGCTTGGCATAGAAGAGCAGACTGAGTCAGCCCTTCACCCCAGTGATCAGAAATTGTCAAAACGTGTTTTTCAGCAGAAATAAACACGTTTTGGCAACTTTGGTCACCCCCATGTAAGTTATAGGGCAGGAACAGCACAGTTTTCAAAACGTCTTTTTCAGCCCGAAATAAACGCTTTTTCTCAGCCCTTGGAATCGCAGTATAACTGCTTGGCTCAGAAGAGCACACCGAGTCAGCCCTTCACCCCAGTCATCAGAAATTGTCAAAACGTGTTTTTCAGCTTAAATAAACACGTTTTGGCAACTTTGGTCACCCCCATGTAAGTTATAGGGCAGGAACAGCACAGTTTTCAAAACGTGTTTTTCAGCCCGAAATAAACGCGTTTTCTCAGCACTTGGAATCGCAGTGTAACTGCTTGGCTCAGAAGAGCACACTGAGTCAGCCCTTCACCCCAGTGATCAGAAATTGTCAAAACGTGTTTTTCAGCAGAAATAAACACGTTTTGGCAACTTTGGTCACCCCCATGTAAGTTATAGGGCAGGAACAGCACAGTTTTCAAAACGTGTTTTTCAGCCCGAAATAAACGCGTTTTCTCAGCACTTGGGATCGCAGTGTAACTGCTTGGCTCAGAAGAGCACACCGAGTCAGCCCTTCACCCCAGTCATCAGAAATTGTCAAAACGTGTTTTTCAGCTTAAATAAATACGTTTTGGCAACTTTGGTCACCCCCTTGTAAGTTATAGGGCAGGAACAGCACAGTTTTCAAAACGTGTTTTTCAGCCCGAAATAAACGCTTTTTCTCAGCACTTGGAATCGCAGTGTAACTGCTTGGCTCAGAAGAGCACACTGAGTCAGCCCTTCACCCCAGTGATCAGAAATTGTCAAAACGTGTTTTTCAGCAGAAATAAACACGTTTTGGCAACTTTGGTCACCCCCATGTAAGTTATAGGGCAGGAACAGCACAGTTTTCAAAACGTGTTTTTCAGCCCGAAATAAACGCTTTTTCTCAGCCCTTGGAATCGCAGTGTAACTGCTTGGCTCAGAAGAGCACACTGAGTCAGCCCTTCACCCCAGTGATCAGAAATTGTCAAAACGTGTTTTTCAGCAGAAATAAACACGTTTTGGCAACTTTGGTCAACCCCATGTAAGTTATAGGGCAGGAACAGCACAGTTTTCAAAACGTGTTTTTCAGCCCGAAATAAACGCTTTTTCTCAGCCCTTGGAATCGCAGTGTAACTTCTTGGCTCAGAAGAGCACACTGAGTCAGCCCTTCACCCCAGTGATCAGAAATTGTCAAAACGTGTTTTTCAGCAGAAATAAACACGTTTTGGCAACTTTGGTCAACCCCATGTAAGTTATAGGGCAGGAACAGCACAGTTTTCAAAACGTGTTTTTCAGCCCGAAATAAACGCTTTTTCTCAGCACTTGGAATCGCAGTGTAACTGCTTGGCTCAGAAGAGCACACCGAGTCAGCCCTTCACCCCAGTGATCAGAAATTGTCAAAACGTGTTTTTCAGCAGAAATAAACACGTTTTGGCAACTTTGGTCACCCCCATGTAAGTTATAGGGCAGGAACAGCACAGTTTTCAAAACGTGTTTTTCAGCACGAAATAAACGCTTTTTCTCAGGACTTGGAATCGCAGTGTAACTGCTTGGCTCAGAAGAGCACACTGAGTCAGCCCTTCACCCCAGTGATCAGAAATTGTCAAAACGTGTTTTTCAGCAGAAATAAACACGTTTTGGCAACTTTGGTCACCCCCATGTAAGTTATAGGGCAGGAACAGCACAGTTTTCAAAACGTGTTTTTCAGCCCGAAATAAACGCGTTTTCTCAGCCCTTGGAATCGCAGTGTAACTGCCTGGCTCAGAAGAGCACACCGAGTCAGCCCTTAACCCCAGTGATCAGAAATTGTCAAAACGTGTTTTACAGCAGAAATAAACACGTTTTGGCAACTTTGGTCACCCCCATGTAAGTTATAGGGCAGGAACAGCACAGTTTTCAAAACGTGTTTTTCAGCCCGAAATAAACGCTTTTTCTCAGCCCTTGGAATCGCAGTGTAACTGCCTGGCTCAGAAGAGCACACTGAGTCAGCCCTTCACCCCAGTGATCAGACATTGTCAAAACGTGTTTTTCAGCAGAAATAAACACGTTTTGGCAACTTTGGTCAACCCCATGTAAGTTATAGGGCAGGAACAGCACAGTTTTCAAAACGTGTTTTTCAGCCCGAAATAAACGCTTTTTCTCAGCACTTGGAATCGCAGTGTAACTGCTTGGCTCAGAAGAGCACACTGAGTCAGCCCTTCACCCCAGTGATCAGAAATTGTCAAAACGTGTTTTTCAGCAGAAATAAACACGTTTTGGCAACTTTGGTCAACCCCATGTAAGTTATAGGGCAGGAACAGCACAGTTTTCAAAACGTGTTTTTCAGCCCGAAATAAACGCTTTTTCTCAGCACTTGGAATAGCAGTGTAACTGCCTGGCTCAGAAGAGCACACCGAGTCAGCCCTTCACCCCAGTGATCAGAAATTGTCAAAACGTGTTTTTCAGCAGAAATAAACACGTTTTGGCAACTTTGGTCACCCCCATGTAAGTTATAGGGCAGGAACAGCACAGTTTTCAAAACGTGTTTTTCAGCCCGAAATAAACGCGTTTTCTCAGCACTTGGAATCGCAGTGTAACTGCCTGGCTCAGAAGAGCACACTGAGTCAGCCCTTCACCCCAGTGATCAGAAATTGTCAAAACGTGTTTTTCAGCAGAAATAAACACGTTTTGGCAACTTTGGTCAACCCCATGTAAGTTATAGGGCAGGAACAGCACAGTTTTCAAAACGTGTTTTTCAGCCCGAAATAAACGCTTTTTCTCAGCACTTGGAATCGCAGTGTAACTGCTTGGCTCAGAAGAGCACACTGAGTCAGCCCTTCACCCCAGTGATCAGAAATTGTCAAAACGTGTTTTTCAGCAGAAATAAACACGTTTTGGCAACTTTGGTCACCCCCATGTAAGTTATAGGGCAGGAACAGCACAGTTTTCAAAACGTGTTTTTCAGCCCGAAATAAACGCGTTTTCTCAGCACTTGGAATCGCAGTGTAACTGCTTGGCATAGAAGAGCAGACTGAGTCAGCCCTTCACCCCAGTGATCAGAAATTGTCAAAACGTGTTTTTCAGCAGAAATAAACACGTTTTGGCAACTTTGGTCACCCCCATGTAAGTTATAGGGCAGGAACAGCACAGTTTTCAAAACGTGTTTTTCAGCCCGAAATAAACGCTTTTTCTCAGCCCTTGGAATCGCAGTGTAACTGCTTGGCTCAGAAGAGCACACTGAGTCAGCCCTTCACCCCAGTGATCAGAAATTGTCAAAACATGTTTTTCAGCAGAAATAAACACGTTTTGGCAACTTTGGTCAACCCCATGTAAGTTATAGGGCAGGAACAGCACAGTTTTCAAAACGTGTTTTTCAGCCCGAAATAAACGCTTTTTCTCAGCACTTGGAATCGCAGTGTAACTGCTTGGCTCAGAAGAGCACACCGAGTCAGCCCTTCACCCCAGTGATCAGAAATTGTCAAAACGTGTTTTTCAGCAGAAATAAACACGTTTTGGCAACTTTGGTCACCCCCATGTAAGTTATAGGGCAGGAACAGCACAGTTTTCAAAACGTGTTTTTCAGCCCGAAATAAACGCTTTTTCTCAGCACTTGGAATCGCAGTGTAACTGCTTGGCTCAGAAGAGCACACTGAGTCAGCCCTTCACCCCAGTGATCAGAAATTGTCAAAACGTGTTTTTCAGCAGAAATAAACACGTTTTGACAACTTTGGTCACCCCCATGTAAGTTATAGGGCAGGAACAGCACAGTTTTCAAAACGTGTTTTTCAGCCCGAAATAAACGCGTTTTCACAGCCTTTGGAATCGCAGTGTAACTGCCTGGCTCAGAAGAGCACACCGAGTCAGCCCTTAACCCCAGTGATCAGAAATTGTCAAAACGTGTTTTACAGCAGAAATAAACACGTTTTGGCAACTTTGGTCACCCCCATGTAAGTTATAGGGCAGGAACAGCACAGTTTTCAAAACGTGTTTTTCAGCCCGAAATAAACGCTTTTTCTCAGCACTTGGAATCGCAGTGTAACTGCTTGGCTCAGAAGAGCACACTGTGTCAGCCCTTCACCCCAGTGATCAGAAATTGTCAAAACGTGTTTTTCAGCAGAAATAAACACGTTTTGGCAACTTTGGTCACCCCCATGTAAGTTATAGGGCAGGAACAGCACAGTTTTCAAAACGTGTTTTTCAGCCCGAAATAAACGCGTTTTCTGAGCCCTTGGAATCGCAGTGTAACTGCCTGGCTCAGAAGAGCACACCGAGTCAGCCCTTAACCCCAGTGATCAGAAATTGTCAAAACGTGTTTTACAGCAGAAATAAACACGTTTTGGCAACTTTGGTCACCCCCATGTAAGTTATAGGGCAGGAACAGCACAGTTTTCAAAACGTGTTTTTCAGCCCGAAATAAACGCTTTTTCTCAGCCCTTGGAATCGCAGTGTAACTGCCTGGCTCAGAAGAGCACACTGAGTCAGCCCTTCACCCCAGTGATCAGAAATTGTCAAAACGTGTTTTTCAGCAGAAATAAACACGTTTTGGCAACTTTGGTCACCCCCATGTAAGTTATAGGGCAGGAACAGCACAGTTTTCAAAACGTGTTTTTCAGCCCGAAATAAACGCGTTTTCTCAGCACTTGGAATCGCAGTGTAACTGCCTGGCTCAGAAGAGCACACTGAGTCAGCCCTTCACCCCAGTGATCAGAAATTGTCAAAACGTGTTTTTCAGCAGAAATAAACACGTTTTGGCAACTTTGGTCAACCCCATGTAAGTTATAGGGCAGGAACAGCACAGTTTTCAAAACGTGTTTTTCAGCCCGAAATAAACGCTTTTTCTCAGCACTTGGAATCGCAGTGTAACTGCTTGGCTCAGAAGAGCACACTGAGTCAGCCCTTCACCCCAGTGATCAGAAATTGTCAAAACGTGTTTTTCAGCAGAAATAAACACGTTTTGGCAACTTTGGTCACCCCCATGTAAGTTATAGGGCAGGAACAGCACAGTTTTCAAAACGTGTTTTTCAGCCCGAAATAAACGCTTTTTCTCAGCACTTGGAATCGCAGTGTAACTGCTTGGCTCAGAAGAGCACACCGAGTCAGCCCTTCACCCCAGTGATCAGAAATTGTCAAAACGTGTTTTTCAGCAGAAATAAACACGTTTTGGCAACTTTGGTCACCCCCATGTAAGTTATAGGGCAGGAACAGCACAGTTTTCAAAATTTGTTTTTCAGCCCGAAATAAACGCTTTTTCTCAGCACTTGGAATCGCAGTGTAACTGCTTGGCTCAGAAGAGCACACTGAGTCAGCCCTTCACCCCAGTGATCAGAAATTGTCAAAACGTGTTTTTCAGCAGAAATAAACACGTTTTGGCAACTTTGGTCAACCCCATGTAAGTTATAGGGCAGGAACAGCACAGTTTTCAAAACGTGTTTTTCAGCCCGAAATAAACGCTTTTTCTCAGCACTTGGAATCGCAGTGTAACTGCTTGGCTCAGAAGAGCACACCGAGTCAGCCCTTCACCCCAGTCATCAGAAATTGTCAAAACGTGTTTTTCAGCTTAAATAAACACGTTTTGGCAACTTTGGTCACCCCCATGTAAGTTATAGGGCAGGAACAGCACAGTTTTCAAAACGTGTTTTTCAGCCCGAAATAAACGCGTTTTCTCAGCACTTGGAATCGCAGTGTAACTGCTTGGCTCAGAAGAGCACACTGAGTCAGCCCTTCACCCCAGTGATCAGAAATTGTCAAAACGTGTTTTTCAGCAGAAATAAACACGTTTTGGCAACTTTGGTCACCCCCATGTAAGTTATAGGGCAGGAACAGCACAGTTTTCAAAACGTGTTTTTCAGCCCGAAATAAACGCGTTTTCTCAGCACTTGGGATCGCAGTGTAACTGCTTGGCTCAGAAGAGCACACCGAGTCAGCCCTTCACCCCAGTGATCAGAAATTGTCAAAACGTGTTTTTCAGCAGAAATAAACACGTTTTGGCAACTTTGGTCACCCCCATGTAAGTTATAGGGCAGGAACAGCACAGTTTTCAAAACGTGTTTTTCAGCCCGAAATAAACGCTTTTTTTCAGGACTTGGAATCGCAGTGTAACTGCTTGGCTCAGAAGAGCACACTGAGTCAGCCCTTCACCCCAGTGATCAGAAATTGTCAAAACGTGTTTTTCAGCAGAAATAAACACGTTTTGGCAACTTTGGTCACCCCCATGTAAGTTATAGGGCAGGAACAGCACAGTTTTCAAAACGTGTTTTTCAGCCCGAAATAAACGCGTTTTCTCAGCCCTTGGAATCGCAGTGTAACTGCTTGGCTCAGAAGAGCACACCGAGTCAGCCCTTCACCCCAGTGATCAGAAATTGTCAAAACGTGTTTTTCAGCAGAAATAAACACGTTTTGGCAACTTTGGTCACCCCCATGTAAGTTATAGGGCAGGAACAGCACAGTTTTCAAAACGTGTTTTTCAGCCCGAAATAAACGCTTTTTCTCAGGACTTGGAATCGCAGTGTAACTGCTTGGCTCAGAAGAGCACACTGAGTCAGCCCTTCACCCCAGTGATCTGAAATTGTCAAAACATGTTTTTCAGCAGAAATAAACACGTTTTGGCAACTTTGGTCACCCCCATGTAAGTTATAGGGCAGGAACAGCACAGTTTTCAAAACGTGTTTTTCAGCCCGAAATAAACGCGTTTTCTCAGCCCTTGGAATCGCAGTGTAACTGCCTGGCTCAGAAGAGCACACCGAGTCAGCCCTTAACCCCAGTGATCAGAAATTGTCAAAACGTGTTTTACAGCAGAAATAAACACGTTTTGGCAACTTTGGTCACCCCCATGTAAGTTATAGGGCAGGAACAGCACAGTTTTCAAAACGTGTTTTTCAGCCCGAAATAAACGCTTTTTCTCAGCCCTTGGAATCGCAGTGTAACTGCCTGGCTCAGAAGAGCACACTGAGTCAGCCCTTCACCCCAGTGATCAGAAATTGTCAAAACGTGTTTTTCAGCAGAAATAAACACGTTTTGGCAACTTTGGTCAACCCCATGTAAGTTATAGGGCAGGAACAGCACAGTTTTCAAAACGTGTTTTTCAGCCCGAAATAAACGCTTTTTCTCAGCACTTGGAATCGCAGTGTAACTGCTTGGCTCAGAAGAGCACACTGAGTCAGCCCTTCACCCCAGTGATCAGAAATTGTCAAAACGTGTTTTTCAGCAGAAATAAACACGTTTTGGCAACTTTGGTCAACCCCATGTAAGTTATAGGGCAGGAACAGCACAGTTTTCAAAACTTGTTTTTCAGCCCGAAATAAACGCTTTTTCTCAGCACTTGGAATCGCAGTGTAACTGCTTGGCTCAGAAGAGCACACCGAGTCAGCCCTTCACCCCAGTCATCAGAAATTGTCAAAACGTGTTTTTCAGCAGAAATAAACACGTTTTGGCAACTTTGGTCACCCCCATGTAAGTAATAGGGCAGGAACAGCACAGTTTTCAAAACGTGTTTTTCAGCCCGAAATAAACGCGTTTTCTCAGCACTTGGAATCGCAGTGTAACTGCTTGGCATAGAAGAGCAGACTGAGTCAGCCCTTCACCCCAGTGATCAGAAATTGTCAAAACGTGTTTTTCAGCAGAAATAAACACGTTTTGGCAACTTTGGTCAACCCCATGTAAGTTATAGGGCAGGAACAGCACAGTTTTCAAAACGTGTTTTTCAGCCCGAAATAAACGCTTTTTCTCAGCCCTTGGAATCGCAGTATAACTGCTTGGCTCAGAAGAGCACACTGAGTCAGCCCTTCACCCCAGTGATCAGAAATTGTCTAAACGTGTTTTTCAGCAGAAATAAACACGTTTTGGCAACTTTGGTCACCCCCATGTCAGTTATAGGGCAGGAACAGCACAGTTTTCAAAACGTGTTTTTCAGCCCGAAATAAACGCTTTTTCTCAGCACTTGGAATCGCAGTGTAACTGCTTGGATCAGAAGAGCACACCGAGTCAGCCCTTCACCCCAGTGATCAGAAATTGTCAAAACGTGTTTTTCAGCAGAAATAAACACGTTTTGGCAACTTTGGTCACCCCCATGTAAGTTATAGGGCAGGAACAGCACAGTTTTCAAAACGTGTTTTTCAGCCCGAAATAAACGCTTTTTCTCAGCACTTGGAATAGCAGTGTAACTGCTTGGCTCAGAAGAGCACACTGAGTCAGCCCTTCACCCCAGTGATCAGAAATTGTCAAAACGTGTTTTTCAGCAGAAATAAACACGTTTTGGCAACTTTGGTCAACCCCATGTAAGTTATAGGGCAGGAACAGCACAGTTTTCAAAACGTTTTTTCAGCCCGAAATAAACGCTTTTTCTCAGCACTTGGAATCGCAGTGTAACTGCTTGGCTCAGAAGAGCACACCGAGTCAGCCCTTCACCCCAGTCATCAGAAATTGTCAAAACGTGTTTTTCAGCTTAAATAAACACGTTTTGGCAACTTTGGTCACCCCCATGTAAGTTATAGGGCAGGAACAGCACACTTTTCAAAACGTGTTTTTCAGCCCGAAATAAACGCGTTTTCTCAGCACTTGGAATCGCAGTGTAACTGCTTGGCTCAGAAGAGCACACTGAGTCAGCCCTTCACCCCAGTGATCAGAAATTGTCAAAACGTGTTTTTCAGCAGAAATAAACACGTTTTGGCAACTTTGGTCACCCCCATGTAAGTTATAGGGCAGGAACAGCACTGTTTTCAAAACGTGTTTTTCAGCCCGAAATAAACGCGTTTTCTCAGCACTTGGGATCGCAGTGTAACTGCTTGGCTCAGAAGAGCACACCGAGTCAGCCCTTCACCCCAGTCATCAGAAATTGTCAAAACGTGTTTTTCAGCTTAAATAAACACGTTTTGGCAACTTTGGTCACCCCCATGTAAGTTATAGGGCAGGAACAGCACAGTTTTCAAAACGTGTTTTTCAGCCCGAAATAAACGCGTTTTCTCAGCACTTGGAATCGCAGTGTAACTGCTTGGCTCAGAAGAGCACACTGAGTCAGCCCTTCACCCCAGTGATCAGAAATTGTCAAAACGTGTTTTTCAGCAGAAATAAACACGTTTTGGCAACTTTGGTCACCCCCATGTAAGTTATAGGGCAGGATCAGCACAGTTTTCAAAACGTGTTTTTCAGCCCGAAATAAACGCTTTTTCTCAGCCCTTGGAATCGCAGTGTAACTGCTTGGCTCAGAAGAGCACACTGAGTCAGCCCTTCACCCCAGTGATCAGAAATTGTCAAAACGTGTTTTTCAGCAGAAATAAACACGTTTTGGCAACTTTGGTCAACCCCATGTAAGTTATAGGGCAGGAGCAGCACAGTTTTCAAAACGTGTTTTTCAGCCCGAAATAAACGCTTTTTCTCAGCACTTGGAATAGCAGTGTAACTGCCTGGCTCAGAAGAGCACACCGAGTCAGCCCTTCACCCCAGTGATCAGAAATTGTCAAAACGTGTTTTTCAGCAGAAATAAACACGTTTTGGCAACTTTGGTCACCCCCATGTAAGTTATAGGGCAGGAACAGCACAGTTTTCAAAACGTGTTTTTCAGCCCGAAATAAACGCGTTTTCTCAGCACTTGGAATCGCAGTGTAACTGCCTGGCTCAGAAGAGCACACTGAGTCAGCCCTTCACCCCAGTGATCAGAAATTGTCAAAACGTGTTTTTCAGCAGAAATAAACACGTTTTGGCAACTTTGGTCAACCCCATGTAAGTTATAGGGCAGGAACAGCACAGTTTTCAAAACGTGTTTTTCAGCCCGAAATAAACGCTTTTTCTCAGCACTTGGAATCGCAGTGTAACTGCTTGGCTCAGAAGAGCACACTGAGTCAGCCCTTCACCCCAGTGATCAGAAATTGTCAAAACGTGTTTTTCAGCAGAAATAAACACGTTTTGGCAACTTTGGTCACCCCCATGTAAGTTATAGGGCAGGAACAGCACAGTTTTCAAAACGTGTTTTTCAGCCCGAAATAAACGCGTTTTCTCAGCACTTGGAATCGCAGTGTAACTGCTTGGCATAGAAGAGCAGACTGAGTCAGCCCTTCACCCCAGTGATCAGAAATTGTCAAAACGTGTTTTTCAGCAGAAATAAACACGTTTTGGCAACTTTGGTCACCCCCATGTAAGTTATAGGGCAGGAACAGCACAGTTTTCAAAACGTGTTTTTCAGCCCGAAATAAACGCTTTTTCTCAGCCCTTGGAATCGCAGTGTAACTGCTTGGCTCAGAAGAGCACACTGAGTCAGCCCTTCACCCCAGTGATCAGAAATTGTCAAAACATGTTTTTCAGCAGAAATAAACACGTTTTGGCAACTTTGGTCAACCCCATGTAAGTTATAGGGCAGGAACAGCACAGTTTTCAAAACGTGTTTTTCAGCCCGAAATAAACGCTTTTTCTCAGCACTTGGAATCGCAGTGTAACTGCTTGGCTCAGAAGAGCACACCGAGTCAGCCCTTCACCCCAGTGATCAGAAATTGTCAAAACGTGTTTTTCAGCAGAAATAAACACGTTTTGGCAACTTTGGTCACCCCCATGTAAGTTATAGGGCAGGAACAGCACAGTTTTCAAAACGTGTTTTTCAGCCCGAAATAAACGCTTTTTCTCAGCACTTGGAATCGCAGTGTAACTGCTTGGCTCAGAAGAGCACACTGAGTCAGCCCTTCACCCCAGTGATCAGAAATTGTCAAAACGTGTTTTTCAGCAGAAATAAACACGTTTTGACAACTTTGGTCACCCCCATGTAAGTTATAGGGCAGGAACAGCACAGTTTTCAAAACGTGTTTTTCAGCCCGAAATAAACGCGTTTTCACAGCCTTTGGAATCGCAGTGTAACTGCCTGGCTCAGAAGAGCACACCGAGTCAGCCCTTAACCCCAGTGATCAGAAATTGTCAAAACGTGTTTTACAGCAGAAATAAACACGTTTTGGCAACTTTGGTCACCCCCATGTAAGTTATAGGGCAGGAACAGCACAGTTTTCAAAACGTGTTTTTCAGCCCGAAATAAACGCTTTTTCTCAGCACTTGGAATCGCAGTGTAACTGCTTGGCTCAGAAGAGCACACTGTGTCAGCCCTTCACCCCAGTGATCAGAAATTGTCAAAACGTGTTTTTCAGCAGAAATAAACACGTTTTGGCAACTTTGGTCACCCCCATGTAAGTTATAGGGCAGGAACAGCACAGTTTTCAAAACGTGTTTTTCAGCCCGAAATAAACGCGTTTTCTGAGCCCTTGGAATCGCAGTGTAACTGCCTGGCTCAGAAGAGCACACCGAGTCAGCCCTTAACCCCAGTGATCAGAAATTGTCAAAACGTGTTTTACAGCAGAAATAAACACGTTTTGGCAACTTTGGTCACCCCCATGTAAGTTATAGGGCAGGAACAGCACAGTTTTCAAAACGTGTTTTTCAGCCCGAAATAAACGCTTTTTCTCAGCCCTTGGAATCGCAGTGTAACTGCCTGGCTCAGAAGAGCACACTGAGTCAGCCCTTCACCCCAGTGATCAGAAATTGTCAAAACGTGTTTTTCAGCAGAAATAAACACGTTTTGGCAACTTTGGTCACCCCCATGTAAGTTATAGGGCAGGAACAGCACAGTTTTCAAAACGTGTTTTTCAGCCCGAAATAAACGCGTTTTCTCAGCACTTGGAATCGCAGTGTAACTGCCTGGCTCAGAAGAGCACACTGAGTCAGCCCTTCACCCCAGTGATCAGAAATTGTCAAAACGTGTTTTTCAGCAGAAATAAACACGTTTTGGCAACTTTGGTCAACCCCATGTAAGTTATAGGGCAGGAACAGCACAGTTTTCAAAACGTGTTTTTCAGCCCGAAATAAACGCTTTTTCTCAGCACTTGGAATCGCAGTGTAACTGCTTGGCTCAGAAGAGCACACTGAGTCAGCCCTTCACCCCAGTGATCAGAAATTGTCAAAACGTGTTTTTCAGCAGAAATAAACACGTTTTGGCAACTTTGGTCACCCCCATGTAAGTTATAGGGCAGGAACAGCACAGTTTTCAAAACGTGTTTTTCAGCCCGAAATAAACGCTTTTTCTCAGCACTTGGAATCGCAGTGTAACTGCTTGGCTCAGAAGAGCACACCGAGTCAGCCCTTCACCCCAGTGATCAGAAATTGTCAAAACGTGTTTTTCAGCAGAAATAAACACGTTTTGGCAACTTTGGTCACCCCCATGTAAGTTATAGGGCAGGAACAGCACAGTTTTCAAAATTTGTTTTTCAGCCCGAAATAAACGCTTTTTCTCAGCACTTGGAATCGCAGTGTAACTGCTTGGCTCAGAAGAGCACACTGAGTCAGCCCTTCACCCCAGTGATCAGAAATTGTCAAAACGTGTTTTTCAGCAGAAATAAACACGTTTTGGCAACTTTGGTCAACCCCATGTAAGTTATAGGGCAGGAACAGCACAGTTTTCAAAACGTGTTTTTCAGCCCGAAATAAACGCTTTTTCTCAGCACTTGGAATCGCAGTGTAACTGCTTGGCTCAGAAGAGCACACCGAGTCAGCCCTTCACCCCAGTCATCAGAAATTGTCAAAACGTGTTTTTCAGCTTAAATAAACACGTTTTGGCAACTTTGGTCACCCCCATGTAAGTTATAGGGCAGGAACAGCACAGTTTTCAAAACGTGTTTTTCAGCCCGAAATAAACGCGTTTTCTCAGCACTTGGAATCGCAGTGTAACTGCTTGGCTCAGAAGAGCACACTGAGTCAGCCCTTCACCCCAGTGATCAGAAATTGTCAAAACGTGTTTTTCAGCAGAAATAAACACGTTTTGGCAACTTTGGTCACCCCCATGTAAGTTATAGGGCAGGAACAGCACAGTTTTCAAAACGTGTTTTTCAGCCCGAAATAAACGCGTTTTCTCAGCACTTGGGATCGCAGTGTAACTGCTTGGCTCAGAAGAGCACACCGAGTCAGCCCTTCACCCCAGTGATCAGAAATTGTCAAAACGTGTTTTTCAGCAGAAATAAACACGTTTTGGCAACTTTGGTCACCCCCATGTAAGTTATAGGGCAGGAACAGCACAGTTTTCAAAACGTGTTTTTCAGCCCGAAATAAACGCTTTTTTTCAGGACTTGGAATCGCAGTGTAACTGCTTGGCTCAGAAGAGCACACTGAGTCAGCCCTTCACCCCAGTGATCAGAAATTGTCAAAACGTGTTTTTCAGCAGAAATAAACACGTTTTGGCAACTTTGGTCACCCCCATGTAAGTTATAGGGCAGGAACAGCACAGTTTTCAAAACGTGTTTTTCAGCCCGAAATAAACGCGTTTTCTCAGCCCTTGGAATCGCAGTGTAACTGCTTGGCTCAGAAGAGCACACCGAGTCAGCCCTTCACCCCAGTGATCAGAAATTGTCAAAACGTGTTTTTCAGCAGAAATAAACACGTTTTGGCAACTTTGGTCACCCCCATGTAAGTTATAGGGCAGGAACAGCACAGTTTTCAAAACGTGTTTTTCAGCCCGAAATAAACGCTTTTTCTCAGGACTTGGAATCGCAGTGTAACTGCTTGGCTCAGAAGAGCACACTGAGTCAGCCCTTCACCCCAGTGATCTGAAATTGTCAAAACATGTTTTTCAGCAGAAATAAACACGTTTTGGCAACTTTGGTCACCCCCATGTAAGTTATAGGGCAGGAACAGCACAGTTTTCAAAACGTGTTTTTCAGCCCGAAATAAACGCGTTTTCTCAGCCCTTGGAATCGCAGTGTAACTGCCTGGCTCAGAAGAGCACACCGAGTCAGCCCTTAACCCCAGTGATCAGAAATTGTCAAAACGTGTTTTACAGCAGAAATAAACACGTTTTGGCAACTTTGGTCACCCCCATGTAAGTTATAGGGCAGGAACAGCACAGTTTTCAAAACGTGTTTTTCAGCCCGAAATAAACGCTTTTTCTCAGCCCTTGGAATCGCAGTGTAACTGCCTGGCTCAGAAGAGCACACTGAGTCAGCCCTTCACCCCAGTGATCAGAAATTGTCAAAACGTGTTTTTCAGCAGAAATAAACACGTTTTGGCAACTTTGGTCAACCCCATGTAAGTTATAGGGCAGGAACAGCACAGTTTTCAAAACGTGTTTTTCAGCCCGAAATAAACGCTTTTTCTCAGCACTTGGAATCGCAGTGTAACTGCTTGGCTCAGAAGAGCACACTGAGTCAGCCCTTCACCCCAGTGATCAGAAATTGTCAAAACGTGTTTTTCAGCAGAAATAAACACGTTTTGGCAACTTTGGTCAACCCCATGTAAGTTATAGGGCAGGAACAGCACAGTTTTCAAAACTTGTTTTTCAGCCCGAAATAAACGCTTTTTCTCAGCACTTGGAATCGCAGTGTAACTGCTTGGCTCAGAAGAGCACACCGAGTCAGCCCTTCACCCCAGTCATCAGAAATTGTCAAAACGTGTTTTTCAGCAGAAATAAACACGTTTTGGCAACTTTGGTCACCCCCATGTAAGTAATAGGGCAGGAACAGCACAGTTTTCAAAACGTGTTTTTCAGCCCGAAATAAACGCGTTTTCTCAGCACTTGGAATCGCAGTGTAACTGCTTGGCATAGAAGAGCAGACTGAGTCAGCCCTTCACCCCAGTGATCAGAAATTGTCAAAACGTGTTTTTCAGCAGAAATAAACACGTTTTGGCAACTTTGGTCAACCCCATGTAAGTTATAGGGCAGGAACAGCACAGTTTTCAAAACGTGTTTTTCAGCCCGAAATAAACGCTTTTTCTCAGCCCTTGGAATCGCAGTATAACTGCTTGGCTCAGAAGAGCACACTGAGTCAGCCCTTCACCCCAGTGATCAGAAATTGTCTAAACGTGTTTTTCAGCAGAAATAAACACGTTTTGGCAACTTTGGTCACCCCCATGTCAGTTATAGGGCAGGAACAGCACAGTTTTCAAAACGTGTTTTTCAGCCCGAAATAAACGCTTTTTCTCAGCACTTGGAATCGCAGTGTAACTGCTTGGATCAGAAGAGCACACCGAGTCAGCCCTTCACCCCAGTGATCAGAAATTGTCAAAACGTGTTTTTCAGCAGAAATAAACACGTTTTGGCAACTTTGGTCACCCCCATGTAAGTTATAGGGCAGGAACAGCACAGTTTTCAAAACGTGTTTTTCAGCCCGAAATAAACGCTTTTTCTCAGCACTTGGAATAGCAGTGTAACTGCTTGGCTCAGAAGAGCACACTGAGTCAGCCCTTCACCCCAGTGATCAGAAATTGTCAAAACGTGTTTTTCAGCAGAAATAAACACGTTTTGGCAACTTTGGTCAACCCCATGTAAGTTATAGGGCAGGAACAGCACAGTTTTCAAAACGTTTTTTCAGCCCGAAATAAACGCTTTTTCTCAGCACTTGGAATCGCAGTGTAACTGCTTGGCTCAGAAGAGCACACCGAGTCAGCCCTTCACCCCAGTCATCAGAAATTGTCAAAACGTGTTTTTCAGCTTAAATAAACACGTTTTGGCAACTTTGGTCACCCCCATGTAAGTTATAGGGCAGGAACAGCACACTTTTCAAAACGTGTTTTTCAGCCCGAAATAAACGCGTTTTCTCAGCACTTGGAATCGCAGTGTAACTGCTTGGCTCAGAAGAGCACACTGAGTCAGCCCTTCACCCCAGTGATCAGAAATTGTCAAAACGTGTTTTTCAGCAGAAATAAACACGTTTTGGCAACTTTGGTCACCCCCATGTAAGTTATAGGGCAGGAACAGCACTGTTTTCAAAACGTGTTTTTCAGCCCGAAATAAACGCGTTTTCTCAGCACTTGGGATCGCAGTGTAACTGCTTGGCTCAGAAGAGCACACCGAGTCAGCCCTTCACCCCAGTCATCAGAAATTGTCAAAACGTGTTTTTCAGCTTAAATAAACACGTTTTGGCAACTTTGGTCACCCCCATGTAAGTTATAGGGCAGGAACAGCACAGTTTTCAAAACGTGTTTTTCAGCCCGAAATAAACGCGTTTTCTCAGCACTTGGAATCGCAGTGTAACTGCTTGGCTCAGAAGAGCACACTGAGTCAGCCCTTCACCCCAGTGATCAGAAATTGTCAAAACGTGTTTTTCAGCAGAAATAAACACGTTTTGGCAACTTTGGTCAACCCCATGTAAGTTATAGGGCAGGAACAGCACAGTTTTCAAAACTTGTTTTTCAGCCCGAAATAAACGCTTTTTCTCAGCACTTGGAATCGCAGTGTAACTGCTTGGCTCAGAAGAGCACACCGAGTCAGCCCTTCACCCCAGTCATCAGAAATTGTCAAAACGTGTTTTTCAGCAGAAATAAACACGTTTTGGCAACTTTGGTCACCCCCATGTAAGTAATAGGGCAGGAACAGCACAGTTTTCAAAACGTGTTTTTCAGCCCGAAATAAACGCGTTTTCTCAGCACTTGGAATCGCAGTGTAACTGCTTGGCATAGAAGAGCAGACTGAGTCAGCCCTTCACCCCAGTGATCAGAAATTGTCAAAACGTGTTTTTCAGCAGAAATAAACACGTTTTGGCAACTTTGGTCAACCCCATGTAAGTTATAGGGCAGGAACAGCACAGTTTTCAAAACGTGTTTTTCAGCCCGAAATAAACGCTTTTTCTCAGCCCTTGGAATCGCAGTATAACTGCTTGGCTCAGAAGAGCACACTGAGTCAGCCCTTCACCCCAGTGATCAGAAATTGTCTAAACGTGTTTTTCAGCAGAAATAAACACGTTTTGGCAACTTTGGTCACCCCCATGTCAGTTATAGGGCAGGAACAGCACAGTTTTCAAAACGTGTTTTTCAGCCCGAAATAAACGCTTTTTCTCAGCACTTGGAATCGCAGTGTAACTGCTTGGATCAGAAGAGCACACCGAGTCAGCCCTTCACCCCAGTGATCAGAAATTGTCAAAACGTGTTTTTCAGCAGAAATAAACACGTTTTGGCAACTTTGGTCACCCCCATGTAAGTTATAGGGCAGGAACAGCACAGTTTTCAAAACGTGTTTTTCAGCCCGAAATAAACGCTTTTTCTCAGCACTTGGAATAGCAGTGTAACTGCTTGGCTCAGAAGAGCACACTGAGTCAGCCCTTCACCCCAGTGATCAGAAATTGTCAAAACGTGTTTTTCAGCAGAAATAAACACGTTTTGGCAACTTTGGTCAACCCCATGTAAGTTATAGGGCAGGAACAGCACAGTTTTCAAAACGTTTTTTCAGCCCGAAATAAACGCTTTTTCTCAGCACTTGGAATCGCAGTGTAACTGCTTGGCTCAGAAGAGCACACCGAGTCAGCCCTTCACCCCAGTCATCAGAAATTGTCAAAACGTGTTTTTCAGCTTAAATAAACACGTTTTGGCAACTTTGGTCACCCCCATGTAAGTTATAGGGCAGGAACAGCACACTTTTCAAAACGTGTTTTTCAGCCCGAAATAAACGCGTTTTCTCAGCACTTGGAATCGCAGTGTAACTGCTTGGCTCAGAAGAGCACACTGAGTCAGCCCTTCACCCCAGTGATCAGAAATTGTCAAAACGTGTTTTTCAGCAGAAATAAACACGTTTTGGCAACTTTGGTCACCCCCATGTAAGTTATAGGGCAGGAACAGCACTGTTTTCAAAACGTGTTTTTCAGCCCGAAATAAACGCGTTTTCTCAGCACTTGGGATCGCAGTGTAACTGCTTGGCTCAGAAGAGCACACCGAGTCAGCCCTTCACCCCAGTCATCAGAAATTGTCAAAACGTGTTTTTCAGCTTAAATAAACACGTTTTGGCAACTTTGGTCACCCCCATGTAAGTTATAGGGCAGGAACAGCACAGTTTTCAAAACGTGTTTTTCAGCCCGAAATAAACGCGTTTTCTCAGCACTTGGAATCGCAGTGTAACTGCTTGGCTCAGAAGAGCACACTGAGTCAGCCCTTCACCCCAGTGATCAGAAATTGTCAAAACGTGTTTTTCAGCAGAAATAAACACGTTTTGGCAACTTTGGTCACCCCCATGTAAGTTATAGGGCAGGAACAGCACAGTTTTCAAAACGTGTTTTTCAGCCCGAAATAAACGCTTTTTCTCAGCCCTTGGAATCGCAGTGTAACTGCTTGGCTCAGAAGAGCACACTGAGTCAGCCCTTCACCCCAGTGATCAGAAATTGTCAAAACGTGTTTTTCAGCAGAAATAAACACGTTTTGGCAACTTTGGTCAACCCCATGTAAGTTATAGGGCAGGAGCAGCACAGTTTTCAAAACGTGTTTTTCAGCCCGAAATAAACGCTTTTTCTCAGCACTTGGAATCGTAGTGTAACTGCTTGGCTCAGAAGAGCACACCGAGTCAGCCCTTCACCCCAGTGATCAGAAATTGTCAAAACGTGTTTTTCAGCAGAAATAAACACGTTTTGGCAACTTTGGTCACCCCCATGTAAGTTATAGGGCAGGAACAGCACAGTTTTCAAAACGTGTTTTTCAGCCCGAAATAAACGCGTTTTCTCAGCCCTTGGAATCGCAGTGTAACTGCCTGGCTCAGAAGAGCACACCGAGTCAGCCCTTAACCCCAGTGATCAGAAATTGTCAAAACGTGTTTTACAGCAGAAATAAACACGTTTTGGCAACTTTGGTCACCCCCATGTAAGTTATAGGGCAGGAACAGCACAGTTTTCAAAACGTGTTTTTCAGCCCGAAATAAACGCTTTTTCTCAGCACTTGGAATCGCAGTGTAACTGCTTGGCTCAGAAGAGCACACTGAGTCAGCTCTTCACCCCAGTGATCAGAAATTGTCAAAACGTGTTTTTCAGCAGAAATAAACACGTTTTGGCAACTTTGGTCAACCCCATGTAAGTTATAGGGCAGGAACAGCACAGTTTTCAAAACGTGTTTTTCAGCCCGAAATAAACGCTTTTTCTCAGCACTTGGAATCGCAGTGTAACTGCTTGGCTCAGAAGAGCACACCGAGTCAGCCCTTCACCCCAGTCATCAGAAATTGTCAAAACGTGTTTTTCAGCAGAAATAAACACGTTTTGGCAACTTTGGTCACCCCCATGTAAGTTATAGGGCAGGAACAGCACAGTTTTCAAAACGTGTTTTTCAGCCCGAAATAAACGCGTTTTCTCAGCACTTGGAATCGCAGTGTAACTGCTTGGCATAGAAGAGCACACTGAGTCAGCCCTTCACCCCAGTGATCAGAAATTGTCAAAACGTGTTTTTCAGCAGAAATAAACACGTTTTGGCAACTTTGGTCAACCCCATGTAAGTTATAGGGCAGGAACAGCACAGTTTTCAAAACGTGTTTTTCAGCCCGAAATAAACGCTTTTTCTCAGCACTTGGAATCGCAGTGTAACTGCTTGGCTCAGAAGAGCACACCGAGTCAGCCCTTCACCCCAGTCATCAGAAATTGTCAAAACGTGTTTTTCAGCAGAAATAAACACGTTTTGGCAACTTTGGTCACCCCCATGTAAGTTATAGGGCAGGAACAGCACAGTTTTCAAAACGTGTTTTTCAGCCCGAAATAAACGCGTTTTCTCAGCCCTTGGAATCGCAGTGTAACTGCCTGGCTCAGAAGAGCACACCGAGTCAGCCCTTAACCCCAGTGATCAGAAATTGTCAAAACGTGTTTTACAGCAGAAATAAACACGTTTTGGCAACTTTGGTCACCCCCATGTAAGTTATAGGGCAGGAACAGCACAGTTTTCAAAACGTGTTTTTCAGCCCGAAATAAACGCTTTTTCTCAGCCCTTGGAATCGCAGTGTAACTGCCTGGCTCAGAAGAGCACACTGAGTCAGCCCTTCACCCCAGTGATCAGAAATTGTCAAAACGTGTTTTTCAGCAGAAATAAACACGTTTTGGCAACTTTGGTCACCCCCATGTAAGTTATAGGGCAGGAACAGCACAGTTTTCAAAACGTGTTTTTCAGCCCGAAATAAACGCGTTTTCTCAGCACTTGGAATCGCAGTGTAACTGCCTGGCTCAGAAGAGCACACTGAGTCAGCCCTTCACCCCAGTGATCAGAAATTGTCAAAACGTGTTTTTCAGCAGAAATAAACACGTTTTGGCAACTTTGGTCAACCCCATGTAAGTTATAGGGCAGGAACAGCACAGTTTTCAAAACGTGTTTTTCAGCCCGAAATAAACGCTTTTTCTCAGCACTTGGAATCGCAGTGTAACTGCTTGGCTCAGAAGAGCACACCGAGTCAGCCCTTCACCCCAGTCATCAGAAATTGTCAAAACGTGTTTTTCAGCAGAAATAAACACGTTTTGGCAACTTTGGTCACCCCCATGTAAGTTATAGGGCAGGAACAGCACAGTTTTCAAAACGTGTTTTTCAGCCCGAAATAAACGCGTTTTCTCAGCACTTGGAATCGCAGTGTAACTGCTTGGCATAGAAGAGCAGACTGAGTCAGCCCTTCACCCCAGTGATCAGAAATTGTCAAAACGTGTTTTTCAGCAGAAATAAACACGTTTTGGCAACTTTGGTCACCCCCATGTAAGTTATAGGGCAGGAACAGCACAGTTTTCAAAACGTGTTTTTCAGCCCGAAATAAACGCTTTTTCTCAGCCCTTGGAATCGCAGTGTAACTGCTTGGCTCAGAAGAGCACACTGAGTCAGCCCTTCACCCCAGTGATCAGAAATTGTCAAAACATGTTTTTCAGCAGAAATAAACACGTTTTGGCAACTTTGGTCAACCCCATGTAAGTTATAGGGCAGGAACAGCACAGTTTTCAAAACGTGTTTTTCAGCCCGAAATAAACGCTTTTTCTCAGCACTTGGAATCGCAGTGTAACTGCTTGGCTCAGAAGAGCACACCGAGTCAGCCCTTCACCCCAGTGATCAGAAATTGTCAAAACGTGTTTTTCAGCAGAAATAAACACGTTTTGGCAACTTTGGTCACCCCCATGTAAGTTATAGGGCAGGAACAGCACAGTTTTCAAAACGTGTTTTTCAGCCCGAAATAAACGCTTTTTCTCAGCACTTGGAATCGCAGTGTAACTGCTTGGCTCAGAAGAGCACACTGAGTCAGCCCTTCACCCCAGTGATCAGAAATTGTCAAAACGTGTTTTTCAGCAGAAATAAACACGTTTTGGCAACTTTGGTCACCCCCATGTAAGTTATAGGGCAGGAACAGCACAGTTTTCAAAACGTGTTTTTCAGCCCGAAATAAACGCTTTTTCTCAGCACTTGGAATCGCAGTGTAACTGCTTGGCTCAGAAGAGCACACTGAGTCAGCCCTTCACCCCAGTGATCAGAAATTGTCAAAACGTGTTTTTCAGCAGAAATAAACACGTTTTGGCAACTTTGGTCAACCCCATGTAAGTTATAGGGCAGGAACAGCACAGTTTTCAAAACGTGTTTTTCAGCCCGAAATAAACGCTTTTTCTCAGCACTTGGAATCGCAGTGTAACTGCTTGGCTCAGAAGAGCACACCGAGTCAGCCCTTTACCCCAGTCATCAGAAATTGTCAAAACGTGTTTTTCAGCAGAAATAAACACGTTTTGGCAACTTTGGTCACCCCCATGTAAGTAATAGGGCAGGAACAGCACAGTTTTCAAAACGTGTTTTTCAGCCCGAAATAAACGCGTTTTCTCAGCACTTGAAATCGCAGTGTAACTGCTTGGCATAGAAGAGCAGACTGAGTCAGCCCTTCACCCCAGTGATCAGAAATTGTCAAAACGTGTTTTTCAGCAGAAATAAACACGTTTTGGCAACTTTGGTCACCCCCATGTAAGTTATAGGGCAGGAACAGCACAGTTTTCAAAACGTCTTTTTCAGCCCGAAATAAACGCTTTTTCTCAGCCCTTGGAATCGCAGTATAACTGCTTGGCTCAGAAGAGCACACCGAGTCAGCCCTTCACCCCAGTCATCAGAAATTGTCAAAACGTGTTTTTCAGCTTAAATAAACACGTTTTGGCAACTTTGGTCACCCCCATGTAAGTTATAGGGCAGGAACAGCACAGTTTTCAAAACGTGTTTTTCAGCCCGAAATAAACGCGTTTTCTCAGCACTTGGAATCGCAGTGTAACTGCTTGGCTCAGAAGAGCACACTGAGTCAGCCCTTCACCCCAGTGATCAGAAATTGTCAAAACGTGTTTTTCAGCAGAAATAAACACGTTTTGGCAACTTTGGTCACCCCCATGTAAGTTATAGGGCAGGAACAGCACAGTTTTCAAAACGTGTTTTTCAGCCCGAAATAAACGCGTTTTCTCAGCACTTGGGATCGCAGTGTAACTGCTTGGCTCAGAAGAGCACACCGAGTCAGCCCTTCACCCCAGTCATCAGAAATTGTCAAAACGTGTTTTTCAGCTTAAATAAATACGTTTTGGCAACTTTGGTCACCCCCTTGTAAGTTATAGGGCAGGAACAGCACAGTTTTCAAAACGTGTTTTTCAGCCCGAAATAAACGCTTTTTCTCAGCCCTTGGAATCGCAGTGTAACTGCTTGGCTCAGAAGAGCACACTGAGTCAGCCCTTCACCCCAGTGATCAGAAATTGTCAAAACGTGTTTTTCAGCAGAAATAAACACGTTTTGGCAACTTTGGTCAACCCCATGTAAGTTATAGGGCAGGAACAGCACAGTTTTCAAAACGTGTTTTTCAGCCCGAAATAAACGCTTTTTCTCAGCCCTTGGAATCGCAGTGTAACTTCTTGGCTCAGAAGAGCACACTGAGTCAGCCCTTCACCCCAGTGATCAGAAATTGTCAAAACGTGTTTTTCAGCAGAAATAAACACGTTTTGGCAACTTTGGTCAACCCCATGTAAGTTATAGGGCAGGAACAGCACAGTTTTCAAAACGTGTTTTTCAGCCCGAAATAAACGCTTTTTCTCAGCACTTGGAATCGCAGTGTAACTGCTTGGCTCAGAAGAGCACACCGAGTCAGCCCTTCACCCCAGTGATCAGAAATTGTCAAAACGTGTTTTTCAGCAGAAATAAACACGTTTTGGCAACTTTGGTCACCCCCATGTAAGTTATAGGGCAGGAACAGCACAGTTTTCAAAACGTGTTTTTCAGCACGAAATAAACGCTTTTTCTCAGGACTTGGAATCGCAGTGTAACTGCTTGGCTCAGAAGAGCACACTGAGTCAGCCCTTCACCCCAGTGATCAGAAATTGTCAAAACGTGTTTTTCAGCAGAAATAAACACGTTTTGGCAACTTTGGTCACCCCCATGTAAGTTATAGGGCAGGAACAGCACAGTTTTCAAAACGTGTTTTTCAGCCCGAAATAAACGCGTTTTCTCAGCCCTTGGAATCGCAGTGTAACTGCCTGGCTCAGAAGAGCACACCGAGTCAGCCCTTAACCCCAGTGATCAGAAATTGTCAAAACGTGTTTTACAGCAGAAATAAACACGTTTTGGCAACTTTGGTCACCCCCATGTAAGTTATAGGGCAGGAACAGCACAGTTTTCAAAACGTGTTTTTCAGCCCGAAATAAACGCTTTTTCTCAGCCCTTGGAATCGCAGTGTAACTGCCTGGCTCAGAAGAGCACACTGAGTCAGCCCTTCACCCCAGTGATCAGACATTGTCAAAACGTGTTTTTCAGCAGAAATAAACACGTTTTGGCAACTTTGGTCAACCCCATGTAAGTTATAGGGCAGGAACAGCACAGTTTTCAAAACGTGTTTTTCAGCCCGAAATAAACGCTTTTTCTCAGCACTTGGAATCGCAGTGTAACTGCTTGGCTCAGAAGAGCACACTGAGTCAGCCCTTCACCCCAGTGATCAGAAATTGTCAAAACGTGTTTTTCAGCAGAAATAAACACGTTTTGGCAACTTTGGTCAACCCCATGTAAGTTATAGGGCAGGAACAGCACAGTTTTCAAAACGTGTTTTTCAGCCCGAAATAAACGCTTTTTCTCAGCACTTGGAATAGCAGTGTAACTGCCTGGCTCAGAAGAGCACACCGAGTCAGCCCTTCACCCCAGTGATCAGAAATTGTCAAAACGTGTTTTTCAGCAGAAATAAACACGTTTTGGCAACTTTGGTCACCCCCATGTAAGTTATAGGGCAGGAACAGCACAGTTTTCAAAACGTGTTTTTCAGCCCGAAATAAACGCGTTTTCTCAGCACTTGGAATCGCAGTGTAACTGCCTGGCTCAGAAGAGCACACTGAGTCAGCCCTTCACCCCAGTGATCAGAAATTGTCAAAACGTGTTTTTCAGCAGAAATAAACACGTTTTGGCAACTTTGGTCAACCCCATGTAAGTTATAGGGCAGGAACAGCACAGTTTTCAAAACGTGTTTTTCAGCCCGAAATAAACGCTTTTTCTCAGCACTTGGAATCGCAGTGTAACTGCTTGGCTCAGAAGAGCACACTGAGTCAGCCCTTCACCCCAGTGATCAGAAATTGTCAAAACGTGTTTTTCAGCAGAAATAAACACGTTTTGGCAACTTTGGTCACCCCCATGTAAGTTATAGGGCAGGAACAGCACAGTTTTCAAAACGTGTTTTTCAGCCCGAAATAAACGCGTTTTCTCAGCACTTGGAATCGCAGTGTAACTGCTTGGCATAGAAGAGCAGACTGAGTCAGCCCTTCACCCCAGTGATCAGAAATTGTCAAAACGTGTTTTTCAGCAGAAATAAACACGTTTTGGCAACTTTGGTCACCCCCATGTAAGTTATAGGGCAGGAACAGCACAGTTTTCAAAACGTGTTTTTCAGCCCGAAATAAACGCTTTTTCTCAGCCCTTGGAATCGCAGTGTAACTGCTTGGCTCAGAAGAGCACACTGAGTCAGCCCTTCACCCCAGTGATCAGAAATTGTCAAAACATGTTTTTCAGCAGAAATAAACACGTTTTGGCAACTTTGGTCAACCCCATGTAAGTTATAGGGCAGGAACAGCACAGTTTTCAAAACGTGTTTTTCAGCCCGAAATAAACGCTTTTTCTCAGCACTTGGAATCGCAGTGTAACTGCTTGGCTCAGAAGAGCACACCGAGTCAGCCCTTCACCCCAGTGATCAGAAATTGTCAAAACGTGTTTTTCAGCAGAAATAAACACGTTTTGGCAACTTTGGTCACCCCCATGTAAGTTATAGGGCAGGAACAGCACAGTTTTCAAAACGTGTTTTTCAGCCCGAAATAAACGCTTTTTCTCAGCACTTGGAATCGCAGTGTAACTGCTTGGCTCAGAAGAGCACACTGAGTCAGCCCTTCACCCCAGTGATCAGAAATTGTCAAAACGTGTTTTTCAGCAGAAATAAACACGTTTTGACAACTTTGGTCACCCCCATGTAAGTTATAGGGCAGGAACAGCACAGTTTTCAAAACGTGTTTTTCAGCCCGAAATAAACGCGTTTTCACAGCCTTTGGAATCGCAGTGTAACTGCCTGGCTCAGAAGAGCACACCGAGTCAGCCCTTAACCCCAGTGATCAGAAATTGTCAAAACGTGTTTTACAGCAGAAATAAACACGTTTTGGCAACTTTGGTCACCCCCATGTAAGTTATAGGGCAGGAACAGCACAGTTTTCAAAACGTGTTTTTCAGCCCGAAATAAACGCTTTTTCTCAGCACTTGGAATCGCAGTGTAACTGCTTGGCTCAGAAGAGCACACTGTGTCAGCCCTTCACCCCAGTGATCAGAAATTGTCAAAACGTGTTTTTCAGCAGAAATAAACACGTTTTGGCAACTTTGGTCACCCCCATGTAAGTTATAGGGCAGGAACAGCACAGTTTTCAAAACGTGTTTTTCAGCCCGAAATAAACGCGTTTTCTGAGCCCTTGGAATCGCAGTGTAACTGCCTGGCTCAGAAGAGCACACCGAGTCAGCCCTTAACCCCAGTGATCAGAAATTGTCAAAACGTGTTTTACAGCAGAAATAAACACGTTTTGGCAACTTTGGTCACCCCCATGTAAGTTATAGGGCAGGAACAGCACAGTTTTCAAAACGTGTTTTTCAGCCCGAAATAAACGCTTTTTCTCAGCCCTTGGAATCGCAGTGTAACTGCCTGGCTCAGAAGAGCACACTGAGTCATCCCTTCACCCCAGTGATCAGAAATTGTCAAAACGTGTTTTTCAGCAGAAATAAACACGTTTTGGCAACTTTGGTCACCCCCATGTAAGTTATAGGGCAGGAACAGCACAGTTTTCAAAACGTGTTTTTCAGCCCGAAATAAACGCGTTTTCTCAGCACTTGGAATCGCAGTGTAACTGCCTGGCTCAGAAGAGCACACTGAGTCAGCCCTTCACCCCAGTGATCAGAAATTGTCAAAACGTGTTTTTCAGCAGAAATAAACACGTTTTGGCAACTTTGGTCAACCCCATGTAAGTTATAGGGCAGGAACAGCACAGTTTTCAAAACGTGTTTTTCAGCCCGAAATAAACGCTTTTTCTCAGCACTTGGAATCGCAGTGTAACTGCTTGGCTCAGAAGAGCACACTGAGTCAGCCCTTCACCCCAGTGATCAGAAATTGTCAAAACGTGTTTTTCAGCAGAAATAAACACGTTTTGGCAACTTTGGTCACCCCCATGTAAGTTATAGGGCAGGAACAGCACAGTTTTCAAAACGTGTTTTTCAGCCCGAAATAAACGCTTTTTCTCAGCACTTGGAATCGCAGTGTAACTGCTTGGCTCAGAAGAGCACACCGAGTCAGCCCTTCACCCCAGTGATCAGAAATTGTCAAAACGTGTTTTTCAGCAGAAATAAACACGTTTTGGCAACTTTGGTCACCCCCATGTAAGTTATAGGGCAGGAACAGCACAGTTTTCAAAATTTGTTTTTCAGCCCGAAATAAACGCTTTTTCTCAGCACTTGGAATCGCAGTGTAACTGCTTGGCTCAGAAGAGCACACTGAGTCAGCCCTTCACCCCAGTGATCAGAAATTGTCAAAACGTGTTTTTCAGCAGAAATAAACACGTTTTGGCAACTTTGGTCAACCCCATGTAAGTTATAGGGCAGGAACAGCACAGTTTTCAAAACGTGTTTTTCAGCCCGAAATAAACGCTTTTTCTCAGCACTTGGAATCGCAGTGTAACTGCTTGGCTCAGAAGAGCACACCGAGTCAGCCCTTCACCCCAGTCATCAGAAATTGTCAAAACGTGTTTTTCAGCTTAAATAAACACGTTTTGGCAACTTTGGTCACCCCCATGTAAGTTATAGGGCAGGAACAGCACAGTTTTCAAAACGTGTTTTTCAGCCCGAAATAAACGCGTTTTCTCAGCACTTGGAATCGCAGTGTAACTGCTTGGCTCAGAAGAGCACACTGAGTCAGCCCTTCACCCCAGTGATCAGAAATTGTCAAAACGTGTTTTTCAGCAGAAATAAACACGTTTTGGCAACTTTGGTCACCCCCATGTAAGTTATAGGGCAGGAACAGCACAGTTTTCAAAACGTGTTTTTCAGCCCGAAATAAACGCGTTTTCTCAGCACTTGGGATCGCAGTGTAACTGCTTGGCTCAGAAGAGCACACCGAGTCAGCCCTTCACCCCAGTGATCAGAAATTGTCAAAACGTGTTTTTCAGCAGAAATAAACACGTTTTGGCAACTTTGGTCACCCCCATGTAAGTTATAGGGCAGGAACAGCACAGTTTTCAAAACGTGTTTTTCAGCCCGAAATAAACGCTTTTTTTCAGGACTTGGAATCGCAGTGTAACTGCTTGGCTCAGAAGAGCACACTGAGTCAGCCCTTCACCCCAGTGATCAGAAATTGTCAAAACGTGTTTTTCAGCAGAAATAAACACGTTTTGGCAACTTTGGTCACCCCCATGTAAGTTATAGGGCAGGAACAGCACAGTTTTCAAAACGTGTTTTTCAGCCCGAAATAAACGCGTTTTCTCAGCCCTTGGAATCGCAGTGTAACTGCTTGGCTCAGAAGAGCACACCGAGTCAGCCCTTCACCCCAGTGATCAGAAATTGTCAAAACGTGTTTTTCAGCAGAAATAAACACGTTTTGGCAACTTTGGTCACCCCCATGTAAGTTATAGGGCAGGAACAGCACAGTTTTCAAAACGTGTTTTTCAGCCCGAAATAAACGCTTTTTCTCAGGACTTGGAATCGCAGTGTAACTGCTTGGCTCAGAAGAGCACACTGAGTCAGCCCTTCACCCCAGTGATCAGAAATTGTCAAAACATGTTTTTCAGCAGAAATAAACACGTTTTGGCAACTTTGGTCACCCCCATGTAAGTTATAGGGCAGGAACAGCACAGTTTTCAAAACGTGTTTTTCAGCCCGAAATAAACGCGTTTTCTCAGCCCTTGGAATCGCAGTGTAACTGCCTGGCTCAGAAGAGCACACCGAGTCAGCCCTTAACCCCAGTGATCAGAAATTGTCAAAACGTGTTTTACAGCAGAAATAAACACGTTTTGGCAACTTTGGTCACCCCCATGTAAGTTATAGGGCAGGAACAGCACAGTTTTCAAAACGTGTTTTTCAGCCCGAAATAAACGCTTTTTCTCAGCCCTTGGAATCGCAGTGTAACTGCCTGGCTCAGAAGAGCACACTGAGTCAGCCCTTCACCCCAGTGATCAGAAATTGTCAAAACGTGTTTTTCAGCAGAAATAAACACGTTTTGGCAACTTTGGTCAACCCCATGTAAGTTATAGGGCAGGAACAGCACAGTTTTCAAAACGTGTTTTTCAGCCCGAAATAAACGCTTTTTCTCAGCACTTGGAATCGCAGTGTAACTGCTTGGCTCAGAAGAGCACACTGAGTCAGCCCTTCACCCCAGTGATCAGAAATTGTCAAAACGTGTTTTTCAGCAGAAATAAACACGTTTTGGCAACTTTGGTCAACCCCATGTAAGTTATAGGGCAGGAACAGCACAGTTTTCAAAACTTGTTTTTCAGCCCGAAATAAACGCTTTTTCTCAGCACTTGGAATCGCAGTGTAACTGCTTGGCTCAGAAGAGCACACCGAGTCAGCCCTTCACCCCAGTCATCAGAAATTGTCAAAACGTGTTTTTCAGCAGAAATAAACACGTTTTGGCAACTTTGGTCACCCCCATGTAAGTAATAGGGCAGGTACAGCACAGTTTTCAAAACGTGTTTTTCAGCCCGAAATAAACGCGTTTTCTCAGCACTTGGAATCGCAGTGTAACTGCTTGGCATAGAAGAGCAGACTGAGTCAGCCCTTCACCCCAGTGATCAGAAATTGTCAAAACGTGTTTTTCAGCAGAAATAAACACGTTTTGGCAACTTTGGTCAACCCCATGTAAGTTATAGGGCAGGAACAGCACAGTTTTCAAAACGTGTTTTTCAGCCCGAAATAAACGCTTTTTCTCAGCCCTTGGAATCGCAGTATAACTGCTTGGCTCAGAAGAGCACACTGAGTCAGCCCTTCACCCCAGTGATCAGAAATTGTCTAAACGTGTTTTTCAGCAGAAATAAACACGTTTTGGCAACTTTGGTCACCCCCATGTCAGTTATAGGGCAGGAACAGCACAGTTTTCAAAACGTGTTTTTCAGCCCGAAATAAACGCTTTTTCTCAGCACTTGGAATCGCAGTGTAACTGCTTGGATCAGAAGAGCACACCGAGTCAGCCCTTCACCCCAGTGATCAGAAATTGTCAAAACGTGTTTTTCAGCAGAAATAAACACGTTTTGGCAACTTTGGTCACCCCCATGTAAGTTATAGGGCAGGAACAGCACAGTTTTCAAAACGTGTTTTTCAGCCCGAAATAAACGCTTTTTCTCAGCACTTGGAATAGCAGTGTAACTGCTTGGCTCAGAAGAGCACACTGAGTCAGCCCTTCACCCCAGTGATCAGAAATTGTCAAAACGTGTTTTTCAGCAGAAATAAACACGTTTTGGCAACTTTGGTCAACCCCATGTAAGTTATAGGGCAGGAACAGCACAGTTTTCAAAACGTTTTTTCAGCCCGAAATAAACGCTTTTTCTCAGCACTTGGAATCGCAGTGTAACTGCTTGGCTCAGAAGAGCACACCGAGTCAGCCCTTCACCCCAGTCATCAGAAATTGTCAAAACGTGTTTTTCAGCTTAAATAAACACGTTTTGGCAACTTTGGTCACCCCCATGTAAGTTATAGGGCAGGAACAGCACACTTTTCAAAACGTGTTTTTCAGCCCGAAATAAACGCGTTTTCTCAGCACTTGGAATCGCAGTGTAACTGCTTGGCTCAGAAGAGCACACTGAGTCAGCCCTTCACCCCAGTGATCAGAAATTGTCAAAACGTGTTTTTCAGCAGAAATAAACACGTTTTGGCAACTTTGGTCACCCCCATGTAAGTTATAGGGCAGGAACAGCACTGTTTTCAAAACGTGTTTTTCAGCCCGAAATAAACGCGTTTTCTCAGCACTTGGGATCGCAGTGTAACTGCTTGGCTCAGAAGAGCACACCGAGTCAGCCCTTCACCCCAGTCATCAGAAATTGTCAAAACGTGTTTTTCAGCTTAAATAAACACGTTTTGGCAACTTTGGTCACCCCCATGTAAGTTATAGGGCAGGAACAGCACAGTTTTCAAAACGTGTTTTTCAGCCCGAAATAAACGCGTTTTCTCAGCACTTGGAATCGCAGTGTAACTGCTTGGCTCAGAAGAGCACACTGAGTCAGCCCTTCACCCCAGTGATCAGAAATTGTCAAAACGTGTTTTTCAGCAGAAATAAACACGTTTTGGCAACTTTGGTCACCCCCATGTAAGTTATAGGGCAGGAACAGCACAGTTTTCAAAACGTGTTTTTCAGCCCGAAATAAACGCTTTTTCTCAGCCCTTGGAATCGCAGTGTAACTGCTTGGCTCAGAAGAGCACACTGAGTCAGCCCTTCACCCCAGTGATCAGAAATTGTCAAAACGTGTTTTTCAGCAGAAATAAACACGTTTTGGCAACTTTGGTCAACCCCATGTAAGTTATAGGGCAGGAGCAGCACAGTTTTCAAAACGTGTTTTTCAGCCCGAAATAAACGCTTTTTCTCAGCACTTGGAATCGTAGTGTAACTGCTTGGCTCAGAAGAGCACACCGAGTCAGCCCTTCACCCCAGTGATCAGAAATTGTCAAAACGTGTTTTTCAGCAGAAATAAACACGTTTTGGCAACTTTGGTCACCCCCATGTAAGTTAAAGGGCAGGAACAGCACAGTTTTCAAAACGTGTTTTTCAGCCCGAAATAAACGCGTTTTCTCAGCCCTTGGAATCGCAGTGTAACTGCCTGGCTCAGAAGAGCACACCGAGTCAGCCCTTAACCCCAGTGATCAGAAATTGTCAAAACGTGTTTTACAGCAGAAATAAACACGTTTTGGCAACTTTGGTCACCCCCATGTAAGTTATAGGGCAGGAACAGCACAGTTTTCAAAACGTGTTTTTCAGCCCGAAATAAACGCTTTTTCTCAGCCCTTGGAATCGCAGTGTAACTGCCTTGCTCAGAAGAGCACACTGAGTCAGCCCTTCACCCCAGTGATCAGAAATTGTCAAAACGTGTTTTTCAGCAGAAATAAACACGTTTTGGCAACTTTGGTCACCCCCATGTAAGTTATAGGGCAGGAACAGCACAGTTTTCAAAACGTGTTTTTCAGCCCGAAATAAACGCTTTTTCTCAGCCCTTGGAATCGCAGTGGAACTGCTTGGCTCAGAAGAGCACACTGAGTCAGCCCTTCACCCCAGTGATCAGAAATTGTCAAAACGTGTTTTTCAGCAGAAATAAACACGTTTTGGCAACTTTGGTCAACCCCATGTAAGTTATAGGGCAGGAACAGCACAGTTTTCAAAACGTGTTTTTCAGCCCGAAATAAACGCTTTTTCTCAGCACTTGGAATCGCAGTGTAACTGCTTGGCTCAGAAGAGCACACCGAGTCAGCCCTTCACCCCAGTGATCAGAAATTGTCAAAACGTGTTTTTCAGCAGAAATAAACACGTTTTGGCAACTTTGGTCACCCCCATGTAAGTTATAGGGCAGGAACAGCACAGTTTTCAAAACGTGTTTTTCAGCCCGAAATAAACGCGTTTTCTCAGCCCTTGGAATCGCAGTGTAACTGCCTGGCTCAGAAGAGCACACCGAGTCAGCCCTTAACCCCAGTGATCAGAAATTGTCAAAACGTGTTTTTCAGCAGAAATAAACACGTTTTGGCAACTTTGGTCACCCCCATGTAAGTTATAGGGCAGGAACAGCACAGTTTTCAAAACGTGTTTTTCAGCCCGAAATAAACGCTTTTTCTCTGCCCTTGGAATCGCAGTGTAACTGCTTGGCTCAGAAGAGCACACTGAGTCAGCCCTTCACCCCAGTCATCAGAAATTGTCAAAACGTGTTTTTCAGCAGAAATAAACACGTTTTGGCAACTTTGGTCACCCCCATGTAAGTAATAGGGCAGGAACAGCACAGTTTTCAAAACGTGTTTTTCAGCCCGAAATAAACGCGTTTTCTCAGCACTTGGAATCGCAGTGTAACTGCTTGACATAGAAGAGCAGACTGAGTCAGCCCTTCACCCCAGTGATCAGAAATTGTCAAAACGTGTTTTTCAGCAGAAATAAACACGTTTTGGCAACTTTGGTCACCCCCATGTAAGTTATAGGGCAGGAACAGCACAGTTTTCAAAACGTGTTTTTCAGCCCGAAATAAACGCTTTTTCTCAGCCCTTGGAATCGCAGTATAACTGCTTGGCTCAGAAGAGCACACTGAGTCAGCCCTTCACCCCAGTGATCAGAAATTGTCAAAACGTGTTTTTCAGCAGAAATAAACACGTTTTGGCAACTTTGGTCACCCCCATGTAAGTTATAGGGCACGAACAGCACAGTTTTCAAAACGTGTTTTTCAGCCCGAAATAAACGCTTTTTCTCAGCACTTGGAATCGCAGTGTAACTGCCTGGCTCAGAAGAGCACACCGAGTCAGCCCTTCACCCCAGTGATCAGAAATTGTCAAAACGTGTTTTTCAGCAGAAATAAACACGTTTTGGCAACTTTGGTCACCCCCATGTAAGTTATAGGGCAGGAACAGCACAGTTTTCAAAACGTGTTTTTCAGCCCGAAATAAACGCTTTTTCTCAGCACTTGGAATCGCAGTGTAACTGCTTGGCTCAGAAGAGCACACTGAGTCAGCCCTTCACCCCAGTGATCAGAAATTGTCAAAACGTGTTTTTCAGCAGAAATAAACACGTTTTGGCAACTTTGGTCACCCCCATGTAAGTTATAGGGCAGGAACAGCACAGTTTTCAAAACGTGTTTTTCAGCCCGAAATAAACGCTTTTTCTCAGCACTTGGAATCGCAGTGTAACTGCTTGGCTCAGAAGAGCACACCGAGTCAGCCCTTCACCCCAGTGATCAGAAATTGTCAAAACGTGTTTTTCAGCAGAAATAAACACGTTTTGGCAACTTTGGTCACCCCCATGTAAGTTATAGGGCAGGAACAGCACAGTTTTCAAAACGTGTTTTTCAGCCCGAAATAAACGCTTTTTCTCAGCACTTGGAATCGCAGTGTAACTGCTTGGCTCAGAAGAGCACACTGAGTCAGCCCTTCACCCCAGTGATCAGAAATTGTCAAAACGTGTTTTTCAGCAGAAATAAACACGTTTTGGCAACTTTGGTCAACCCCATGTAAGTTATAGGGCAGGAACAGCACAGTTTTCAAAACGTGTTTTTCAGCCCGAAATAAACGCTTTTTCTCAGCACTTGGAATCGCAGTGTAACTGCTTGGCTCAGAAGAGCACACCGAGTCAGCCCTTCACCCCAGTCATCAGAAATTGTCAAAACGTGTTTTTCAGCTTAAATAAACACGTTTTGGCAACTTTGGTCACCCCCATGTAAGTTATAGGGCAGGAACAGCACAGTTTTCAAAACGTGTTTTTCAGACCGAAATAAACGCGTTTTCTCAGCACTTGGAATCGCAGTGTAACTGCTTGGCTCAGAAGAGCACACCGAGTCAGCCCTTCACCCCAGTGATCAGAAATTGTCAAAACGTGTTTTTCAGCAGAAATAAACACGTTTTGGCAACTTTGGTCACCCCCATGTAAGTTATAGGGCAGGAACAGCACAGTTTTCAAAACGTGTTTTTCAGCCCGAAATAAACGCGTTTTCTCAGCCCTTGGAATCGCAGTGTAACTGCCTGGCTCAGAAGAGCACACCGAGTCAGCCCTTAACCCCAGTCATCAGAAATTGTCAAAACGTGTTTTTCAGCAGAAATAAACACGTTTTGGCAACTTTGGTCACCCCCATGTAAGTTATAGGGCAGGAACAGCACAGTTTTCAAAACGTGTTTTTCAGCCCGAAATAAACGCTTTTTCTCTGCCCTTGGAATCGCAGTGTAACTGCTTGGCTCAGAAGAGCACACTGAGTCAGCCCTTCACCCCAGTCATCAGAAATTGTCAAAACGTGTTTTTCAGCAGAAATAAACACGTTTTGGCAACTTTGGTCACCCCCATGTAAGTAATAGGGCAGGAACAGCACAGTTTTCAAAACGTGTTTTTCAGCCCGAAATAAACGCGTTTTCTCAGCACTTGGAATCGCAGTGTAACTGCTTGGCATAGAAGAGCAGACTGAGTCAGCCCTTCACCCCAGTGATCAGAAATTGTCAAAACGTGTTTTTCAGCAGAAATAAACACGTTTTGGCAACTTTGGTCACCCCCATGTAAGTTATAGGGCAGGAACAGCACAGTTTTCAAAACGTGTTTTTCAGCCCGAAATAAACGCTTTTTCTCAGCCCTTGGAATCGCAGTATAACTGCTTGGCTCAGAAGAGCACACTGAGTCAGCCCTTCACCCCAGTGATCAGAAATTGTCAAAACGTGTTTTTCAGCAGAAATAAACACGTTTTGGCAACTTTGGTCACCCCCATGTAAGTTATAGGGCACGAACAGCACAGTTTTCAAAACGTGTTTTTCAGCCCGAAATAAACGCTTTTTCTCAGCACTTGGAATCGCAGTGTAACTGCTTGGCTCAGAAGAGCACACTGAGTCAGCCCTTCACCCCAGTGATCAGAAATTGTCAAAACGTGTTTTTCAGCAGAAATAAACACGTTTTGGCAACTTTGGTCACCCCCATGTAAGTTATAGGGCAGGAACAGCACAGTTTTCAAAACGTGTTTTTCAGCCCGAAATAAACGCGTTTTCTCAGCACTTGGAATCGCAGTGTAACTGCTTGGCATAGAAGAGCAGACTGAGTCAGCCCTTCACCCCAGTGATCAGAAATTGTCAAAACGTGTTTTTCAGCAGAAATAAACACGTTTTGGCAACTTTGGTCACCCCCATGTAAGTTATAGGGCAGGAACAGCACAGTTTTCAAAACGTTTTTTCAGCCCGAAATAAACGCTTTTTCTCAGCACTTGGAATCGCAGTGTAACTGCTTGGCTCAGAAGAGCACACCGAGTCAGCCCTTCACCCCAGTCATCAGAAATTGTCAAAACGTGTTTTTCAGCTTAAATAAACACGTTTTGGCAACTTTGGTCACCCCCATGTAAGTTATAGGGCAGGAACAGCACAGTTTTCAAAACGTGTTTTTCAGCCCGAAATAAACGCGTTTTCTCAGCACTTGGAATCGCAGTGTAACTGCTTGGCTCAGAAGAGCACACTGAGTCAGCCCTTCACCCCAGTGATCAGAAATTGTCAAAACGTGTTTTTCAGCAGAAATAAACACGTTTTGGCAACTTTGGTCACCCCCATGTAAGTTATAGGGCAGGAACAGCACTGTTTTCAAAACGTGTTTTTCAGCCCGAAATAAACGCGTTTTCTCAGCACTTGGGATCGCAGTGTAACTGCTTGGCTCAGAAGAGCACACCGAGTCAGCCCTTCACCCCAGTCATCAGAAATTGTCAAAACGTGTTTTTCAGCTTAAATAAACACGTTTTGGCAACTTTGGTCACCCCCATGTAAGTTATAGGGCAGGAACAGCACAGTTTTCAAAACGTGTTTTTCAGCCCGAAATAAACGCGTTTTCTCAGCACTTGGAATCGCAGTGTAACTGCTTGGCTCAGAAGAGCACACTGAGTCAGCCCTTCACCCCAGTGATCAGAAATTGTCAAAACGTGTTTTTCAGCAGAAATAAACACGTTTTGGCAACTTTGGTCACCCCCATGTAAGTTATAGGGCAGGAACAGCACAGTTTTCAAAACGTGTTTTTCAGCCCGAAATAAACGCTTTTTCTCAGCCCTTGGAATCGCAGTGTAACTGCTTGGCTCAGAAGAGCACACTGAGTCAGCCCTTCACCCCAGTGATCAGAAATTGTCAAAACGTGTTTTTCAGCAGAAATAAACACGTTTTGGCAACTTTGGTCAACCCCATGTAAGTTATAGGGCAGGAGCAGCACAGTTTTCAAAACGTGTTTTTCAGCCCGAAATAAACGCTTTTTCTCAGCACTTGGAATCGCAGTGTAACTGCTTGGCTCAGAAGAGTACACCGAGTCAGCCCTTCACCCCAGTGATCAGAAATTGTCAAAACGTGTTTTTCAGCAGAAATAAACACGTTTTGGCAACTTTGGTCACCCCCATGTAAGTTATAGGGCAGGAACAGCACAGTTTTCAAAACGTGTTTTTCAGCCCGAAATAAACGCGTTTTCTCAGCCCTTGGAATCGCAGTGTAACTGCCTGGCTCAGAAGAGCACACCGAGTCAGCCCTTAACCCCAGTGATCAGAAATTGTCAAAACGTGTTTTACAGCAGAAATAAACACGTTTTGGCAACTTTGGTCACCCCCATGTAAGTTATAGGGCAGGAACAGCACAGTTTTCAAAACGTGTTTTTCAGCCCGAAATAAACGCTTTTTCTCAGCCCTTGGAATCGCAGTGTAACTGCCTGGCTCAGAAGAGCACACTGAGTCAGCCCTTCACCCCAGTGATCAGAAATTGTCAAAACGTGTTTTTCAGCAGAAATAAACACGTTTTGGCAACTTTGGTCACCCCCATGTAAGTTATAGGGCAGGAACAGCACAGTTTTCAAAACGTGTTTTTCAGCCCGAAATAAACGCTTTTTCTCAGCCCTTGGAATCGCAGTGGAACTGCTTGGCTCAGAAGAGCACACTGAGTCAGCCCTTCACCCCAGTGATCAGAAATTGTCAAAACGTGTTTTTCAGCAGAAATAAACACGTTTTGGCAACTTTGGTCAACCCCATGTAAGTTATAGGGCAGGAACAGCACAGTTTTCAAAACGTGTTTTTCAGCCCGAAATAAACGCTTTTTCTCAGCACTTGGAATCGCAGTGTAACTGCTTGGCTCAGAAGAGCACACCGAGTCAGCCCTTCACCCCAGTGATCAGAAATTGTCAAAACGTGTTTTTCAGCAGAAATAAACACGTTTTGGCAACTTTGGTCACCCCCATGTAAGTTATAGGGCAGGAACAGCACAGTTTTCAAAACGTGTTTTTCAGCCCGAAATAAACGCTTTTTCTCAGCACTTGGAATCGCAGTGTAACTGCTTGGCTCAGAAGAGCACACCGAGTCAGCCCTTCACCCCAGTGATCAGAAATTGTCAAAACGTGTTTTTCAGCAGAAATAAACACGTTTTGGCAACTTTGGTCACCCCCATGTAAGTTATAGGGCAGGAACAGCACAGTTTTCAAAACGTGTTTTTCAGCCCGAAATAAACGCGTTTTCTCTGCCCTTGGAATCGCAGTGTAACTGCTTGGCTCAGAAGAGCACACTGAGTCAGCCCTTCACCCCAGTCATCAGAAATTGTCAAAACGTGTTTTTCAGCAGAAATAAACACGTTTTGGCAACTTTGGTCACCCCCATGTAAGTAATAGGGCAGGAACAGCACAGTTTTCAAAACGTGTTTTTCAGCCCGAAATAAACGCGTTTTCTCAGCACTTGGAATCGCAGTGTAACTGCTTGGCATAGAAGAGCAGACTGAGTCAGCCCTTCACCCCAGTGATCAGAAATTGTCAAAACGTGTTTTTCAGCAGAAATAAACACGTTTTGGCAACTTTGGTCACCCCCATGTAAGTTATAGGGCAGGAACAGCACAGTTTTCAAAACGTGTTTTTCAGCCCGAAATAAACGCTTTTTCTCAGCCCTTGGAATCGCAGTATAACTGCTTGGCTCAGAAGAGCACACTGAGTCAGCCCTTCACCCCAGTGATCAGAAATTGTCAAAACGTGTTTTTCAGCAGAAATAAACACGTTTTGGCAACTTTGGTCACCCCCATGTAAGTTATAGGGCACGAACAGCACAGTTTTCAAAACGTGTTTTTCAGCCCGAAATAAACGCTTTTTCTCAGCACTTGGAATCGCAGTGTAACTGCTTGGCTCAGAAGAGCACACTGAGTCAGCCCTTCACCCCAGTGATCAGAAATTGTCAAAACGTGTTTTTCAGCAGAAATAAACACGTTTTGGCAACTTTGGTCACCCCCATGTAAGTTATAGGGCAGGAACAGCACAGTTTTCAAAACGTGTTTTTCAGCCCGAAATAAACGCGTTTTCTCAGCACTTGGAATCGCAGTGTAACTGCTTGGCATAGAAGAGCAGACTGAGTCAGCCCTTCACCCCAGTGATCAGAAATTGTCAAAACGTGTTTTTCAGCAGAAATAAACACGTTTTGGCAACTTTGGTCACCCCCATGTAAGTTATAGGGCAGGAACAGCACAGTTTTCAAAACGTTTTTTCAGCCCGAAATAAACGCTTTTTCTCAGCACTTGGAATCGCAGTGTAACTGCTTGGCTCAGAAGAGCACACCGAGTCAGCCCTTCACCCCAGTCATCAGAAATTGTCAAAACGTGTTTTTCAGCTTAAATAAACACGTTTTGGCAACTTTGGTCACCCCCATGTAAGTTATAGGGCAGGAACAGCACAGTTTTCAAAACGTGTTTTTCAGCCCGAAATAAACGCGTTTTCTCAGCACTTGGAATCGCAGTGTAACTGCTTGGCTCAGAAGAGCACACTGAGTCAGCCCTTCACCCCAGTGATCAGAAATTGTCAAAACGTGTTTTTCAGCAGAAATAAACACGTTTTGGCAACTTTGGTCACCCCCATGTAAGTTATAGGGCAGGAACAGCACAGTTTTCAAAACGTGTTTTTCAGCCCGAAATAAACGCGTTTTCTCAGCACTTGGAATCGCAGTGTAACTGCTTGGCTCAGAAGAGCACACTGAGTCAGCCCTTCACCCCAGTGATCAGAAATTGTCAAAACGTGTTTTTCAGCAGAAATAAACACGTTTTGGCAACTTTGGTCACCCCCATGTAAGTTATAGGGCAGGAACAGCACAGTTTTCAAAACGTGTTTTTCAGCCCGAAATAAACGCTTTTTCTCAGCCCTTGGAATCGCAGTGTAACTGCTTGGCTCAGAAGAGCACACTGAGTCAGCCCTTCACCCCAGTGATCAGAAATTGTCAAAACGTGTTTTTCAGCAGAAATAAACACGTTTTGGCAACTTTGGTCAACCCCATGTAAGTTATAGGGCAGGAGCAGCACAGTTTTCAAAACGTGTTTTTCAGCCCGAAATAAACGCTTTTTCTCAGCACTTGGAATCGCAGTGTAACTGCTTGGCTCAGAAGAGTACACCGAGTCAGCCCTTCACCCCAGTGATCAGAAATTGTCAAAACGTGTTTTTCAGCAGAAATAAACACGTTTTGGCAACTTTGGTCACCCCCATGTAAGTTATAGGGCAGGAACAGCACAGTTTTCAAAACGTGTTTTTCAGCCCGAAATAAACGCGTTTTCTCAGCCCTTGGAATCGCAGTGTAACTGCCTGGCTCAGAAGAGCACACCGAGTCAGCCCTTAACCCCAGTGATCAGAAATTGTCAAAACGTGTTTTACAGCAGAAATAAACACGTTTTGGCAACTTTGGTCACCCCCATGTAAGTTATAGGGCAGGAACAGCACAGTTTTCAAAACGTGTTTTTCAGCCCGAAATAAACGCTTTTTCTCAGCCCTTGGAATCGCAGTGTAACTGCCTGGCTCAGAAGAGCACACTGAGTCAGCCCTTCACCCCAGTGATCAGAAATTGTCAAAACGTGTTTTTCAGCAGAAATAAACACGTTTTGGCAACTTTGGTCACCCCCATGTAAGTTATAGGGCAGGAACAGCACAGTTTTCAAAACGTGTTTTTCAGCCCGAAATAAACGCTTTTTCTCAGCCCTTGGAATCGCAGTGGAACTGCTTGGCTCAGAAGAGCACACTGAGTCAGCCCTTCACCCCAGTGATCAGAAATTGTCAAAACGTGTTTTTCAGCAGAAATAAACACGTTTTGGCAACTTTGGTCACCCCCATGTAAGTTATAGGGCAGGAACAGCACAGTTTTCAAAACGTGTTTTTCAGCCCGAAATAAACGCGTTTTCTCAGCCCTTGGAATCGCAGTGTAACTGCCTGGCTCAGAAGAGCACACCGAGTCAGCCCTTAACCCCAGTGATCAGAAATTGTCAAAACGTGTTTTACAGCAGAAATAAACACGTTTTGGCAACTTTGGTCACCCCCATGTAAGTTATAGGGCAGGAACAGCACAGTTTTCAAAACGTGTTTTTCAGCCCGAAATAAACGCTTTTTCTCAGCCCTTGGAATCGCAGTGTAACTGCCTGGCTCAGAAGAGCACACTGAGTCAGCCCTTCACCCCAGTGATCAGAAATTGTCAAAACGTGTTTTTCAGCAGAAATAAACACGTTTTGGCAACTTTGGTCACCCCCATGTAAGTTATAGGGCAGGAACAGCACAGTTTTCAAAACGTGTTTTTCAGCCCGAAATAAACGCTTTTTCTCAGCCCTTGGAATCGCAGTGGAACTGCTTGGCTCAGAAGAGCACACTGAGTCAGCCCTTCACCCCAGTGATCAGAAATTGTCAAAACGTGTTTTTCAGCAGAAATAAACACGTTTTGGCAACTTTGGTCAACCCCATGTAAGTTATAGGGCAGGAACAGCACAGTTTTCAAAACGTGTTTTTCAGCCCGAAATAAACGCTTTTTCTCAGCACTTGGAATCGCAGTGTAACTGCTTGGCTCAGAAGAGCACACCGAGTCAGCCCTTCACCCCAGTGATCAGAAATTGTCAAAACGTGTTTTTCAGCAGAAATAAACACGTTTTGGCAACTTTGGTCACCCCCATGTAAGTTATAGGGCAGGAACAGCACAGTTTTCAAAACGTGTTTTTCAGCCCGAAATAAACGCTTTTTCTCAGCACTTGGAATCGCAGTGTAACTGCTTGGCTCAGAAGAGCACACCGAGTCAGCCCTTCACCCCAGTGATCAGAAATTGTCAAAACGTGTTTTTCAGCAGAAATAAACACGTTTTGGCAACTTTGGTCACCCCCATGTAAGTTATAGGGCAGGAACAGCACAGTTTTCAAAACGTGTTTTTCAGCCCGAAATAAACGCGTTTTCTCTGCCCTTGGAATCGCAGTGTAACTGCTTGGCTCAGAAGAGCACACTGAGTCAGCCCTTCACCCCAGTCATCAGAAATTGTCAAAACGTGTTTTTCAGCAGAAATAAACACGTTTTGGCAACTTTGGTCACCCCCATGTAAGTAATAGGGCAGGAACAGCACAGTTTTCAAAACGTGTTTTTCAGCCCGAAATAAACGCGTTTTCTCAGCACTTGGAATCGCAGTGTAACTGCTTGGCATAGAAGAGCAGACTGAGTCAGCCCTTCACCCCAGTGATCAGAAATTGTCAAAACGTGTTTTTCAGCAGAAATAAACACGTTTTGGCAACTTTGGTCACCCCCATGTAAGTTATAGGGCAGGAACAGCACAGTTTTCAAAACGTGTTTTTCAGCCCGAAATAAACGCTTTTTCTCAGCCCTTGGAATCGCAGTATAACTGCTTGGCTCAGAAGAGCACACTGAGTCAGCCCTTCACCCCAGTGATCAGAAATTGTCAAAACGTGTTTTTCAGCAGAAATAAACACGTTTTGGCAACTTTGGTCACCCCCATGTAAGTTATAGGGCAGGAACAGCACAGTTTTCAAAACGTGTTTTTCAGCCCGAAATAAACGCTTTTTCTCAGCACTTGGAATCGCAGTGTAACTGCTTGGCTCAGAAGAGCACACCGAGTCAGCCCTTCACCCCAGTGATCAGAAATTGTCAAAACGTGTTTTTCAGCAGAAATAAACACGTTTTGGCAACTTTGGTCACCCCCATGTAAGTTATAGGGCAGGAACAGCACAGTTTTCAAAACGTGTTTTTCAGCCCGAAATAAACGCTTTTTCTCAGCACTTGGAATCGCAGTGTAACTGCTTGGCTCAGAAGAGCACACTGAGTCAGCCCTTCACCCCAGTGATCAGAAATTGTCAAAACGTGTTTTTCAGCAGAAATAAACACGTTTTGGCAACTTTGGTCAACCCCATGTAAGTTATAGGGCAGGAACAGCACAGTTTTCAAAACGTGTTTTTCAGCCCGAAATAAACGCTTTTTCTCAGCACTTGGAATCGCAGTGTAACTGCTTGGCTCAGAAGAGCACACTGAGTCAGCCCTTCACCCCAGTGATCAGAAATTGTCAAAACGTGTTTTTCAGCAGAAATAAACACGTTTTGGCAACTTTGGTCAACCCCATGTAAGTTATAGGGCAGGAGCAGCACAGTTTTCAAAACGTGTTTTTCAGCCCGAAATAAACGCTTTTTCTCAGCACTTGGAATCGCAGTGTAACTGCTTGGCTCAGAAGAGTACACCGAGTCAGCCCTTCACCCCAGTGATCAGAAATTGTCAAAACGTGTTTTTCAGCAGAAATAAACACGTTTTGGCAACTTTGGTCACCCCCATGTAAGTTATAGGGCAGGAACAGCACAGTTTTCAAAACGTGTTTTTCAGCCCGAAATAAACGCGTTTTCTCAGCCCTTGGAATCGCAGTGTAACTGCCTGGCTCAGAAGAGCACACCGAGTCAGCCCTTAACCCCAGTGATCAGAAATTGTCAAAACGTGTTTTACAGCAGAAATAAACACGTTTTGGCAACTTTGGTCACCCCCATGTAAGTTATAGGGCAGGAACAGCACAGTTTTCAAAACGTGTTTTTCAGCCCGAAATAAACGCTTTTTCTCAGCCCTTGGAATCGCAGTGTAACTGCCTGGCTCAGAAGAGCACACTGAGTCAGCCCTTCACCCCAGTGATCAGAAATTGTCAAAACGTGTTTTTCAGCAGAAATAAACACGTTTTGGCAACTTTGGTCACCCCCATGTAAGTTATAGGGCAGGAACAGCACAGTTTTCAAAACGTGTTTTTCAGCCCGAAATAAACGCTTTTTCTCAGCCCTTGGAATCGCAGTGGAACTGCTTGGCTCAGAAGAGCACACTGAGTCAGCCCTTCACCCCAGTGATCAGAAATTGTCAAAACGTGTTTTTCAGCAGAAATAAACACGTTTTGGCAACTTTGGTCACCCCCATGTAAGTTATAGGGCAGGAACAGCACAGTTTTCAAAACGTGTTTTTCAGCCCGAAATAAACGCGTTTTCTCAGCCCTTGGAATCGCAGTGTAACTGCCTGGCTCAGAAGAGCACACCGAGTCAGCCCTTAACCCCAGTGATCAGAAATTGTCAAAACGTGTTTTACAGCAGAAATAAACACGTTTTGGCAACTTTGGTCACCCCCATGTAAGTTATAGGGCAGGAACAGCACAGTTTTCAAAACGTGTTTTTCAGCCCGAAATAAACGCTTTTTCTCAGCCCTTGGAATCGCAGTGTAACTGCCTGGCTCAGAAGAGCACACTGAGTCAGCCCTTCACCCCAGTGATCAGAAATTGTCAAAACGTGTTTTTCAGCAGAAATAAACACGTTTTGGCAACTTTGGTCACCCCCATGTAAGTTATAGGGCAGGAACAGCACAGTTTTCAAAACGTGTTTTTCAGCCCGAAATAAACGCTTTTTCTCAGCCCTTGGAATCGCAGTGGAACTGCTTGGCTCAGAAGAGCACACTGAGTCAGCCCTTCACCCCAGTGATCAGAAATTGTCAAAACGTGTTTTTCAGCAGAAATAAACACGTTTTGGCAACTTTGGTCAACCCCATGTAAGTTATAGGGCAGGAACAGCACAGTTTTCAAAACGTGTTTTTCAGCCCGAAATAAACGCTTTTTCTCAGCACTTGGAATCGCAGTGTAACTGCTTGGCTCAGAAGAGCACACCGAGTCAGCCCTTCACCCCAGTGATCAGAAATTGTCAAAACGTGTTTTTCAGCAGAAATAAACACGTTTTGGCAACTTTGGTCACCCCCATGTAAGTTATAGGGCAGGAACAGCACAGTTTTCAAAACGTGTTTTTCAGCCCGAAATAAACGCTTTTTCTCAGCACTTGGAATCGCAGTGTAACTGCTTGGCTCAGAAGAGCACACCGAGTCAGCCCTTCACCCCAGTGATCAGAAATTGTCAAAACGTGTTTTTCAGCAGAAATAAACACGTTTTGGCAACTTTGGTCACCCCCATGTAAGTTATAGGGCAGGAACAGCACAGTTTTCAAAACGTGTTTTTCAGCCCGAAATAAACGCGTTTTCTCTGCCCTTGGAATCGCAGTGTAACTGCTTGGCTCAGAAGAGCACACTGAGTCAGCCCTTCACCCCAGTCATCAGAAATTGTCAAAACGTGTTTTTCAGCAGAAATAAACACGTTTTGGCAACTTTGGTCACCCCCATGTAAGTAATAGGGCAGGAACAGCACAGTTTTCAAAACGTGTTTTTCAGCCCGAAATAAACGCGTTTTCTCAGCACTTGGAATCGCAGTGTAACTGCTTGGCATAGAAGAGCAGACTGAGTCAGCCCTTCACCCCAGTGATCAGAAATTGTCAAAACGTGTTTTTCAGCAGAAATAAACACGTTTTGGCAACTTTGGTCACCCCCATGTAAGTTATAGGGCAGGAACAGCACAGTTTTCAAAACGTGTTTTTCAGCCCGAAATAAACGCTTTTTCTCAGCCCTTGGAATCGCAGTATAACTGCTTGGCTCAGAAGAGCACACTGAGTCAGCCCTTCACCCCAGTGATCAGAAATTGTCAAAACGTGTTTTTCAGCAGAAATAAACACGTTTTGGCAACTTTGGTCACCCCCATGTAAGTTATAGGGCAGGAACAGCACAGTTTTCAAAACGTGTTTTTCAGCCCGAAATAAACGCTTTTTCTCAGCACTTGGAATCGCAGTGTAACTGCTTGGCTCAGAAGAGCACACCGAGTCAGCCCTTCACCCCAGTGATCAGAAATTGTCAAAACGTGTTTTTCAGCAGAAATAAACACGTTTTGGCAACTTTGGTCACCCCCATGTAAGTTATAGGGCAGGAACAGCACAGTTTTCAAAACGTGTTTTTCAGCCCGAAATAAACGCTTTTTCTCAGCACTTGGAATCGCAGTGTAACTGCTTGGCTCAGAAGAGCACACTGAGTCAGCCCTTCACCCCAGTGATCAGAAATTGTCAAAACGTGTTTTTCAGCAGAAATAAACACGTTTTGGCAACTTTGGTCAACCCCATGTAAGTTATAGGGCAGGAACAGCACAGTTTTCAAAACGTGTTTTTCAGCCCGAAATAAACGCTTTTTCTCAGCACTTGGAATCGCAGTGTAACTGCTTGGCTCAGAAGAGCACACCGAGCCAGCCCTTCACCCCAGTCATCAGAAATTGTCAAAACGTGTTTTTCAGCTTAAATAAACACGTTTTGGCAACTTTGGTCACCCCCATGTAAGTTATAGGGCAGGAACAGCACAGTTTTCAAAACGTGTTTTTCAGACCGAAATAAACGCGTTTTCTCAGCACTTGGAATCGCAGTGTAACTGCTTGGCTCAGAAGAGCACACCGAGTCAGCCCTTCACCCCAGTGATCAGAAATTGTCAAAACGTGTTTTTCAGCAGAAATAAACACGTTTTGGCAACTTTGGTCACCCCCATGTAAGTTATAGGGCAGGAACAGCACAGTTTTCAAAACGTGTTTTTCAGCCCGAAATAAACGCGTTTTCTCAGCCCTTGGAATCGCAGTGTAACTGCCTGGCTCAGAAGAGCACACCGAGTCAGCCCTTAACCCCAGTGATCAGAAATTGTCAAAACGTGTTTTTCAGCAGAAATAAACACGTTTTGGCAACTTTGGTCACCCCCATGTAAGTTATAGGGCAGGAACAGCACAGTTTTCAAAACGTGTTTTTCAGCCCGAAATAAACGCTTTTTCTCTGCCCTTGGAATCGCAGTGTAACTGCTTGGCTCAGAAGAGCACACTGAGTCAGCCCTTCACCCCAGTCATCAGAAATTGTCAAAACGTGTTTTTCAGCAGAAATAAACACGTTTTGGCAACTTTGGTCACCCCCATGTAAGTAATAGGGCAGGAACAGCACAGTTTTCAAAACGTGTTTTTCAGCCCGAAATAAACGCGTTTTCTCAGCACTTGGAATCGCAGTGTAACTGCTTGGCATAGAAGAGCAGACTGAGTCAGCCCTTCACCCCAGTGATCAGAAATTGTCAAAACGTGTTTTTCAGCAGAAATAAACACGTTTTGGCAACTTTGGTCACCCCCATGTAAGTTATAGGGCAGGAACAGCACAGTTTTCAAAACGTGTTTTTCAGCCCGAAATAAACGCTTTTTCTCAGCCCTTGGAATCGCAGTATAACTGCTTGGCTCAGAAGAGCACACTGAGTCAGCCCTTCACCCCAGTGATCAGAAATTGTCAAAACGTGTTTTTCAGCAGAAATAAACACGTTTTGGCAACTTTGGTCACCCCCATGTAAGTTATAGGGCACGAACAGCACAGTTTTCAAAACGTGTTTTTCAGCCCGAAATAAACGCTTTTTCTCAGCACTTGGAATCGCAGTGTAACTGCCTGGCTCAGAAGAGCACACCGAGTCAGCCCTTCACCCCAGTGATCAGAAATTGTCAAAACGTGTTTTTCAGCAGAAATAAACACGTTTTGGCAACTTTGGTCACCCCCATGTAAGTTATAGGGCAGGAACAGCACAGTTTTCAAAACGTGTTTTTCAGCCCGAAATAAACGCTTTTTCTCAGCACTTGGAATCGCAGTGTAACTGCTTGGCTCAGAAGAGCACACTGAGTCAGCCCTTCACCCCAGTGATCAGAAATTGTCAAAACGTGTTTTTCAGCAGAAATAAACACGTTTTGGCAACTTTGGTCACCCCCATGTAAGTTATAGGGCAGGAACAGCACAGTTTTCAAAACGTGTTTTTCAGCCCGAAATAAACGCGTTTTCTCAGCACTTGGAATCGCAGTGTAACTGCTTGGCATAGAAGAGCAGACTGAGTCAGCCCTTCACCCCAGTGATCAGAAATTGTCAAAACGTGTTTTTCAGCAGAAATAAACACGTTTTGGCAACTTTGGTCACCCCCATGTAAGTTATAGGGCAGGAACAGCACAGTTTTCAAAACGTGTTTTTCAGCCCGAAATAAACGCTTTTTCTCAGCCCTTGGAATCGCAGTGTAACTGCTTGGCTCAGAAGAGCACACTGAGTCAGCCCTTCACCCCAGTGATCAGAAATTGTCAAAACGTGTTTTTCAGCAGAAATAAACACGTTTTGGCAACTTTGGTCACCCCCATGTAAGTTATAGGGCAGGAACAGCACAGTTTTCAAAACGTGTTTTTCAGCCCGAAATAAACGCTTTTTCTCAGCACTTGGAATCGCAGTGTAACTGCTTGGCTCAGAAGAGCACACCGAGTCAGCCCTTCACCCCAGTGATCAGAAATTGTCAAAACGTGTTTTTCAGCAGAAATAAACACGTTTTGGCAACTTTGGTCACCCCCATGTAAGTTATAGGGCAGGAACAGCACAGTTTTCAAAACGTGTTTTTCAGCCCGAAATAAACGCTTTTTCTCAGCACTTGGAATCGCAGTGTAACTGCTTGGCTCAGAAGAGCACACTGAGTCAGCCCTTCACCCCAGTGATCAGAAATTGTCAAAACGTGTTTTTCAGCAGAAATAAACACGTTTTGGCAACTTTGGTCAACCCCATGTAAGTTATAGGGCAGGAACAGCACAGTTTTCAAAACGTGTTTTTCAGCCCGAAATAAACGCTTTTTCTCAGCACTTGGAATCGCAGTGTAACTGCTTGGCTCAGAAGAGCACACCGAGTCAGCCCTTCACCCCAGTCATCAGAAATTGTCAAAACGTGTTTTTCAGCTTAAATAAACACGTTTTGGCAACTTTGGTCACCCCCATGTAAGTTATAGGGCAGGAACAGCACAGTTTTCAAAACGTGTTTTTCAGACCGAAATAAACGCGTTTTCTCAGCACTTGGAATCGCAGTGTAACTGCTTGGCTCAGAAGAGCACACCGAGTCAGCCCTTCACCCCAGTCATCAGAAATTGTCAAAACTTGTTTTTCAGCTTAAATAAACACGTTTTGGCAACTTTGGTCACCCCCATGTAAGTTATAGGGCAGGAACAGCACAGTTTTCAAAACGTGTTTTTCAGCCCGAAATAAACGCTTTTTCTCAGCACTTGGAATCGCAGTGTAACTGCTTGGCTCAGAAGAGCACACCGAGTCAGCCCTTCACCCCAGTGATCAGAAATTGTCAAAACGTGTTTTTCAGCAGAAATAAACACGTTTTGGCAACTTTGGTCACCCCCATGTAAGTTATAGGGCAGGAACAGCACAGTTTTCAAAACGTGTTTTTCAGCCCGAAATAAACGCGTTTTCTCAGCACTTGGAATCGCAGTGTAACTGCTTGGCATAGAAGAGCAGACTGAGTCAGCCCTTCACCCCAGTGATCAGAAATTGTCAAAACGTGTTTTTCAGCAGAAATAAACACGTTTTGGCAACTTTGGTCACCCCCATGTAAGTTATAGGGCAGGAACAGCACAGTTTTCAAAACGTGTTTTTCAGCCCGAAATAAACGCTTTTTCTCAGCCCTTGGAATCGCAGTGTAACTGCTTGGCTCAGAAGAGCACACTGAGTCAGCCCTTCACCCCAGTGATCAGAAATTGTCAAAACGTGTTTTTCAGCAGAAATAAACACGTTTTGGCAACTTTGGTCACCCCCATGTAAGTTATAGGGCAGGAACAGCACAGTTTTCAAAACGTGTTTTTCAGCCCGAAATAAACGCGTTTTCTCAGCACTTGGAATCGCAGTGTAACTGCTTGGCTCAGAAGAGCACACTGAGTCAGCCCTTCACCCCAGTGATCAGAAATTGTCAAAACGTGTTTTTCAGCAGAAATAAACACGTTTTGGCAACTTTGGTCACCCCCATGTAAGTTATAGGGCAGGAACAGCACTGTTTTCAAAACGTGTTTTTCAGCCCGAAATAAACGCGTTTTCTCAGCACTTGGGATCGCAGTGTAACTGCTTGGCTCAGAAGAGCACACCGAGTCAGCCCTTCACCCCAGTCATCAGAAATTGTCAAAACGTGTTTTTCAGCTTAAATAAACACGTTTTGGCAACTTTGGTCACCCCCATGTAAGTTATAGGGCAGGAACAGCACAGTTTTCAAAACGTGTTTTTCAGCCCGAAATAAACGCGTTTTCTCAGCACTTGGAATCGCAGTGTAACTGCTTGGCTCAGAAGAGCACACTGAGTCAGCCCTTCACCCCAGTGATCAGAAATTGTCAAAACGTGTTTTTCAGCAGAAATAAACACGTTTTGGCAACTTTGGTCACCCCCATGTAAGTTATAGGGCAGGAACAGCACAGTTTTCAAAACGTGTTTTTCAGCCCGAAATAAACGCTTTTTCTCAGCCCTTGGAATCGCAGTGTAACTGCTTGGCTCAGAAGAGCACACTGAGTCAGCCCTTCACCCCAGTGATCAGAAATTGTCAAAACGTGTTTTTCAGCAGAAATAAACACGTTTTGGCAACTTTGGTCACCCCCATGTAAGTTATAGGGCAGGAACAGCACAGTTTTCAAAACGTGTTTTTCAGCCCGAAATAAACGCTTTTTCTCAGCCCTTGGAATCGCAGTGGAACTGCTTGGCTCAGAAGAGCACACTGAGTCAGCCCTTCACCCCAGTGATCAGAAATTGTCAAAACGTGTTTTTCAGCAGAAATAAACACGTTTTGGCAACTTTGGTCAACCCCATGTAAGTTATAGGGCAGGAACAGCACAGTTTTCAAAACGTGTTTTTCAGCCCGAAATAAACGCTTTTTCTCAGCACTTGGAATCGCAGTGTAACTGCTTGGCTCAGAAGAGCACACCGAGTCAGCCCTTCACCCCAGTGATCAGAAATTGTCAAAACGTGTTTTTCAGCAGAAATAAACACGTTTTGGCAACTTTGGTCACCCCCATGTAAGTTATAGGGCAGGAACAGCACAGTTTTCAAAACGTGTTTTTCAGCCCGAAATAAACGCGTTTTCTCAGCCCTTGGAATCGCAGTGTAACTGCCTGGCTCAGAAGAGCACACCGAGTCAGCCCTTAACCCCAGTGATCAGAAATTGTCAAAACGTGTTTTTCAGCAGAAATAAACACGTTTTGGCAACTTTGGTCACCCCCATGTAAGTTATAGGGCAGGAACAGCACAGTTTTCAAAACGTGTTTTTCAGCCCGAAATAAACGCTTTTTCTCTGCCCTTGGAATCGCAGTGTAACTGCTTGGCTCAGAAGAGCACACTGAGTCAGCCCTTCACCCCAGTCATCAGAAATTGTCAAAACGTGTTTTTCAGCAGAAATAAACACGTTTTGGCAACTTTGGTCACCCCCATGTAAGTAATAGGGCAGGAACAGCACAGTTTTCAAAACGTGTTTTTCAGCCCGAAATAAACGCGTTTTCTCAGCACTTGGAATCGCAGTGTAACTGCTTGACATAGAAGAGCAGACTGAGTCAGCCCTTCACCCCAGTGATCAGAAATTGTCAAAACGTGTTTTTCAGCAGAAATAAACACGTTTTGGCAACTTTGGTCACCCCCATGTAAGTTATAGGGCAGGAACAGCACAGTTTTCAAAACGTGTTTTTCAGCCCGAAATAAACGCTTTTTCTCAGCCCTTGGAATCGCAGTATAACTGCTTGGCTCAGAAGAGCACACTGAGTCAGCCCTTCACCCCAGTGATCAGAAATTGTCAAAACGTGTTTTTCAGCAGAAATAAACACGTTTTGGCAACTTTGGTCACCCCCATGTAAGTTATAGGGCAGGAACAGCACAGTTTTCAAAACGTGTTTTTCAGCCCGAAATAAACGCTTTTTCTCAGCACTTGGAATCGCAGTGTAACTGCTTGGCTCAGAAGAGCACACTGAGTCAGCCCTTCACCCCAGTGATCAGAAATTGTCAAAACGTGTTTTTCAGCAGAAATAAACACGTTTTGGCAACTTTGGTCACCCCCATGTAAGTTATAGGGCACGAACAGCACAGTTTTCAAAACGTGTTTTTCAGCCCGAAATAAACGCTTTTTCTCAGCACTTGGAATCGCAGTGTAACTGCCTGGCTCAGAAGAGCACACCGAGTCAGCCCTTCACCCCAGTGATCAGAAATTGTCAAAACGTGTTTTTCAGCAGAAATAAACACGTTTTGGCAACTTTGGTCACCCCCATGTAAGTTATAGGGCAGGAACAGCACAGTTTTCAAAACGTGTTTTTCAGCCCGAAATAAACGCTTTTTCTCAGCACTTGGAATCGCAGTGTAACTGCTTGGCTCAGAAGAGCACACCGAGTCAGCCCTTCACCCCAGTGATCAGAAATTGTCAAAACGTGTTTTTCAGCAGAAATAAACACGTTTTGGCAACTTTGGTCACCCCCATGTAAGTTATAGGGCAGGAACAGCACAGTTTTCAAAACGTGTTTTTCAGCCCGAAATAAACGCTTTTTCTCAGCACTTGGAATCGCAGTGTAACTGCTTGGCTCAGAAGAGCACACTGAGTCAGCCCTTCACCCCAGTGATCAGAAATTGTCAAAACGTGTTTTTCAGCAGAAATAAACACGTTTTGGCAACTTTGGTCACCCCCATGTAAGTTATAGGGCAGGAACAGCACAGTTTTCAAAACGTGTTTTTCAGCCCGAAATAAACGCGTTTTCTCAGCACTTGGAATCGCAGTGTAACTGCTTGGCATAGAAGAGCAGACTGAGTCAGCCCTTCACCCCAGTGATCAGAAATTGTCAAAACGTGTTTTTCAGCAGAAATAAACACGTTTTGGCAACTTTGGTCACCCCCATGTAAGTTATAGGGCAGGAACAGCACAGTTTTCAAAACGTGTTTTTCAGCCCGAAATAAACGCTTTTTCTCAGCACTTGGAATCGCAGTGTAACTGCTTGGCTCAGAAGAGCACACCGAGTCAGCCCTTCACCCCAGTGATCAGAAATTGTCAAAACGTGTTTTTCAGCAGAAATAAACACGTTTTGGCAACTTTGGTCACCCCCATGTAAGTTATAGGGCAGGAACAGCACAGTTTTCAAAACGTGTTTTTCAGCCCGAAATAAACGCTTTTTCTCAGCACTTGGAATCGCAGTGTAACTGCTTGGCTCAGAAGAGCACACTGTGTCAGCCCTTCACCCCAGTGATCAGAAATTGTCAAAACGTGTTTTTCAGCAGAAATAAACACGTTTTGGCAACTTTGGTCACCCCCATGTAAGTTATAGGGCAGGAACAGCACAGTTTTCAAAACGTGTTTTTCAGCCCGAAATAAACGCGTTTTCTCATCCCTTGGAATCGCAGTGTAACTGCCTGGCTCAGAAGAGCACACCGAGTCAGCCCTTAACCCCAGTGATCAGAAATTGTCAAAACGTGTTTTACAGCAGAAATAAACACGTTTTGGCAACTTTGGTCACCCCCATGTAAGTTATAGGGCAGGAACAGCACAGTTTTCAAAACGTGTTTTTCAGCCCGAAATAAACGCTTTTTCTCAGCCCTTGGAATCGCAGTGTAACTGCCTGGCTCAGAAGAGCACACTGAGTCAGCCCTTCACCCCAGTGATCAGAAATTGTCAAAACGTGTTTTTCAGCAGAAATAAACACGTTTTGGCAACTTTGGTCACCCCCATGTAAGTTATAGGGCAGGAACAGCACAGTTTTCAAAACGTGTTTTTCAGCCCGAAATAAACGCGTTTTCTCAGCACTTGGAATCGCAGTGTAACTGCCTGGCTCAGAAGAGCACACTGAGTCAGCCCTTCACCCCAGTGATCAGAAATTGTCAAAACGTGTTTTTCAGCAGAAATAAACACGTTTTGGCAACTTTGGTCAACCCCATGTAAGTTATAGGGCAGGAACAGCACAGTTTTCAAAACGTGTTTTTCAGCCCGAAATAAACGCTTTTTCTCAGCACTTGGAATCGCAGTGTAACTGCTTGGCTCAGAAGAGCACACTGAGTCAGCCCTTCACCCCAGTGATCAGAAATTGTCAAAACGTGTTTTTCAGCAGAAATAAACACGTTTTGGCAACTTTGGTCACCCCCATGTAAGTTATAGGGCAGGAACAGCACAGTTTTCAAAACGTGTTTTTCAGCCCGAAATAAACGCTTTTTCTCAGCACTTGGAATCGCAGTGTAACTGCTTGGCTCAGAAGAGCACACTGAGTCAGCTCTTCACCCCAGTGATCAGAAATTGTCAAAACGTGTTTTTCAGCAGAAATAAACACGTTTTGGCAACTTTGGTCAACCCCATGTAAGTTATAGGGCAGGAACAGCACAGTTTTCAAAACGTGTTTTTCAGCCCGAAATAAACGCTTTTTCTCAGCACTTGGAATCGCAGTGTAACTGCTTGGCTCAGAAGAGCACACCGAGTCAGCCCTTCACCCCAGTCATCAGAAATTGTCAAAACGTGTTTTTCAGCAGAAATAAACACGTTTTGGCAACTTTGGTCACCCCCATGTAAGTTATAGGGCAGGAACAGCACAGTTTTCAAAACGTGTTTTTCAGCCCGAAATAAACGCGTTTTCTCAGCACTTGGAATCGCAGTGTAACTGCTTGGCATAGAAGAGCACACTGAGTCAGCCCTTCACCCCAGTGATCAGAAATTGTCAAAACGTGTTTTTCAGCAGAAATAAACACGTTTTGGCAACTTTGGTCAACCCCATGTAAGTTATAGGGCAGGAACAGCACAGTTTTCAAAACGTGTTTTTCAGCCCGAAATAAACGCTTTTTCTCAGCACTTGGAATCGCAGTGTAACTGCTTGGCTCAGAAGAGCACACCGAGTCAGCCCTTCACCCCAGTCATCAGAAATTGTCAAAACGTGTTTTTCAGCAGAAATAAACACGTTTTGGCAACTTTGGTCACCCCCATGTAAGTTATAGGGCAGGAACAGCACAGTTTTCAAAACGTGTTTTTCAGCCCGAAATAAACGCGTTTTCTCAGCCCTTGGAATCGCAGTGTATCTGCCTGGCTCAGAAGAGCACACCGAGTCAGCCCTTAACCCCAGTGATCAGAAATTGTCAAAACGTGTTTTACAGCAGAAATAAACACGTTTTGGCAACTTTGGTCACCCCCATGTAAGTTATAGGGCAGGAACAGCACAGTTTTCAAAACGTGTTTTTCAGCCCGAAATAAACGCTTTTTCTCAGCCCTTGGAATCGCAGTGTAACTGCCTGGCTCAGAAGAGCACACTGAGTCAGCCCTTCACCCCAGTGATCAGAAATTGTCAAAACGTGTTTTTCAGCAGAAATAAACACGTTTTGGCAACTTTGGTCACCCCCATGTAAGTTATAGGGCAGGAACAGCACAGTTTTCAAAACGTGTTTTTCAGCCCGAAATAAACGCGTTTTCTCAGCACTTGGAATCGCAGTGTAACTGCCTGGCTCAGAAGAGCACACTGAGTCAGCCCTTCACCCCAGTGATCAGAAATTGTCAAAACGTGTTTTTCAGCAGAAATAAACACGTTTTGGCAACTTTGGTCAACCCCATGTAAGTTATAGGGCAGGAACAGCACAGTTTTCAAAACGTGTTTTTCAGCCCGAAATAAACGCTTTTTCTCAGCACTTGGAATCGCAGTGTAACTGCTTGGCTCAGAAGAGCACACCGAGTCAGCCATTCACCCCAGTCATCAGAAATTGTCAAAACGTGTTTTTCAGCAGAAATAAACACGTTTTGGCAACTTTGGTCACCCCCATGTAAGTTATAGGGCAGGAACAGCACAGTTTTCAAAACGTGTTTTTCAGCCCGAAATAAACGCGTTTTCTCAGCACTTGGAATCGCAGTGTAACTGCTTGGCATAGAAGAGCAGACTGAGTCAGCCCTTCACCCCAGTGATCAGAAATTGTCAAAACGTGTTTTTCAGCAGAAATAAACACGTTTTGGCAACTTTGGTCACCCCCATGTAAGTTATAGGGCAGGAACAGCACAGTTTTCAAAACGTGTTTTTCAGCCCGAAATAAACGCTTTTTCTCAGCCCTTGGAATCGCAGTGTAACTGCTTGGCTCAGAAGAGCACACTGAGTCAGCCCTTCACCCCAGTGATCAGAAATTGTCAAAACATGTTTTTCAGCAGAAATAAACACGTTTTGGCAACTTTGGTCAACCCCATGTAAGTTATAGGGCAGGAACAGCACAGTTTTCAAAACGTGTTTTTCAGCCCGAAATAAACGCTTTTTCTCAGCACTTGGAATCGCAGTGTAACTGCTTGGCTCAGAAGAGCACACCGAGTCAGCCCTTCACCCCAGTGATCAGAAATTGTCAAAACGTGTTTTTCAGCAGAAATAAACACGTTTTGGCAACTTTGGTCACCCCCATGTAAGTTATAGGGCAGGAACAGCACAGTTTTCAAAACGTGTTTTTCAGCCCGAAATAAACGCTTTTTCTCAGCACTTGGAATCGCAGTGTAACTGCTTGGCTCAGAAGAGCACACTGAGTCAGCCCTTCACCCCAGTGATCAGAAATTGTCAAAACGTGTTTTTCAGCAGAAATAAACACGTTTTGGCAACTTTGGTCACCCCCATGTAAGTTATAGGGCAGGAACAGCACAGTTTTCAAAACGTGTTTTTCAGCCCGAAATAAACGCTTTTTCTCAGCACTTGGAATCGCAGTGTAACTGCTTGGCTCAGAAGAGCACACTGAGTCAGCCCTTCACCCCAGTGATCAGAAATTGTCAAAACGTGTTTTTCAGCAGAAATAAACACGTTTTGGCAACTTTGGTCAACCCCATGTAAGTTATAGGGCAGGAACAGCACAGTTTTCAAAACGTGTTTTTCAGCCCGAAATAAACGCTTTTTCTCAGCACTTGGAATCGCAGTGTAACTGCTTGGCTCAGAAGAGCACACCGAGTCAGCCCTTTACCCCAGTCATCAGAAATTGTCAAAACGTGTTTTTCAGCAGAAATAAACACGTTTTGGCAACTTTGGTCACCCCCATGTAAGTAATAGGGCAGGAACAGCACAGTTTTCAAAACGTGTTTTTCAGCCCGAAATAAACGCGTTTTCTCAGCACTTGAAATCGCAGTGTAACTGCTTGGCATAGAAGAGCAGACTGAGTCAGCCCTTCACCCCAGTGATCAGAAATTGTCAAAACGTGTTTTTCAGCAGAAATAAACACGTTTTGGCAACTTTGGTCACCCCCATGTAAGTTATAGGGCAGGAACAGCACAGTTTTCAAAACGTCTTTTTCAGCCCGAAATAAACGCTTTTTCTCAGCCCTTGGAATCGCAGTATAACTGCTTGGCTCAGAAGAGCACACCGAGTCAGCCCTTCACCCCAGTCATCAGAAATTGTCAAAACGTGTTTTTCAGCTTAAATAAACACGTTTTGGCAACTTTGGTCACCCCCATGTAAGTTATAGGGCAGGAACAGCACAGTTTTCAAAACGTGTTTTTCAGCCCGAAATAAACGCGTTTTCTCAGCACTTGGAATCGCAGTGTAACTGCTTGGCTCAGAAGAGCACACTGAGTCAGCCCTTCACCCCAGTGATCAGAAATTGTCAAAACGTGTTTTTCAGCAGAAATAAACACGTTTTGGCAACTTTGGTCACCCCCATGTAAGTTATAGGGCAGGAACAGCACAGTTTTCAAAACGTGTTTTTCAGCCCGAAATAAACGCGTTTTCTCAGCACTTGGGATCGCAGTGTAACTGCTTGGCTCAGAAGAGCACACCGAGTCAGCCCTTCACCCCAGTCATCAGAAATTGTCAAAACGTGTTTTTCAGCTTAAATAAATACGTTTTGGCAACTTTGGTCACCCCCTTGTAAGTTATAGGGCAGGAACAGCACAGTTTTCAAAACGTGTTTTTCAGCCCGAAATAAACGCTTTTTCTCAGCACTTGGAATCGCAGTGTAACTGCTTGGCTCAGAAGAGCACACTGAGTCAGCCCTTCACCCCAGTGATCAGAAATTGTCAAAACGTGTTTTTCAGCAGAAATAAACACGTTTTGGCAACTTTGGTCACCCCCATGTAAGTTATAGGGCAGGAACAGCACAGTTTTCAAAACGTGTTTTTCAGCCCGAAATAAACGCTTTTTCTCAGCCCTTGGAATCGCAGTGTAACTGCTTGGCTCAGAAGAGCACACTGAGTCAGCCCTTCACCCCAGTGATCAGAAATTGTCAAAACGTGTTTTTCAGCAGAAATAAACACGTTTTGGCAACTTTGGTCAACCCCATGTAAGTTATAGGGCAGGAACAGCACAGTTTTCAAAACGTGTTTTTCAGCCCGAAATAAACGCTTTTTCTCAGCCCTTGGAATCGCAGTGTAACTTCTTGGCTCAGAAGAGCACACTGAGTCAGCCCTTCACCCCAGTGATCAGAAATTGTCAAAACGTGTTTTTCAGCAGAAATAAACACGTTTTGGCAACTTTGGTCAACCCCATGTAAGTTATAGGGCAGGAACAGCACAGTTTTCAAAACGTGTTTTTCAGCCCGAAATAAACGCTTTTTCTCAGCACTTGGAATCGCAGTGTAACTGCTTGGCTCAGAAGAGCACACCGAGTCAGCCCTTCACCCCAGTGATCAGAAATTGTCAAAACGTGTTTTTCAGCAGAAATAAACACGTTTTGGCAACTTTGGTCACCCCCATGTAAGTTATAGGGCAGGAACAGCACAGTTTTCAAAACGTGTTTTTCAGCACGAAATAAACGCTTTTTCTCAGGACTTGGAATCGCAGTGTAACTGCTTGGCTCAGAAGAGCACACTGAGTCAGCCCTTCACCCCAGTGATCAGAAATTGTCAAAACGTGTTTTTCAGCAGAAATAAACACGTTTTGGCAACTTTGGTCACCCCCATGTAAGTTATAGGGCAGGAACAGCACAGTTTTCAAAACGTGTTTTTCAGCCCGAAATAAACGCGTTTTCTCAGCCCTTGGAATCGCAGTGTAACTGCCTGGCTCAGAAGAGCACACCGAGTCAGCCCTTAACCCCAGTGATCAGAAATTGTCAAAACGTGTTTTACAGCAGAAATAAACACGTTTTGGCAACTTTGGTCACCCCCATGTAAGTTATAGGGCAGGAACAGCACAGTTTTCAAAACGTGTTTTTCAGCCCGAAATAAACGCTTTTTCTCAGCCCTTGGAATCGCAGTGTAACTGCCTGGCTCAGAAGAGCACACTGAGTCAGCCCTTCACCCCAGTGATCAGACATTGTCAAAACGTGTTTTTCAGCAGAAATAAACACGTTTTGGCAACTTTGGTCAACCCCATGTAAGTTATAGGGCAGGAACAGCACAGTTTTCAAAACGTGTTTTTCAGCCCGAAATAAACGCTTTTTCTCAGCACTTGGAATCGCAGTGTAACTGCTTGGCTCAGAAGAGCACACTGAGTCAGCCCTTCACCCCAGTGATCAGAAATTGTCAAAACGTGTTTTTCAGCAGAAATAAACACGTTTTGGCAACTTTGGTCAACCCCATGTAAGTTATAGGGCAGGAACAGCACAGTTTTCAAAACGTGTTTTTCAGCCCGAAATAAACGCTTTTTCTCAGCACTTGGAATAGCAGTGTAACTGCCTGGCTCAGAAGAGCACACCGAGTCAGCCCTTCACCCCAGTGATCAGAAATTGTCAAAACGTGTTTTTCAGCAGAAATAAACACGTTTTGGCAACTTTGGTCACCCCCATGTAAGTTATAGGGCAGGAACAGCACAGTTTTCAAAACGTGTTTTTCAGCCCGAAATAAACGCGTTTTCTCAGCACTTGGAATCGCAGTGTAACTGCCTGGCTCAGAAGAGCACACTGAGTCAGCCCTTCACCCCAGTGATCAGAAATTGTCAAAACGTGTTTTTCAGCAGAAATAAACACGTTTTGGCAACTTTGGTCAACCCCATGTAAGTTATAGGGCAGGAACAGCACAGTTTTCAAAACGTGTTTTTCAGCCCGAAATAAACGCTTTTTCTCAGCACTTGGAATCGCAGTGTAACTGCTTGGCTCAGAAGAGCACACTGAGTCAGCCCTTCACCCCAGTGATCAGAAATTGTCAAAACGTGTTTTTCAGCAGAAATAAACACGTTTTGGCAACTTTGGTCACCCCCATGTAAGTTATAGGGCAGGAACAGCACAGTTTTCAAAACGTGTTTTTCAGCCCGAAATAAACGCGTTTTCTCAGCACTTGGAATCGCAGTGTAACTGCTTGGCATAGAAGAGCAGACTGAGTCAGCCCTTCACCCCAGTGATCAGAAATTGTCAAAACGTGTTTTTCAGCAGAAATAAACACGTTTTGGCAACTTTGGTCACCCCCATGTAAGTTATAGGGCAGGAACAGCACAGTTTTCAAAACGTGTTTTTCAGCCCGAAATAAACGCTTTTTCTCAGCCCTTGGAATCGCAGTGTAACTGCTTGGCTCAGAAGAGCACACTGAGTCAGCCCTTCACCCCAGTGATCAGAAATTGTCAAAACATGTTTTTCAGCAGAAATAAACACGTTTTGGCAACTTTGGTCAACCCCATGTAAGTTATAGGGCAGGAACAGCACAGTTTTCAAAACGTGTTTTTCAGCCCGAAATAAACGCTTTTTCTCAGCACTTGGAATCGCAGTGTAACTGCTTGGCTCAGAAGAGCACACCGAGTCAGCCCTTCACCCCAGTGATCAGAAATTGTCAAAACGTGTTTTTCAGCAGAAATAAACACGTTTTGGCAACTTTGGTCACCCCCATGTAAGTTATAGGGCAGGAACAGCACAGTTTTCAAAACGTGTTTTTCAGCCCGAAATAAACGCTTTTTCTCAGCACTTGGAATCGCAGTGTAACTGCTTGGCTCAGAAGAGCACACTGAGTCAGCCCTTCACCCCAGTGATCAGAAATTGTCAAAACGTGTTTTTCAGCAGAAATAAACACGTTTTGACAACTTTGGTCACCCCCATGTAAGTTATAGGGCAGGAACAGCACAGTTTTCAAAACGTGTTTTTCAGCCCGAAATAAACGCGTTTTCACAGCCTTTGGAATCGCAGTGTAACTGCCTGGCTCAGAAGAGCACACCGAGTCAGCCCTTAACCCCAGTGATCAGAAATTGTCAAAACGTGTTTTACAGCAGAAATAAACACGTTTTGGCAACTTTGGTCACCCCCATGTAAGTTATAGGGCAGGAACAGCACAGTTTTCAAAACGTGTTTTTCAGCCCGAAATAAACGCTTTTTCTCAGCACTTGGAATCGCAGTGTAACTGCTTGGCTCAGAAGAGCACACTGTGTCAGCCCTTCACCCCAGTGATCAGAAATTGTCAAAACGTGTTTTTCAGCAGAAATAAACACGTTTTGGCAACTTTGGTCACCCCCATGTAAGTTATAGGGCAGGAACAGCACAGTTTTCAAAACGTGTTTTTCAGCCCGAAATAAACGCGTTTTCTGAGCCCTTGGAATCGCAGTGTAACTGCCTGGCTCAGAAGAGCACACCGAGTCAGCCCTTAACCCCAGTGATCAGAAATTGTCAAAACGTGTTTTACAGCAGAAATAAACACGTTTTGGCAACTTTGGTCACCCCCATGTAAGTTATAGGGCAGGAACAGCACAGTTTTCAAAACGTGTTTTTCAGCCCGAAATAAACGCTTTTTCTCAGCCCTTGGAATCGCAGTGTAACTGCCTGGCTCAGAAGAGCACACTGAGTCAGCCCTTCACCCCAGTGATCAGAAATTGTCAAAACGTGTTTTTCAGCAGAAATAAACACGTTTTGGCAACTTTGGTCACCCCCATGTAAGTTATAGGGCAGGAACAGCACAGTTTTCAAAACGTGTTTTTCAGCCCGAAATAAACGCGTTTTCTCAGCACTTGGAATCGCAGTGTAACTGCCTGGCTCAGAAGAGCACACTGAGTCAGCCCTTCACCCCAGTGATCAGAAATTGTCAAAACGTGTTTTTCAGCAGAAATAAACACGTTTTGGCAACTTTGGTCAACCCCATGTAAGTTATAGGGCAGGAACAGCACAGTTTTCAAAACGTGTTTTTCAGCCCGAAATAAACGCTTTTTCTCAGCACTTGGAATCGCAGTGTAACTGCTTGGCTCAGAAGAGCACACTGAGTCAGCCCTTCACCCCAGTGATCAGAAATTGTCAAAACGTGTTTTTCAGCAGAAATAAACACGTTTTGGCAACTTTGGTCACCCCCATGTAAGTTATAGGGCAGGAACAGCACAGTTTTCAAAACGTGTTTTTCAGCCCGAAATAAACGCTTTTTCTCAGCACTTGGAATCGCAGTGTAACTGCTTGGCTCAGAAGAGCACACCGAGTCAGCCCTTCACCCCAGTGATCAGAAATTGTCAAAACGTGTTTTTCAGCAGAAATAAACACGTTTTGGCAACTTTGGTCACCCCCATGTAAGTTATAGGGCAGGAACAGCACAGTTTTCAAAATTTGTTTTTCAGCCCGAAATAAACGCTTTTTCTCAGCACTTGGAATCGCAGTGTAACTGCTTGGCTCAGAAGAGCACACTGAGTCAGCCCTTCACCCCAGTGATCAGAAATTGTCAAAACGTGTTTTTCAGCAGAAATAAACACGTTTTGGCAACTTTGGTCAACCCCATGTAAGTTATAGGGCAGGAACAGCACAGTTTTCAAAACGTGTTTTTCAGCCCGAAATAAACGCTTTTTCTCAGCACTTGGAATCGCAGTGTAACTGCTTGGCTCAGAAGAGCACACCGAGTCAGCCCTTCACCCCAGTCATCAGAAATTGTCAAAACGTGTTTTTCAGCTTAAATAAACACGTTTTGGCAACTTTGGTCACCCCCATGTAAGTTATAGGGCAGGAACAGCACAGTTTTCAAAACGTGTTTTTCAGCCCGAAATAAACGCGTTTTCTCAGCACTTGGAATCGCAGTGTAACTGCTTGGCTCAGAAGAGCACACTGAGTCAGCCCTTCACCCCAGTGATCAGAAATTGTCAAAACGTGTTTTTCAGCAGAAATAAACACGTTTTGGCAACTTTGGTCACCCCCATGTAAGTTATAGGGCAGGAACAGCACAGTTTTCAAAACGTGTTTTTCAGCCCGAAATAAACGCGTTTTCTCAGCACTTGGGATCGCAGTGTAACTGCTTGGCTCAGAAGAGCACACCGAGTCAGCCCTTCACCCCAGTGATCAGAAATTGTCAAAACGTGTTTTTCAGCAGAAATAAACACGTTTTGGCAACTTTGGTCACCCCCATGTAAGTTATAGGGCAGGAACAGCACAGTTTTCAAAACGTGTTTTTCAGCCCGAAATAAACGCTTTTTTTCAGGACTTGGAATCGCAGTGTAACTGCTTGGCTCAGAAGAGCACACTGAGTCAGCCCTTCACCCCAGTGATCAGAAATTGTCAAAACGTGTTTTTCAGCAGAAATAAACACGTTTTGGCAACTTTGGTCACCCCCATGTAAGTTATAGGGCAGGAACAGCACAGTTTTCAAAACGTGTTTTTCAGCCCGAAATAAACGCGTTTTCTCAGCCCTTGGAATCGCAGTGTAACTGCTTGGCTCAGAAGAGCACACCGAGTCAGCCCTTCACCCCAGTGATCAGAAATTGTCAAAACGTGTTTTTCAGCAGAAATAAACACGTTTTGGCAACTTTGGTCACCCCCATGTAAGTTATAGGGCAGGAACAGCACAGTTTTCAAAACGTGTTTTTCAGCCCGAAATAAACGCTTTTTCTCAGGACTTGGAATCGCAGTGTAACTGCTTGGCTCAGAAGAGCACACTGAGTCAGCCCTTCACCCCAGTGATCTGAAATTGTCAAAACATGTTTTTCAGCAGAAATAAACACGTTTTGGCAACTTTGGTCACCCCCATGTAAGTTATAGGGCAGGAACAGCACAGTTTTCAAAACGTGTTTTTCAGCCCGAAATAAACGCGTTTTCTCAGCCCTTGGAATCGCAGTGTAACTGCCTGGCTCAGAAGAGCACACCGAGTCAGCCCTTAACCCCAGTGATCAGAAATTGTCAAAACGTGTTTTACAGCAGAAATAAACACGTTTTGGCAACTTTGGTCACCCCCATGTAAGTTATAGGGCAGGAACAGCACAGTTTTCAAAACGTGTTTTTCAGCCCGAAATAAACGCTTTTTCTCAGCCCTTGGAATCGCAGTGTAACTGCCTGGCTCAGAAGAGCACACTGAGTCAGCCCTTCACCCCAGTGATCAGAAATTGTCAAAACGTGTTTTTCAGCAGAAATAAACACGTTTTGGCAACTTTGGTCAACCCCATGTAAGTTATAGGGCAGGAACAGCACAGTTTTCAAAACGTGTTTTTCAGCCCGAAATAAACGCTTTTTCTCAGCACTTGGAATCGCAGTGTAACTGCTTGGCTCAGAAGAGCACACTGAGTCAGCCCTTCACCCCAGTGATCAGAAATTGTCAAAACGTGTTTTTCAGCAGAAATAAACACGTTTTGGCAACTTTGGTCAACCCCATGTAAGTTATAGGGCAGGAACAGCACAGTTTTCAAAACTTGTTTTTCAGCCCGAAATAAACGCTTTTTCTCAGCACTTGGAATCGCAGTGTAACTGCTTGGCTCAGAAGAGCACACCGAGTCAGCCCTTCACCCCAGTCATCAGAAATTGTCAAAACGTGTTTTTCAGCAGAAATAAACACGTTTTGGCAACTTTGGTCACCCCCATGTAAGTAATAGGGCAGGAACAGCACAGTTTTCAAAACGTGTTTTTCAGCCCGAAATAAACGCGTTTTCTCAGCACTTGGAATCGCAGTGTAACTGCTTGGCATAGAAGAGCAGACTGAGTCAGCCCTTCACCCCAGTGATCAGAAATTGTCAAAACGTGTTTTTCAGCAGAAATAAACACGTTTTGGCAACTTTGGTCAACCCCATGTAAGTTATAGGGCAGGAACAGCACAGTTTTCAAAACGTGTTTTTCAGCCCGAAATAAACGCTTTTTCTCAGCCCTTGGAATCGCAGTATAACTGCTTGGCTCAGAAGAGCACACTGAGTCAGCCCTTCACCCCAGTGATCAGAAATTGTCTAAACGTGTTTTTCAGCAGAAATAAACACGTTTTGGCAACTTTGGTCACCCCCATGTCAGTTATAGGGCAGGAACAGCACAGTTTTCAAAACGTGTTTTTCAGCCCGAAATAAACGCTTTTTCTCAGCACTTGGAATCGCAGTGTAACTGCTTGGATCAGAAGAGCACACCGAGTCAGCCCTTCACCCCAGTGATCAGAAATTGTCAAAACGTGTTTTTCAGCAGAAATAAACACGTTTTGGCAACTTTGGTCACCCCCATGTAAGTTATAGGGCAGGAACAGCACAGTTTTCAAAACGTGTTTTTCAGCCCGAAATAAACGCTTTTTCTCAGCACTTGGAATAGCAGTGTAACTGCTTGGCTCAGAAGAGCACACTGAGTCAGCCCTTCACCCCAGTGATCAGAAATTGTCAAAACGTGTTTTTCAGCAGAAATAAACACGTTTTGGCAACTTTGGTCAACCCCATGTAAGTTATAGGGCAGGAACAGCACAGTTTTCAAAACGTTTTTTCAGCCCGAAATAAACGCTTTTTCTCAGCACTTGGAATCGCAGTGTAACTGCTTGGCTCAGAAGAGCACACCGAGTCAGCCCTTCACCCCAGTCATCAGAAATTGTCAAAACGTGTTTTTCAGCTTAAATAAACACGTTTTGGCAACTTTGGTCACCCCCATGTAAGTTATAGGGCAGGAACAGCACACTTTTCAAAACGTGTTTTTCAGCCCGAAATAAACGCGTTTTCTCAGCACTTGGAATCGCAGTGTAACTGCTTGGCTCAGAAGAGCACACTGAGTCAGCCCTTCACCCCAGTGATCAGAAATTGTCAAAACGTGTTTTTCAGCAGAAATAAACACGTTTTGGCAACTTTGGTCACCCCCATGTAAGTTATAGGGCAGGAACAGCACTGTTTTCAAAACGTGTTTTTCAGCCCGAAATAAACGCGTTTTCTCAGCACTTGGGATCGCAGTGTAACTGCTTGGCTCAGAAGAGCACACCGAGTCAGCCCTTCACCCCAGTCATCAGAAATTGTCAAAACGTGTTTTTCAGCTTAAATAAACACGTTTTGGCAACTTTGGTCACCCCCATGTAAGTTATAGGGCAGGAACAGCACAGTTTTCAAAACGTGTTTTTCAGCCCGAAATAAACGCGTTTTCTCAGCACTTGGAATCGCAGTGTAACTGCTTGGCTCAGAAGAGCACACTGAGTCAGCCCTTCACCCCAGTGATCAGAAATTGTCAAAACGTGTTTTTCAGCAGAAATAAACACGTTTTGGCAACTTTGGTCACCCCCATGTAAGTTATAGGGCAGGATCAGCACAGTTTTCAAAACGTGTTTTTCAGCCCGAAATAAACGCTTTTTCTCAGCCCTTGGAATCGCAGTGTAACTGCTTGGCTCAGAAGAGCACACTGAGTCAGCCCTTCACCCCAGTGATCAGAAATTGTCAAAACGTGTTTTTCAGCAGAAATAAACACGTTTTGGCAACTTTGGTCAACCCCATGTAAGTTATAGGGCAGGAGCAGCACAGTTTTCAAAACGTGTTTTTCAGCCCGAAATAAACGCTTTTTCTCAGCACTTGGAATAGCAGTGTAACTGCCTGGCTCAGAAGAGCACACCGAGTCAGCCCTTCACCCCAGTGATCAGAAATTGTCAAAACGTGTTTTTCAGCAGAAATAAACACGTTTTGGCAACTTTGGTCACCCCCATGTAAGTTATAGGGCAGGAACAGCACAGTTTTCAAAACGTGTTTTTCAGCCCGAAATAAACGCGTTTTCTCAGCACTTGGAATCGCAGTGTAACTGCCTGGCTCAGAAGAGCACACTGAGTCAGCCCTTCACCCCAGTGATCAGAAATTGTCAAAACGTGTTTTTCAGCAGAAATAAACACGTTTTGGCAACTTTGGTCAACCCCATGTAAGTTATAGGGCAGGAACAGCACAGTTTTCAAAACGTGTTTTTCAGCCCGAAATAAACGCTTTTTCTCAGCACTTGGAATCGCAGTGTAACTGCTTGGCTCAGAAGAGCACACTGAGTCAGCCCTTCACCCCAGTGATCAGAAATTGTCAAAACGTGTTTTTCAGCAGAAATAAACACGTTTTGGCAACTTTGGTCACCCCCATGTAAGTTATAGGGCAGGAACAGCACAGTTTTCAAAACGTGTTTTTCAGCCCGAAATAAACGCGTTTTCTCAGCACTTGGAATCGCAGTGTAACTGCTTGGCATAGAAGAGCAGACTGAGTCAGCCCTTCACCCCAGTGATCAGAAATTGTCAAAACGTGTTTTTCAGCAGAAATAAACACGTTTTGGCAACTTTGGTCACCCCCATGTAAGTTATAGGGCAGGAACAGCACAGTTTTCAAAACGTGTTTTTCAGCCCGAAATAAACGCTTTTTCTCAGCCCTTGGAATCGCAGTGTAACTGCTTGGCTCAGAAGAGCACACTGAGTCAGCCCTTCACCCCAGTGATCAGAAATTGTCAAAACATGTTTTTCAGCAGAAATAAACACGTTTTGGCAACTTTGGTCAACCCCATGTAAGTTATAGGGCAGGAACAGCACAGTTTTCAAAACGTGTTTTTCAGCCCGAAATAAACGCTTTTTCTCAGCACTTGGAATCGCAGTGTAACTGCTTGGCTCAGAAGAGCACACCGAGTCAGCCCTTCACCCCAGTGATCAGAAATTGTCAAAACGTGTTTTTCAGCAGAAATAAACACGTTTTGGCAACTTTGGTCACCCCCATGTAAGTTATAGGGCAGGAACAGCACAGTTTTCAAAACGTGTTTTTCAGCCCGAAATAAACGCTTTTTCTCAGCACTTGGAATCGCAGTGTAACTGCTTGGCTCAGAAGAGCACACTGAGTCAGCCCTTCACCCCAGTGATCAGAAATTGTCAAAACGTGTTTTTCAGCAGAAATAAACACGTTTTGACAACTTTGGTCACCCCCATGTAAGTTATAGGGCAGGAACAGCACAGTTTTCAAAACGTGTTTTTCAGCCCGAAATAAACGCGTTTTCACAGCCTTTGGAATCGCAGTGTAACTGCCTGGCTCAGAAGAGCACACCGAGTCAGCCCTTAACCCCAGTGATCAGAAATTGTCAAAACGTGTTTTACAGCAGAAATAAACACGTTTTGGCAACTTTGGTCACCCCCATGTAAGTTATAGGGCAGGAACAGCACAGTTTTCAAAACGTGTTTTTCAGCCCGAAATAAACGCTTTTTCTCAGCACTTGGAATCGCAGTGTAACTGCTTGGCTCAGAAGAGCACACTGTGTCAGCCCTTCACCCCAGTGATCAGAAATTGTCAAAACGTGTTTTTCAGCAGAAATAAACACGTTTTGGCAACTTTGGTCACCCCCATGTAAGTTATAGGGCAGGAACAGCACAGTTTTCAAAACGTGTTTTTCAGCCCGAAATAAACGCGTTTTCTGAGCCCTTGGAATCGCAGTGTAACTGCCTGGCTCAGAAGAGCACACCGAGTCAGCCCTTAACCCCAGTGATCAGAAATTGTCAAAACGTGTTTTACAGCAGAAATAAACACGTTTTGGCAACTTTGGTCACCCCCATGTAAGTTATAGGGCAGGAACAGCACAGTTTTCAAAACGTGTTTTTCAGCCCGAAATAAACGCTTTTTCTCAGCCCTTGGAATCGCAGTGTAACTGCCTGGCTCAGAAGAGCACACTGAGTCAGCCCTTCACCCCAGTGATCAGAAATTGTCAAAACGTGTTTTTCAGCAGAAATAAACACGTTTTGGCAACTTTGGTCACCCCCATGTAAGTTATAGGGCAGGAACAGCACAGTTTTCAAAACGTGTTTTTCAGCCCGAAATAAACGCGTTTTCTCAGCACTTGGAATCGCAGTGTAACTGCCTGGCTCAGAAGAGCACACTGAGTCAGCCCTTCACCCCAGTGATCAGAAATTGTCAAAACGTGTTTTTCAGCAGAAATAAACACGTTTTGGCAACTTTGGTCAACCCCATGTAAGTTATAGGGCAGGAACAGCACAGTTTTCAAAACGTGTTTTTCAGCCCGAAATAAACGCTTTTTCTCAGCACTTGGAATCGCAGTGTAACTGCTTGGCTCAGAAGAGCACACTGAGTCAGCCCTTCACCCCAGTGATCAGAAATTGTCAAAACGTGTTTTTCAGCAGAAATAAACACGTTTTGGCAACTTTGGTCACCCCCATGTAAGTTATAGGGCAGGAACAGCACAGTTTTCAAAACGTGTTTTTCAGCCCGAAATAAACGCTTTTTCTCAGCACTTGGAATCGCAGTGTAACTGCTTGGCTCAGAAGAGCACACCGAGTCAGCCCTTCACCCCAGTGATCAGAAATTGTCAAAACGTGTTTTTCAGCAGAAATAAACACGTTTTGGCAACTTTGGTCACCCCCATGTAAGTTATAGGGCAGGAACAGCACAGTTTTCAAAATTTGTTTTTCAGCCCGAAATAAACGCTTTTTCTCAGCACTTGGAATCGCAGTGTAACTGCTTGGCTCAGAAGAGCACACTGAGTCAGCCCTTCACCCCAGTGATCAGAAATTGTCAAAACGTGTTTTTCAGCAGAAATAAACACGTTTTGGCAACTTTGGTCAACCCCATGTAAGTTATAGGGCAGGAACAGCACAGTTTTCAAAACGTGTTTTTCAGCCCGAAATAAACGCTTTTTCTCAGCACTTGGAATCGCAGTGTAACTGCTTGGCTCAGAAGAGCACACCGAGTCAGCCCTTCACCCCAGTCATCAGAAATTGTCAAAACGTGTTTTTCAGCTTAAATAAACACGTTTTGGCAACTTTGGTCACCCCCATGTAAGTTATAGGGCAGGAACAGCACAGTTTTCAAAACGTGTTTTTCAGCCCGAAATAAACGCGTTTTCTCAGCACTTGGAATCGCAGTGTAACTGCTTGGCTCAGAAGAGCACACTGAGTCAGCCCTTCACCCCAGTGATCAGAAATTGTCAAAACGTGTTTTTCAGCAGAAATAAACACGTTTTGGCAACTTTGGTCACCCCCATGTAAGTTATAGGGCAGGAACAGCACAGTTTTCAAAACGTGTTTTTCAGCCCGAAATAAACGCGTTTTCTCAGCACTTGGGATCGCAGTGTAACTGCTTGGCTCAGAAGAGCACACCGAGTCAGCCCTTCACCCCAGTGATCAGAAATTGTCAAAACGTGTTTTTCAGCAGAAATAAACACGTTTTGGCAACTTTGGTCACCCCCATGTAAGTTATAGGGCAGGAACAGCACAGTTTTCAAAACGTGTTTTTCAGCCCGAAATAAACGCTTTTTTTCAGGACTTGGAATCGCAGTGTAACTGCTTGGCTCAGAAGAGCACACTGAGTCAGCCCTTCACCCCAGTGATCAGAAATTGTCAAAACGTGTTTTTCAGCAGAAATAAACACGTTTTGGCAACTTTGGTCACCCCCATGTAAGTTATAGGGCAGGAACAGCACAGTTTTCAAAACGTGTTTTTCAGCCCGAAATAAACGCGTTTTCTCAGCCCTTGGAATCGCAGTGTAACTGCTTGGCTCAGAAGAGCACACCGAGTCAGCCCTTCACCCCAGTGATCAGAAATTGTCAAAACGTGTTTTTCAGCAGAAATAAACACGTTTTGGCAACTTTGGTCACCCCCATGTAAGTTATAGGGCAGGAACAGCACAGTTTTCAAAACGTGTTTTTCAGCCCGAAATAAACGCTTTTTCTCAGGACTTGGAATCGCAGTGTAACTGCTTGGCTCAGAAGAGCACACTGAGTCAGCCCTTCACCCCAGTGATCTGAAATTGTCAAAACATGTTTTTCAGCAGAAATAAACACGTTTTGGCAACTTTGGTCACCCCCATGTAAGTTATAGGGCAGGAACAGCACAGTTTTCAAAACGTGTTTTTCAGCCCGAAATAAACGCGTTTTCTCAGCCCTTGGAATCGCAGTGTAACTGCCTGGCTCAGAAGAGCACACCGAGTCAGCCCTTAACCCCAGTGATCAGAAATTGTCAAAACGTGTTTTACAGCAGAAATAAACACGTTTTGGCAACTTTGGTCACCCCCATGTAAGTTATAGGGCAGGAACAGCACAGTTTTCAAAACGTGTTTTTCAGCCCGAAATAAACGCTTTTTCTCAGCCCTTGGAATCGCAGTGTAACTGCCTGGCTCAGAAGAGCACACTGAGTCAGCCCTTCACCCCAGTGATCAGAAATTGTCAAAACGTGTTTTTCAGCAGAAATAAACACGTTTTGGCAACTTTGGTCAACCCCATGTAAGTTATAGGGCAGGAACAGCACAGTTTTCAAAACGTGTTTTTCAGCCCGAAATAAACGCTTTTTCTCAGCACTTGGAATCGCAGTGTAACTGCTTGGCTCAGAAGAGCACACTGAGTCAGCCCTTCACCCCAGTGATCAGAAATTGTCAAAACGTGTTTTTCAGCAGAAATAAACACGTTTTGGCAACTTTGGTCAACCCCATGTAAGTTATAGGGCAGGAACAGCACAGTTTTCAAAACTTGTTTTTCAGCCCGAAATAAACGCTTTTTCTCAGCACTTGGAATCGCAGTGTAACTGCTTGGCTCAGAAGAGCACACCGAGTCAGCCCTTCACCCCAGTCATCAGAAATTGTCAAAACGTGTTTTTCAGCAGAAATAAACACGTTTTGGCAACTTTGGTCACCCCCATGTAAGTAATAGGGCAGGAACAGCACAGTTTTCAAAACGTGTTTTTCAGCCCGAAATAAACGCGTTTTCTCAGCACTTGGAATCGCAGTGTAACTGCTTGGCATAGAAGAGCAGACTGAGTCAGCCCTTCACCCCAGTGATCAGAAATTGTCAAAACGTGTTTTTCAGCAGAAATAAACACGTTTTGGCAACTTTGGTCAACCCCATGTAAGTTATAGGGCAGGAACAGCACAGTTTTCAAAACGTGTTTTTCAGCCCGAAATAAACGCTTTTTCTCAGCCCTTGGAATCGCAGTATAACTGCTTGGCTCAGAAGAGCACACTGAGTCAGCCCTTCACCCCAGTGATCAGAAATTGTCTAAACGTGTTTTTCAGCAGAAATAAACACGTTTTGGCAACTTTGGTCACCCCCATGTCAGTTATAGGGCAGGAACAGCACAGTTTTCAAAACGTGTTTTTCAGCCCGAAATAAACGCTTTTTCTCAGCACTTGGAATCGCAGTGTAACTGCTTGGATCAGAAGAGCACACCGAGTCAGCCCTTCACCCCAGTGATCAGAAATTGTCAAAACGTGTTTTTCAGCAGAAATAAACACGTTTTGGCAACTTTGGTCACCCCCATGTAAGTTATAGGGCAGGAACAGCACAGTTTTCAAAACGTGTTTTTCAGCCCGAAATAAACGCTTTTTCTCAGCACTTGGAATAGCAGTGTAACTGCTTGGCTCAGAAGAGCACACTGAGTCAGCCCTTCACCCCAGTGATCAGAAATTGTCAAAACGTGTTTTTCAGCAGAAATAAACACGTTTTGGCAACTTTGGTCAACCCCATGTAAGTTATAGGGCAGGAACAGCACAGTTTTCAAAACGTTTTTTCAGCCCGAAATAAACGCTTTTTCTCAGCACTTGGAATCGCAGTGTAACTGCTTGGCTCAGAAGAGCACACCGAGTCAGCCCTTCACCCCAGTCATCAGAAATTGTCAAAACGTGTTTTTCAGCTTAAATAAACACGTTTTGGCAACTTTGGTCACCCCCATGTAAGTTATAGGGCAGGAACAGCACACTTTTCAAAACGTGTTTTTCAGCCCGAAATAAACGCGTTTTCTCAGCACTTGGAATCGCAGTGTAACTGCTTGGCTCAGAAGAGCACACTGAGTCAGCCCTTCACCCCAGTGATCAGAAATTGTCAAAACGTGTTTTTCAGCAGAAATAAACACGTTTTGGCAACTTTGGTCACCCCCATGTAAGTTATAGGGCAGGAACAGCACTGTTTTCAAAACGTGTTTTTCAGCCCGAAATAAACGCGTTTTCTCAGCACTTGGGATCGCAGTGTAACTGCTTGGCTCAGAAGAGCACACCGAGTCAGCCCTTCACCCCAGTCATCAGAAATTGTCAAAACGTGTTTTTCAGCTTAAATAAACACGTTTTGGCAACTTTGGTCACCCCCATGTAAGTTATAGGGCAGGAACAGCACAGTTTTCAAAACGTGTTTTTCAGCCCGAAATAAACGCGTTTTCTCAGCACTTGGAATCGCAGTGTAACTGCTTGGCTCAGAAGAGCACACTGAGTCAGCCCTTCACCCCAGTGATCAGAAATTGTCAAAACGTGTTTTTCAGCAGAAATAAACACGTTTTGGCAACTTTGGTCAACCCCATGTAAGTTATAGGGCAGGAACAGCACAGTTTTCAAAACTTGTTTTTCAGCCCGAAATAAACGCTTTTTCTCAGCACTTGGAATCGCAGTGTAACTGCTTGGCTCAGAAGAGCACACCGAGTCAGCCCTTCACCCCAGTCATCAGAAATTGTCAAAACGTGTTTTTCAGCAGAAATAAACACGTTTTGGCAACTTTGGTCACCCCCATGTAAGTAATAGGGCAGGAACAGCACAGTTTTCAAAACGTGTTTTTCAGCCCGAAATAAACGCGTTTTCTCAGCACTTGGAATCGCAGTGTAACTGCTTGGCATAGAAGAGCAGACTGAGTCAGCCCTTCACCCCAGTGATCAGAAATTGTCAAAACGTGTTTTTCAGCAGAAATAAACACGTTTTGGCAACTTTGGTCAACCCCATGTAAGTTATAGGGCAGGAACAGCACAGTTTTCAAAACGTGTTTTTCAGCCCGAAATAAACGCTTTTTCTCAGCCCTTGGAATCGCAGTATAACTGCTTGGCTCAGAAGAGCACACTGAGTCAGCCCTTCACCCCAGTGATCAGAAATTGTCTAAACGTGTTTTTCAGCAGAAATAAACACGTTTTGGCAACTTTGGTCACCCCCATGTCAGTTATAGGGCAGGAACAGCACAGTTTTCAAAACGTGTTTTTCAGCCCGAAATAAACGCTTTTTCTCAGCACTTGGAATCGCAGTGTAACTGCTTGGATCAGAAGAGCACACCGAGTCAGCCCTTCACCCCAGTGATCAGAAATTGTCAAAACGTGTTTTTCAGCAGAAATAAACACGTTTTGGCAACTTTGGTCACCCCCATGTAAGTTATAGGGCAGGAACAGCACAGTTTTCAAAACGTGTTTTTCAGCCCGAAATAAACGCTTTTTCTCAGCACTTGGAATAGCAGTGTAACTGCTTGGCTCAGAAGAGCACACTGAGTCAGCCCTTCACCCCAGTGATCAGAAATTGTCAAAACGTGTTTTTCAGCAGAAATAAACACGTTTTGGCAACTTTGGTCAACCCCATGTAAGTTATAGGGCAGGAACAGCACAGTTTTCAAAACGTTTTTTCAGCCCGAAATAAACGCTTTTTCTCAGCACTTGGAATCGCAGTGTAACTGCTTGGCTCAGAAGAGCACACCGAGTCAGCCCTTCACCCCAGTCATCAGAAATTGTCAAAACGTGTTTTTCAGCTTAAATAAACACGTTTTGGCAACTTTGGTCACCCCCATGTAAGTTATAGGGCAGGAACAGCACACTTTTCAAAACGTGTTTTTCAGCCCGAAATAAACGCGTTTTCTCAGCACTTGGAATCGCAGTGTAACTGCTTGGCTCAGAAGAGCACACTGAGTCAGCCCTTCACCCCAGTGATCAGAAATTGTCAAAACGTGTTTTTCAGCAGAAATAAACACGTTTTGGCAACTTTGGTCACCCCCATGTAAGTTATAGGGCAGGAACAGCACTGTTTTCAAAACGTGTTTTTCAGCCCGAAATAAACGCGTTTTCTCAGCACTTGGGATCGCAGTGTAACTGCTTGGCTCAGAAGAGCACACCGAGTCAGCCCTTCACCCCAGTCATCAGAAATTGTCAAAACGTGTTTTTCAGCTTAAATAAACACGTTTTGGCAACTTTGGTCACCCCCATGTAAGTTATAGGGCAGGAACAGCACAGTTTTCAAAACGTGTTTTTCAGCCCGAAATAAACGCGTTTTCTCAGCACTTGGAATCGCAGTGTAACTGCTTGGCTCAGAAGAGCACACTGAGTCAGCCCTTCACCCCAGTGATCAGAAATTGTCAAAACGTGTTTTTCAGCAGAAATAAACACGTTTTGGCAACTTTGGTCACCCCCATGTAAGTTATAGGGCAGGAACAGCACAGTTTTCAAAACGTGTTTTTCAGCCCGAAATAAACGCTTTTTCTCAGCCCTTGGAATCGCAGTGTAACTGCTTGGCTCAGAAGAGCACACTGAGTCAGCCCTTCACCCCAGTGATCAGAAATTGTCAAAACGTGTTTTTCAGCAGAAATAAACACGTTTTGGCAACTTTGGTCAACCCCATGTAAGTTATAGGGCAGGAGCAGCACAGTTTTCAAAACGTGTTTTTCAGCCCGAAATAAACGCTTTTTCTCAGCACTTGGAATCGTAGTGTAACTGCTTGGCTCAGAAGAGCACACCGAGTCAGCCCTTCACCCCAGTGATCAGAAATTGTCAAAACGTGTTTTTCAGCAGAAATAAACACGTTTTGGCAACTTTGGTCACCCCCATGTAAGTTATAGGGCAGGAACAGCACAGTTTTCAAAACGTGTTTTTCAGCCCGAAATAAACGCGTTTTCTCAGCCCTTGGAATCGCAGTGTAACTGCCTGGCTCAGAAGAGCACACCGAGTCAGCCCTTAACCCCAGTGATCAGAAATTGTCAAAACGTGTTTTACAGCAGAAATAAACACGTTTTGGCAACTTTGGTCACCCCCATGTAAGTTATAGGGCAGGAACAGCACAGTTTTCAAAACGTGTTTTTCAGCCCGAAATAAACGCTTTTTCTCAGCACTTGGAATCGCAGTGTAACTGCTTGGCTCAGAAGAGCACACTGAGTCAGCTCTTCACCCCAGTGATCAGAAATTGTCAAAACGTGTTTTTCAGCAGAAATAAACACGTTTTGGCAACTTTGGTCAACCCCATGTAAGTTATAGGGCAGGAACAGCACAGTTTTCAAAACGTGTTTTTCAGCCCGAAATAAACGCTTTTTCTCAGCACTTGGAATCGCAGTGTAACTGCTTGGCTCAGAAGAGCACACCGAGTCAGCCCTTCACCCCAGTCATCAGAAATTGTCAAAACGTGTTTTTCAGCAGAAATAAACACGTTTTGGCAACTTTGGTCACCCCCATGTAAGTTATAGGGCAGGAACAGCACAGTTTTCAAAACGTGTTTTTCAGCCCGAAATAAACGCGTTTTCTCAGCACTTGGAATCGCAGTGTAACTGCTTGGCATAGAAGAGCACACTGAGTCAGCCCTTCACCCCAGTGATCAGAAATTGTCAAAACGTGTTTTTCAGCAGAAATAAACACGTTTTGGCAACTTTGGTCAACCCCATGTAAGTTATAGGGCAGGAACAGCACAGTTTTCAAAACGTGTTTTTCAGCCCGAAATAAACGCTTTTTCTCAGCACTTGGAATCGCAGTGTAACTGCTTGGCTCAGAAGAGCACACCGAGTCAGCCCTTCACCCCAGTCATCAGAAATTGTCAAAACGTGTTTTTCAGCAGAAATAAACACGTTTTGGCAACTTTGGTCACCCCCATGTAAGTTATAGGGCAGGAACAGCACAGTTTTCAAAACGTGTTTTTCAGCCCGAAATAAACGCGTTTTCTCAGCCCTTGGAATCGCAGTGTAACTGCCTGGCTCAGAAGAGCACACCGAGTCAGCCCTTAACCCCAGTGATCAGAAATTGTCAAAACGTGTTTTACAGCAGAAATAAACACGTTTTGGCAACTTTGGTCACCCCCATGTAAGTTATAGGGCAGGAACAGCACAGTTTTCAAAACGTGTTTTTCAGCCCGAAATAAACGCTTTTTCTCAGCCCTTGGAATCGCAGTGTAACTGCCTGGCTCAGAAGAGCACACTGAGTCAGCCCTTCACCCCAGTGATCAGAAATTGTCAAAACGTGTTTTTCAGCAGAAATAAACACGTTTTGGCAACTTTGGTCACCCCCATGTAAGTTATAGGGCAGGAACAGCACAGTTTTCAAAACGTGTTTTTCAGCCCGAAATAAACGCGTTTTCTCAGCACTTGGAATCGCAGTGTAACTGCCTGGCTCAGAAGAGCACACTGAGTCAGCCCTTCACCCCAGTGATCAGAAATTGTCAAAACGTGTTTTTCAGCAGAAATAAACACGTTTTGGCAACTTTGGTCAACCCCATGTAAGTTATAGGGCAGGAACAGCACAGTTTTCAAAACGTGTTTTTCAGCCCGAAATAAACGCTTTTTCTCAGCACTTGGAATCGCAGTGTAACTGCTTGGCTCAGAAGAGCACACCGAGTCAGCCCTTCACCCCAGTCATCAGAAATTGTCAAAACGTGTTTTTCAGCAGAAATAAACACGTTTTGGCAACTTTGGTCACCCCCATGTAAGTTATAGGGCAGGAACAGCACAGTTTTCAAAACGTGTTTTTCAGCCCGAAATAAACGCGTTTTCTCAGCACTTGGAATCGCAGTGTAACTGCTTGGCATAGAAGAGCAGACTGAGTCAGCCCTTCACCCCAGTGATCAGAAATTGTCAAAACGTGTTTTTCAGCAGAAATAAACACGTTTTGGCAACTTTGGTCACCCCCATGTAAGTTATAGGGCAGGAACAGCACAGTTTTCAAAACGTGTTTTTCAGCCCGAAATAAACGCTTTTTCTCAGCCCTTGGAATCGCAGTGTAACTGCTTGGCTCAGAAGAGCACACTGAGTCAGCCCTTCACCCCAGTGATCAGAAATTGTCAAAACATGTTTTTCAGCAGAAATAAACACGTTTTGGCAACTTTGGTCAACCCCATGTAAGTTATAGGGCAGGAACAGCACAGTTTTCAAAACGTGTTTTTCAGCCCGAAATAAACGCTTTTTCTCAGCACTTGGAATCGCAGTGTAACTGCTTGGCTCAGAAGAGCACACCGAGTCAGCCCTTCACCCCAGTGATCAGAAATTGTCAAAACGTGTTTTTCAGCAGAAATAAACACGTTTTGGCAACTTTGGTCACCCCCATGTAAGTTATAGGGCAGGAACAGCACAGTTTTCAAAACGTGTTTTTCAGCCCGAAATAAACGCTTTTTCTCAGCACTTGGAATCGCAGTGTAACTGCTTGGCTCAGAAGAGCACACTGAGTCAGCCCTTCACCCCAGTGATCAGAAATTGTCAAAACGTGTTTTTCAGCAGAAATAAACACGTTTTGGCAACTTTGGTCACCCCCATGTAAGTTATAGGGCAGGAACAGCACAGTTTTCAAAACGTGTTTTTCAGCCCGAAATAAACGCTTTTTCTCAGCACTTGGAATCGCAGTGTAACTGCTTGGCTCAGAAGAGCACACTGAGTCAGCCCTTCACCCCAGTGATCAGAAATTGTCAAAACGTGTTTTTCAGCAGAAATAAACACGTTTTGGCAACTTTGGTCAACCCCATGTAAGTTATAGGGCAGGAACAGCACAGTTTTCAAAACGTGTTTTTCAGCCCGAAATAAACGCTTTTTCTCAGCACTTGGAATCGCAGTGTAACTGCTTGGCTCAGAAGAGCACACCGAGTCAGCCCTTTACCCCAGTCATCAGAAATTGTCAAAACGTGTTTTTCAGCAGAAATAAACACGTTTTGGCAACTTTGGTCACCCCCATGTAAGTAATAGGGCAGGAACAGCACAGTTTTCAAAACGTGTTTTTCAGCCCGAAATAAACGCGTTTTCTCAGCACTTGAAATCGCAGTGTAACTGCTTGGCATAGAAGAGCAGACTGAGTCAGCCCTTCACCCCAGTGATCAGAAATTGTCAAAACGTGTTTTTCAGCAGAAATAAACACGTTTTGGCAACTTTGGTCACCCCCATGTAAGTTATAGGGCAGGAACAGCACAGTTTTCAAAACGTCTTTTTCAGCCCGAAATAAACGCTTTTTCTCAGCCCTTGGAATCGCAGTATAACTGCTTGGCTCAGAAGAGCACACCGAGTCAGCCCTTCACCCCAGTCATCAGAAATTGTCAAAACGTGTTTTTCAGCTTAAATAAACACGTTTTGGCAACTTTGGTCACCCCCATGTAAGTTATAGGGCAGGAACAGCACAGTTTTCAAAACGTGTTTTTCAGCCCGAAATAAACGCGTTTTCTCAGCACTTGGAATCGCAGTGTAACTGCTTGGCTCAGAAGAGCACACTGAGTCAGCCCTTCACCCCAGTGATCAGAAATTGTCAAAACGTGTTTTTCAGCAGAAATAAACACGTTTTGGCAACTTTGGTCACCCCCATGTAAGTTATAGGGCAGGAACAGCACAGTTTTCAAAACGTGTTTTTCAGCCCGAAATAAACGCGTTTTCTCAGCACTTGGGATCGCAGTGTAACTGCTTGGCTCAGAAGAGCACACCGAGTCAGCCCTTCACCCCAGTCATCAGAAATTGTCAAAACGTGTTTTTCAGCTTAAATAAATACGTTTTGGCAACTTTGGTCACCCCCTTGTAAGTTATAGGGCAGGAACAGCACAGTTTTCAAAACGTGTTTTTCAGCCCGAAATAAACGCTTTTTCTCAGCCCTTGGAATCGCAGTGTAACTGCTTGGCTCAGAAGAGCACACTGAGTCAGCCCTTCACCCCAGTGATCAGAAATTGTCAAAACGTGTTTTTCAGCAGAAATAAACACGTTTTGGCAACTTTGGTCAACCCCATGTAAGTTATAGGGCAGGAACAGCACAGTTTTCAAAACGTGTTTTTCAGCCCGAAATAAACGCTTTTTCTCAGCCCTTGGAATCGCAGTGTAACTTCTTGGCTCAGAAGAGCACACTGAGTCAGCCCTTCACCCCAGTGATCAGAAATTGTCAAAACGTGTTTTTCAGCAGAAATAAACACGTTTTGGCAACTTTGGTCAACCCCATGTAAGTTATAGGGCAGGAACAGCACAGTTTTCAAAACGTGTTTTTCAGCCCGAAATAAACGCTTTTTCTCAGCACTTGGAATCGCAGTGTAACTGCTTGGCTCAGAAGAGCACACCGAGTCAGCCCTTCACCCCAGTGATCAGAAATTGTCAAAACGTGTTTTTCAGCAGAAATAAACACGTTTTGGCAACTTTGGTCACCCCCATGTAAGTTATAGGGCAGGAACAGCACAGTTTTCAAAACGTGTTTTTCAGCACGAAATAAACGCTTTTTCTCAGGACTTGGAATCGCAGTGTAACTGCTTGGCTCAGAAGAGCACACTGAGTCAGCCCTTCACCCCAGTGATCAGAAATTGTCAAAACGTGTTTTTCAGCAGAAATAAACACGTTTTGGCAACTTTGGTCACCCCCATGTAAGTTATAGGGCAGGAACAGCACAGTTTTCAAAACGTGTTTTTCAGCCCGAAATAAACGCGTTTTCTCAGCCCTTGGAATCGCAGTGTAACTGCCTGGCTCAGAAGAGCACACCGAGTCAGCCCTTAACCCCAGTGATCAGAAATTGTCAAAACGTGTTTTACAGCAGAAATAAACACGTTTTGGCAACTTTGGTCACCCCCATGTAAGTTATAGGGCAGGAACAGCACAGTTTTCAAAACGTGTTTTTCAGCCCGAAATAAACGCTTTTTCTCAGCCCTTGGAATCGCAGTGTAACTGCCTGGCTCAGAAGAGCACACTGAGTCAGCCCTTCACCCCAGTGATCAGACATTGTCAAAACGTGTTTTTCAGCAGAAATAAACACGTTTTGGCAACTTTGGTCAACCCCATGTAAGTTATAGGGCAGGAACAGCACAGTTTTCAAAACGTGTTTTTCAGCCCGAAATAAACGCTTTTTCTCAGCACTTGGAATCGCAGTGTAACTGCTTGGCTCAGAAGAGCACACTGAGTCAGCCCTTCACCCCAGTGATCAGAAATTGTCAAAACGTGTTTTTCAGCAGAAATAAACACGTTTTGGCAACTTTGGTCAACCCCATGTAAGTTATAGGGCAGGAACAGCACAGTTTTCAAAACGTGTTTTTCAGCCCGAAATAAACGCTTTTTCTCAGCACTTGGAATAGCAGTGTAACTGCCTGGCTCAGAAGAGCACACCGAGTCAGCCCTTCACCCCAGTGATCAGAAATTGTCAAAACGTGTTTTTCAGCAGAAATAAACACGTTTTGGCAACTTTGGTCACCCCCATGTAAGTTATAGGGCAGGAACAGCACAGTTTTCAAAACGTGTTTTTCAGCCCGAAATAAACGCGTTTTCTCAGCACTTGGAATCGCAGTGTAACTGCCTGGCTCAGAAGAGCACACTGAGTCAGCCCTTCACCCCAGTGATCAGAAATTGTCAAAACGTGTTTTTCAGCAGAAATAAACACGTTTTGGCAACTTTGGTCAACCCCATGTAAGTTATAGGGCAGGAACAGCACAGTTTTCAAAACGTGTTTTTCAGCCCGAAATAAACGCTTTTTCTCAGCACTTGGAATCGCAGTGTAACTGCTTGGCTCAGAAGAGCACACTGAGTCAGCCCTTCACCCCAGTGATCAGAAATTGTCAAAACGTGTTTTTCAGCAGAAATAAACACGTTTTGGCAACTTTGGTCACCCCCATGTAAGTTATAGGGCAGGAACAGCACAGTTTTCAAAACGTGTTTTTCAGCCCGAAATAAACGCGTTTTCTCAGCACTTGGAATCGCAGTGTAACTGCTTGGCATAGAAGAGCAGACTGAGTCAGCCCTTCACCCCAGTGATCAGAAATTGTCAAAACGTGTTTTTCAGCAGAAATAAACACGTTTTGGCAACTTTGGTCACCCCCATGTAAGTTATAGGGCAGGAACAGCACAGTTTTCAAAACGTGTTTTTCAGCCCGAAATAAACGCTTTTTCTCAGCCCTTGGAATCGCAGTGTAACTGCTTGGCTCAGAAGAGCACACTGAGTCAGCCCTTCACCCCAGTGATCAGAAATTGTCAAAACATGTTTTTCAGCAGAAATAAACACGTTTTGGCAACTTTGGTCAACCCCATGTAAGTTATAGGGCAGGAACAGCACAGTTTTCAAAACGTGTTTTTCAGCCCGAAATAAACGCTTTTTCTCAGCACTTGGAATCGCAGTGTAACTGCTTGGCTCAGAAGAGCACACCGAGTCAGCCCTTCACCCCAGTGATCAGAAATTGTCAAAACGTGTTTTTCAGCAGAAATAAACACGTTTTGGCAACTTTGGTCACCCCCATGTAAGTTATAGGGCAGGAACAGCACAGTTTTCAAAACGTGTTTTTCAGCCCGAAATAAACGCTTTTTCTCAGCACTTGGAATCGCAGTGTAACTGCTTGGCTCAGAAGAGCACACTGAGTCAGCCCTTCACCCCAGTGATCAGAAATTGTCAAAACGTGTTTTTCAGCAGAAATAAACACGTTTTGACAACTTTGGTCACCCCCATGTAAGTTATAGGGCAGGAACAGCACAGTTTTCAAAACGTGTTTTTCAGCCCGAAATAAACGCGTTTTCACAGCCTTTGGAATCGCAGTGTAACTGCCTGGCTCAGAAGAGCACACCGAGTCAGCCCTTAACCCCAGTGATCAGAAATTGTCAAAACGTGTTTTACAGCAGAAATAAACACGTTTTGGCAACTTTGGTCACCCCCATGTAAGTTATAGGGCAGGAACAGCACAGTTTTCAAAACGTGTTTTTCAGCCCGAAATAAACGCTTTTTCTCAGCACTTGGAATCGCAGTGTAACTGCTTGGCTCAGAAGAGCACACTGTGTCAGCCCTTCACCCCAGTGATCAGAAATTGTCAAAACGTGTTTTTCAGCAGAAATAAACACGTTTTGGCAACTTTGGTCACCCCCATGTAAGTTATAGGGCAGGAACAGCACAGTTTTCAAAACGTGTTTTTCAGCCCGAAATAAACGCGTTTTCTGAGCCCTTGGAATCGCAGTGTAACTGCCTGGCTCAGAAGAGCACACCGAGTCAGCCCTTAACCCCAGTGATCAGAAATTGTCAAAACGTGTTTTACAGCAGAAATAAACACGTTTTGGCAACTTTGGTCACCCCCATGTAAGTTATAGGGCAGGAACAGCACAGTTTTCAAAACGTGTTTTTCAGCCCGAAATAAACGCTTTTTCTCAGCCCTTGGAATCGCAGTGTAACTGCCTGGCTCAGAAGAGCACACTGAGTCATCCCTTCACCCCAGTGATCAGAAATTGTCAAAACGTGTTTTTCAGCAGAAATAAACACGTTTTGGCAACTTTGGTCACCCCCATGTAAGTTATAGGGCAGGAACAGCACAGTTTTCAAAACGTGTTTTTCAGCCCGAAATAAACGCGTTTTCTCAGCACTTGGAATCGCAGTGTAACTGCCTGGCTCAGAAGAGCACACTGAGTCAGCCCTTCACCCCAGTGATCAGAAATTGTCAAAACGTGTTTTTCAGCAGAAATAAACACGTTTTGGCAACTTTGGTCAACCCCATGTAAGTTATAGGGCAGGAACAGCACAGTTTTCAAAACGTGTTTTTCAGCCCGAAATAAACGCTTTTTCTCAGCACTTGGAATCGCAGTGTAACTGCTTGGCTCAGAAGAGCACACTGAGTCAGCCCTTCACCCCAGTGATCAGAAATTGTCAAAACGTGTTTTTCAGCAGAAATAAACACGTTTTGGCAACTTTGGTCACCCCCATGTAAGTTATAGGGCAGGAACAGCACAGTTTTCAAAACGTGTTTTTCAGCCCGAAATAAACGCTTTTTCTCAGCACTTGGAATCGCAGTGTAACTGCTTGGCTCAGAAGAGCACACCGAGTCAGCCCTTCACCCCAGTGATCAGAAATTGTCAAAACGTGTTTTTCAGCAGAAATAAACACGTTTTGGCAACTTTGGTCACCCCCATGTAAGTTATAGGGCAGGAACAGCACAGTTTTCAAAATTTGTTTTTCAGCCCGAAATAAACGCTTTTTCTCAGCACTTGGAATCGCAGTGTAACTGCTTGGCTCAGAAGAGCACACTGAGTCAGCCCTTCACCCCAGTGATCAGAAATTGTCAAAACGTGTTTTTCAGCAGAAATAAACACGTTTTGGCAACTTTGGTCAACCCCATGTAAGTTATAGGGCAGGAACAGCACAGTTTTCAAAACGTGTTTTTCAGCCCGAAATAAACGCTTTTTCTCAGCACTTGGAATCGCAGTGTAACTGCTTGGCTCAGAAGAGCACACCGAGTCAGCCCTTCACCCCAGTCATCAGAAATTGTCAAAACGTGTTTTTCAGCTTAAATAAACACGTTTTGGCAACTTTGGTCACCCCCATGTAAGTTATAGGGCAGGAACAGCACAGTTTTCAAAACGTGTTTTTCAGCCCGAAATAAACGCGTTTTCTCAGCACTTGGAATCGCAGTGTAACTGCTTGGCTCAGAAGAGCACACTGAGTCAGCCCTTCACCCCAGTGATCAGAAATTGTCAAAACGTGTTTTTCAGCAGAAATAAACACGTTTTGGCAACTTTGGTCACCCCCATGTAAGTTATAGGGCAGGAACAGCACAGTTTTCAAAACGTGTTTTTCAGCCCGAAATAAACGCGTTTTCTCAGCACTTGGGATCGCAGTGTAACTGCTTGGCTCAGAAGAGCACACCGAGTCAGCCCTTCACCCCAGTGATCAGAAATTGTCAAAACGTGTTTTTCAGCAGAAATAAACACGTTTTGGCAACTTTGGTCACCCCCATGTAAGTTATAGGGCAGGAACAGCACAGTTTTCAAAACGTGTTTTTCAGCCCGAAATAAACGCTTTTTTTCAGGACTTGGAATCGCAGTGTAACTGCTTGGCTCAGAAGAGCACACTGAGTCAGCCCTTCACCCCAGTGATCAGAAATTGTCAAAACGTGTTTTTCAGCAGAAATAAACACGTTTTGGCAACTTTGGTCACCCCCATGTAAGTTATAGGGCAGGAACAGCACAGTTTTCAAAACGTGTTTTTCAGCCCGAAATAAACGCGTTTTCTCAGCCCTTGGAATCGCAGTGTAACTGCTTGGCTCAGAAGAGCACACCGAGTCAGCCCTTCACCCCAGTGATCAGAAATTGTCAAAACGTGTTTTTCAGCAGAAATAAACACGTTTTGGCAACTTTGGTCACCCCCATGTAAGTTATAGGGCAGGAACAGCACAGTTTTCAAAACGTGTTTTTCAGCCCGAAATAAACGCTTTTTCTCAGGACTTGGAATCGCAGTGTAACTGCTTGGCTCAGAAGAGCACACTGAGTCAGCCCTTCACCCCAGTGATCAGAAATTGTCAAAACATGTTTTTCAGCAGAAATAAACACGTTTTGGCAACTTTGGTCACCCCCATGTAAGTTATAGGGCAGGAACAGCACAGTTTTCAAAACGTGTTTTTCAGCCCGAAATAAACGCGTTTTCTCAGCCCTTGGAATCGCAGTGTAACTGCCTGGCTCAGAAGAGCACACCGAGTCAGCCCTTAACCCCAGTGATCAGAAATTGTCAAAACGTGTTTTACAGCAGAAATAAACACGTTTTGGCAACTTTGGTCACCCCCATGTAAGTTATAGGGCAGGAACAGCACAGTTTTCAAAACGTGTTTTTCAGCCCGAAATAAACGCTTTTTCTCAGCCCTTGGAATCGCAGTGTAACTGCCTGGCTCAGAAGAGCACACTGAGTCAGCCCTTCACCCCAGTGATCAGAAATTGTCAAAACGTGTTTTTCAGCAGAAATAAACACGTTTTGGCAACTTTGGTCAACCCCATGTAAGTTATAGGGCAGGAACAGCACAGTTTTCAAAACGTGTTTTTCAGCCCGAAATAAACGCTTTTTCTCAGCACTTGGAATCGCAGTGTAACTGCTTGGCTCAGAAGAGCACACTGAGTCAGCCCTTCACCCCAGTGATCAGAAATTGTCAAAACGTGTTTTTCAGCAGAAATAAACACGTTTTGGCAACTTTGGTCAACCCCATGTAAGTTATAGGGCAGGAACAGCACAGTTTTCAAAACTTGTTTTTCAGCCCGAAATAAACGCTTTTTCTCAGCACTTGGAATCGCAGTGTAACTGCTTGGCTCAGAAGAGCACACCGAGTCAGCCCTTCACCCCAGTCATCAGAAATTGTCAAAACGTGTTTTTCAGCAGAAATAAACACGTTTTGGCAACTTTGGTCACCCCCATGTAAGTAATAGGGCAGGTACAGCACAGTTTTCAAAACGTGTTTTTCAGCCCGAAATAAACGCGTTTTCTCAGCACTTGGAATCGCAGTGTAACTGCTTGGCATAGAAGAGCAGACTGAGTCAGCCCTTCACCCCAGTGATCAGAAATTGTCAAAACGTGTTTTTCAGCAGAAATAAACACGTTTTGGCAACTTTGGTCAACCCCATGTAAGTTATAGGGCAGGAACAGCACAGTTTTCAAAACGTGTTTTTCAGCCCGAAATAAACGCTTTTTCTCAGCCCTTGGAATCGCAGTATAACTGCTTGGCTCAGAAGAGCACACTGAGTCAGCCCTTCACCCCAGTGATCAGAAATTGTCTAAACGTGTTTTTCAGCAGAAATAAACACGTTTTGGCAACTTTGGTCACCCCCATGTCAGTTATAGGGCAGGAACAGCACAGTTTTCAAAACGTGTTTTTCAGCCCGAAATAAACGCTTTTTCTCAGCACTTGGAATCGCAGTGTAACTGCTTGGATCAGAAGAGCACACCGAGTCAGCCCTTCACCCCAGTGATCAGAAATTGTCAAAACGTGTTTTTCAGCAGAAATAAACACGTTTTGGCAACTTTGGTCACCCCCATGTAAGTTATAGGGCAGGAACAGCACAGTTTTCAAAACGTGTTTTTCAGCCCGAAATAAACGCTTTTTCTCAGCACTTGGAATAGCAGTGTAACTGCTTGGCTCAGAAGAGCACACTGAGTCAGCCCTTCACCCCAGTGATCAGAAATTGTCAAAACGTGTTTTTCAGCAGAAATAAACACGTTTTGGCAACTTTGGTCAACCCCATGTAAGTTATAGGGCAGGAACAGCACAGTTTTCAAAACGTTTTTTCAGCCCGAAATAAACGCTTTTTCTCAGCACTTGGAATCGCAGTGTAACTGCTTGGCTCAGAAGAGCACACCGAGTCAGCCCTTCACCCCAGTCATCAGAAATTGTCAAAACGTGTTTTTCAGCTTAAATAAACACGTTTTGGCAACTTTGGTCACCCCCATGTAAGTTATAGGGCAGGAACAGCACACTTTTCAAAACGTGTTTTTCAGCCCGAAATAAACGCGTTTTCTCAGCACTTGGAATCGCAGTGTAACTGCTTGGCTCAGAAGAGCACACTGAGTCAGCCCTTCACCCCAGTGATCAGAAATTGTCAAAACGTGTTTTTCAGCAGAAATAAACACGTTTTGGCAACTTTGGTCACCCCCATGTAAGTTATAGGGCAGGAACAGCACTGTTTTCAAAACGTGTTTTTCAGCCCGAAATAAACGCGTTTTCTCAGCACTTGGGATCGCAGTGTAACTGCTTGGCTCAGAAGAGCACACCGAGTCAGCCCTTCACCCCAGTCATCAGAAATTGTCAAAACGTGTTTTTCAGCTTAAATAAACACGTTTTGGCAACTTTGGTCACCCCCATGTAAGTTATAGGGCAGGAACAGCACAGTTTTCAAAACGTGTTTTTCAGCCCGAAATAAACGCGTTTTCTCAGCACTTGGAATCGCAGTGTAACTGCTTGGCTCAGAAGAGCACACTGAGTCAGCCCTTCACCCCAGTGATCAGAAATTGTCAAAACGTGTTTTTCAGCAGAAATAAACACGTTTTGGCAACTTTGGTCACCCCCATGTAAGTTATAGGGCAGGAACAGCACAGTTTTCAAAACGTGTTTTTCAGCCCGAAATAAACGCTTTTTCTCAGCCCTTGGAATCGCAGTGTAACTGCTTGGCTCAGAAGAGCACACTGAGTCAGCCCTTCACCCCAGTGATCAGAAATTGTCAAAACGTGTTTTTCAGCAGAAATAAACACGTTTTGGCAACTTTGGTCAACCCCATGTAAGTTATAGGGCAGGAGCAGCACAGTTTTCAAAACGTGTTTTTCAGCCCGAAATAAACGCTTTTTCTCAGCACTTGGAATCGTAGTGTAACTGCTTGGCTCAGAAGAGCACACCGAGTCAGCCCTTCACCCCAGTGATCAGAAATTGTCAAAACGTGTTTTTCAGCAGAAATAAACACGTTTTGGCAACTTTGGTCACCCCCATGTAAGTTAAAGGGCAGGAACAGCACAGTTTTCAAAACGTGTTTTTCAGCCCGAAATAAACGCGTTTTCTCAGCCCTTGGAATCGCAGTGTAACTGCCTGGCTCAGAAGAGCACACCGAGTCAGCCCTTAACCCCAGTGATCAGAAATTGTCAAAACGTGTTTTACAGCAGAAATAAACACGTTTTGGCAACTTTGGTCACCCCCATGTAAGTTATAGGGCAGGAACAGCACAGTTTTCAAAACGTGTTTTTCAGCCCGAAATAAACGCTTTTTCTCAGCCCTTGGAATCGCAGTGTAACTGCCTTGCTCAGAAGAGCACACTGAGTCAGCCCTTCACCCCAGTGATCAGAAATTGTCAAAACGTGTTTTTCAGCAGAAATAAACACGTTTTGGCAACTTTGGTCACCCCCATGTAAGTTATAGGGCAGGAACAGCACAGTTTTCAAAACGTGTTTTTCAGCCCGAAATAAACGCTTTTTCTCAGCCCTTGGAATCGCAGTGGAACTGCTTGGCTCAGAAGAGCACACTGAGTCAGCCCTTCACCCCAGTGATCAGAAATTGTCAAAACGTGTTTTTCAGCAGAAATAAACACGTTTTGGCAACTTTGGTCAACCCCATGTAAGTTATAGGGCAGGAACAGCACAGTTTTCAAAACGTGTTTTTCAGCCCGAAATAAACGCTTTTTCTCAGCACTTGGAATCGCAGTGTAACTGCTTGGCTCAGAAGAGCACACCGAGTCAGCCCTTCACCCCAGTGATCAGAAATTGTCAAAACGTGTTTTTCAGCAGAAATAAACACGTTTTGGCAACTTTGGTCACCCCCATGTAAGTTATAGGGCAGGAACAGCACAGTTTTCAAAACGTGTTTTTCAGCCCGAAATAAACGCGTTTTCTCAGCCCTTGGAATCGCAGTGTAACTGCCTGGCTCAGAAGAGCACACCGAGTCAGCCCTTAACCCCAGTGATCAGAAATTGTCAAAACGTGTTTTTCAGCAGAAATAAACACGTTTTGGCAACTTTGGTCACCCCCATGTAAGTTATAGGGCAGGAACAGCACAGTTTTCAAAACGTGTTTTTCAGCCCGAAATAAACGCTTTTTCTCTGCCCTTGGAATCGCAGTGTAACTGCTTGGCTCAGAAGAGCACACTGAGTCAGCCCTTCACCCCAGTCATCAGAAATTGTCAAAACGTGTTTTTCAGCAGAAATAAACACGTTTTGGCAACTTTGGTCACCCCCATGTAAGTAATAGGGCAGGAACAGCACAGTTTTCAAAACGTGTTTTTCAGCCCGAAATAAACGCGTTTTCTCAGCACTTGGAATCGCAGTGTAACTGCTTGACATAGAAGAGCAGACTGAGTCAGCCCTTCACCCCAGTGATCAGAAATTGTCAAAACGTGTTTTTCAGCAGAAATAAACACGTTTTGGCAACTTTGGTCACCCCCATGTAAGTTATAGGGCAGGAACAGCACAGTTTTCAAAACGTGTTTTTCAGCCCGAAATAAACGCTTTTTCTCAGCCCTTGGAATCGCAGTATAACTGCTTGGCTCAGAAGAGCACACTGAGTCAGCCCTTCACCCCAGTGATCAGAAATTGTCAAAACGTGTTTTTCAGCAGAAATAAACACGTTTTGGCAACTTTGGTCACCCCCATGTAAGTTATAGGGCACGAACAGCACAGTTTTCAAAACGTGTTTTTCAGCCCGAAATAAACGCTTTTTCTCAGCACTTGGAATCGCAGTGTAACTGCCTGGCTCAGAAGAGCACACCGAGTCAGCCCTTCACCCCAGTGATCAGAAATTGTCAAAACGTGTTTTTCAGCAGAAATAAACACGTTTTGGCAACTTTGGTCACCCCCATGTAAGTTATAGGGCAGGAACAGCACAGTTTTCAAAACGTGTTTTTCAGCCCGAAATAAACGCTTTTTCTCAGCACTTGGAATCGCAGTGTAACTGCTTGGCTCAGAAGAGCACACTGAGTCAGCCCTTCACCCCAGTGATCAGAAATTGTCAAAACGTGTTTTTCAGCAGAAATAAACACGTTTTGGCAACTTTGGTCACCCCCATGTAAGTTATAGGGCAGGAACAGCACAGTTTTCAAAACGTGTTTTTCAGCCCGAAATAAACGCTTTTTCTCAGCACTTGGAATCGCAGTGTAACTGCTTGGCTCAGAAGAGCACACCGAGTCAGCCCTTCACCCCAGTGATCAGAAATTGTCAAAACGTGTTTTTCAGCAGAAATAAACACGTTTTGGCAACTTTGGTCACCCCCATGTAAGTTATAGGGCAGGAACAGCACAGTTTTCAAAACGTGTTTTTCAGCCCGAAATAAACGCTTTTTCTCAGCACTTGGAATCGCAGTGTAACTGCTTGGCTCAGAAGAGCACACTGAGTCAGCCCTTCACCCCAGTGATCAGAAATTGTCAAAACGTGTTTTTCAGCAGAAATAAACACGTTTTGGCAACTTTGGTCAACCCCATGTAAGTTATAGGGCAGGAACAGCACAGTTTTCAAAACGTGTTTTTCAGCCCGAAATAAACGCTTTTTCTCAGCACTTGGAATCGCAGTGTAACTGCTTGGCTCAGAAGAGCACACCGAGTCAGCCCTTCACCCCAGTCATCAGAAATTGTCAAAACGTGTTTTTCAGCTTAAATAAACACGTTTTGGCAACTTTGGTCACCCCCATGTAAGTTATAGGGCAGGAACAGCACAGTTTTCAAAACGTGTTTTTCAGACCGAAATAAACGCGTTTTCTCAGCACTTGGAATCGCAGTGTAACTGCTTGGCTCAGAAGAGCACACCGAGTCAGCCCTTCACCCCAGTGATCAGAAATTGTCAAAACGTGTTTTTCAGCAGAAATAAACACGTTTTGGCAACTTTGGTCACCCCCATGTAAGTTATAGGGCAGGAACAGCACAGTTTTCAAAACGTGTTTTTCAGCCCGAAATAAACGCGTTTTCTCAGCCCTTGGAATCGCAGTGTAACTGCCTGGCTCAGAAGAGCACACCGAGTCAGCCCTTAACCCCAGTCATCAGAAATTGTCAAAACGTGTTTTTCAGCAGAAATAAACACGTTTTGGCAACTTTGGTCACCCCCATGTAAGTTATAGGGCAGGAACAGCACAGTTTTCAAAACGTGTTTTTCAGCCCGAAATAAACGCTTTTTCTCTGCCCTTGGAATCGCAGTGTAACTGCTTGGCTCAGAAGAGCACACTGAGTCAGCCCTTCACCCCAGTCATCAGAAATTGTCAAAACGTGTTTTTCAGCAGAAATAAACACGTTTTGGCAACTTTGGTCACCCCCATGTAAGTAATAGGGCAGGAACAGCACAGTTTTCAAAACGTGTTTTTCAGCCCGAAATAAACGCGTTTTCTCAGCACTTGGAATCGCAGTGTAACTGCTTGGCATAGAAGAGCAGACTGAGTCAGCCCTTCACCCCAGTGATCAGAAATTGTCAAAACGTGTTTTTCAGCAGAAATAAACACGTTTTGGCAACTTTGGTCACCCCCATGTAAGTTATAGGGCAGGAACAGCACAGTTTTCAAAACGTGTTTTTCAGCCCGAAATAAACGCTTTTTCTCAGCCCTTGGAATCGCAGTATAACTGCTTGGCTCAGAAGAGCACACTGAGTCAGCCCTTCACCCCAGTGATCAGAAATTGTCAAAACGTGTTTTTCAGCAGAAATAAACACGTTTTGGCAACTTTGGTCACCCCCATGTAAGTTATAGGGCACGAACAGCACAGTTTTCAAAACGTGTTTTTCAGCCCGAAATAAACGCTTTTTCTCAGCACTTGGAATCGCAGTGTAACTGCTTGGCTCAGAAGAGCACACTGAGTCAGCCCTTCACCCCAGTGATCAGAAATTGTCAAAACGTGTTTTTCAGCAGAAATAAACACGTTTTGGCAACTTTGGTCACCCCCATGTAAGTTATAGGGCAGGAACAGCACAGTTTTCAAAACGTGTTTTTCAGCCCGAAATAAACGCGTTTTCTCAGCACTTGGAATCGCAGTGTAACTGCTTGGCATAGAAGAGCAGACTGAGTCAGCCCTTCACCCCAGTGATCAGAAATTGTCAAAACGTGTTTTTCAGCAGAAATAAACACGTTTTGGCAACTTTGGTCACCCCCATGTAAGTTATAGGGCAGGAACAGCACAGTTTTCAAAACGTTTTTTCAGCCCGAAATAAACGCTTTTTCTCAGCACTTGGAATCGCAGTGTAACTGCTTGGCTCAGAAGAGCACACCGAGTCAGCCCTTCACCCCAGTCATCAGAAATTGTCAAAACGTGTTTTTCAGCTTAAATAAACACGTTTTGGCAACTTTGGTCACCCCCATGTAAGTTATAGGGCAGGAACAGCACAGTTTTCAAAACGTGTTTTTCAGCCCGAAATAAACGCGTTTTCTCAGCACTTGGAATCGCAGTGTAACTGCTTGGCTCAGAAGAGCACACTGAGTCAGCCCTTCACCCCAGTGATCAGAAATTGTCAAAACGTGTTTTTCAGCAGAAATAAACACGTTTTGGCAACTTTGGTCACCCCCATGTAAGTTATAGGGCAGGAACAGCACTGTTTTCAAAACGTGTTTTTCAGCCCGAAATAAACGCGTTTTCTCAGCACTTGGGATCGCAGTGTAACTGCTTGGCTCAGAAGAGCACACCGAGTCAGCCCTTCACCCCAGTCATCAGAAATTGTCAAAACGTGTTTTTCAGCTTAAATAAACACGTTTTGGCAACTTTGGTCACCCCCATGTAAGTTATAGGGCAGGAACAGCACAGTTTTCAAAACGTGTTTTTCAGCCCGAAATAAACGCGTTTTCTCAGCACTTGGAATCGCAGTGTAACTGCTTGGCTCAGAAGAGCACACTGAGTCAGCCCTTCACCCCAGTGATCAGAAATTGTCAAAACGTGTTTTTCAGCAGAAATAAACACGTTTTGGCAACTTTGGTCACCCCCATGTAAGTTATAGGGCAGGAACAGCACAGTTTTCAAAACGTGTTTTTCAGCCCGAAATAAACGCTTTTTCTCAGCCCTTGGAATCGCAGTGTAACTGCTTGGCTCAGAAGAGCACACTGAGTCAGCCCTTCACCCCAGTGATCAGAAATTGTCAAAACGTGTTTTTCAGCAGAAATAAACACGTTTTGGCAACTTTGGTCAACCCCATGTAAGTTATAGGGCAGGAGCAGCACAGTTTTCAAAACGTGTTTTTCAGCCCGAAATAAACGCTTTTTCTCAGCACTTGGAATCGCAGTGTAACTGCTTGGCTCAGAAGAGTACACCGAGTCAGCCCTTCACCCCAGTGATCAGAAATTGTCAAAACGTGTTTTTCAGCAGAAATAAACACGTTTTGGCAACTTTGGTCACCCCCATGTAAGTTATAGGGCAGGAACAGCACAGTTTTCAAAACGTGTTTTTCAGCCCGAAATAAACGCGTTTTCTCAGCCCTTGGAATCGCAGTGTAACTGCCTGGCTCAGAAGAGCACACCGAGTCAGCCCTTAACCCCAGTGATCAGAAATTGTCAAAACGTGTTTTACAGCAGAAATAAACACGTTTTGGCAACTTTGGTCACCCCCATGTAAGTTATAGGGCAGGAACAGCACAGTTTTCAAAACGTGTTTTTCAGCCCGAAATAAACGCTTTTTCTCAGCCCTTGGAATCGCAGTGTAACTGCCTGGCTCAGAAGAGCACACTGAGTCAGCCCTTCACCCCAGTGATCAGAAATTGTCAAAACGTGTTTTTCAGCAGAAATAAACACGTTTTGGCAACTTTGGTCACCCCCATGTAAGTTATAGGGCAGGAACAGCACAGTTTTCAAAACGTGTTTTTCAGCCCGAAATAAACGCTTTTTCTCAGCCCTTGGAATCGCAGTGGAACTGCTTGGCTCAGAAGAGCACACTGAGTCAGCCCTTCACCCCAGTGATCAGAAATTGTCAAAACGTGTTTTTCAGCAGAAATAAACACGTTTTGGCAACTTTGGTCAACCCCATGTAAGTTATAGGGCAGGAACAGCACAGTTTTCAAAACGTGTTTTTCAGCCCGAAATAAACGCTTTTTCTCAGCACTTGGAATCGCAGTGTAACTGCTTGGCTCAGAAGAGCACACCGAGTCAGCCCTTCACCCCAGTGATCAGAAATTGTCAAAACGTGTTTTTCAGCAGAAATAAACACGTTTTGGCAACTTTGGTCACCCCCATGTAAGTTATAGGGCAGGAACAGCACAGTTTTCAAAACGTGTTTTTCAGCCCGAAATAAACGCTTTTTCTCAGCACTTGGAATCGCAGTGTAACTGCTTGGCTCAGAAGAGCACACCGAGTCAGCCCTTCACCCCAGTGATCAGAAATTGTCAAAACGTGTTTTTCAGCAGAAATAAACACGTTTTGGCAACTTTGGTCACCCCCATGTAAGTTATAGGGCAGGAACAGCACAGTTTTCAAAACGTGTTTTTCAGCCCGAAATAAACGCGTTTTCTCTGCCCTTGGAATCGCAGTGTAACTGCTTGGCTCAGAAGAGCACACTGAGTCAGCCCTTCACCCCAGTCATCAGAAATTGTCAAAACGTGTTTTTCAGCAGAAATAAACACGTTTTGGCAACTTTGGTCACCCCCATGTAAGTAATAGGGCAGGAACAGCACAGTTTTCAAAACGTGTTTTTCAGCCCGAAATAAACGCGTTTTCTCAGCACTTGGAATCGCAGTGTAACTGCTTGGCATAGAAGAGCAGACTGAGTCAGCCCTTCACCCCAGTGATCAGAAATTGTCAAAACGTGTTTTTCAGCAGAAATAAACACGTTTTGGCAACTTTGGTCACCCCCATGTAAGTTATAGGGCAGGAACAGCACAGTTTTCAAAACGTGTTTTTCAGCCCGAAATAAACGCTTTTTCTCAGCCCTTGGAATCGCAGTATAACTGCTTGGCTCAGAAGAGCACACTGAGTCAGCCCTTCACCCCAGTGATCAGAAATTGTCAAAACGTGTTTTTCAGCAGAAATAAACACGTTTTGGCAACTTTGGTCACCCCCATGTAAGTTATAGGGCACGAACAGCACAGTTTTCAAAACGTGTTTTTCAGCCCGAAATAAACGCTTTTTCTCAGCACTTGGAATCGCAGTGTAACTGCTTGGCTCAGAAGAGCACACTGAGTCAGCCCTTCACCCCAGTGATCAGAAATTGTCAAAACGTGTTTTTCAGCAGAAATAAACACGTTTTGGCAACTTTGGTCACCCCCATGTAAGTTATAGGGCAGGAACAGCACAGTTTTCAAAACGTGTTTTTCAGCCCGAAATAAACGCGTTTTCTCAGCACTTGGAATCGCAGTGTAACTGCTTGGCATAGAAGAGCAGACTGAGTCAGCCCTTCACCCCAGTGATCAGAAATTGTCAAAACGTGTTTTTCAGCAGAAATAAACACGTTTTGGCAACTTTGGTCACCCCCATGTAAGTTATAGGGCAGGAACAGCACAGTTTTCAAAACGTTTTTTCAGCCCGAAATAAACGCTTTTTCTCAGCACTTGGAATCGCAGTGTAACTGCTTGGCTCAGAAGAGCACACCGAGTCAGCCCTTCACCCCAGTCATCAGAAATTGTCAAAACGTGTTTTTCAGCTTAAATAAACACGTTTTGGCAACTTTGGTCACCCCCATGTAAGTTATAGGGCAGGAACAGCACAGTTTTCAAAACGTGTTTTTCAGCCCGAAATAAACGCGTTTTCTCAGCACTTGGAATCGCAGTGTAACTGCTTGGCTCAGAAGAGCACACTGAGTCAGCCCTTCACCCCAGTGATCAGAAATTGTCAAAACGTGTTTTTCAGCAGAAATAAACACGTTTTGGCAACTTTGGTCACCCCCATGTAAGTTATAGGGCAGGAACAGCACAGTTTTCAAAACGTGTTTTTCAGCCCGAAATAAACGCGTTTTCTCAGCACTTGGAATCGCAGTGTAACTGCTTGGCTCAGAAGAGCACACTGAGTCAGCCCTTCACCCCAGTGATCAGAAATTGTCAAAACGTGTTTTTCAGCAGAAATAAACACGTTTTGGCAACTTTGGTCACCCCCATGTAAGTTATAGGGCAGGAACAGCACAGTTTTCAAAACGTGTTTTTCAGCCCGAAATAAACGCTTTTTCTCAGCCCTTGGAATCGCAGTGTAACTGCTTGGCTCAGAAGAGCACACTGAGTCAGCCCTTCACCCCAGTGATCAGAAATTGTCAAAACGTGTTTTTCAGCAGAAATAAACACGTTTTGGCAACTTTGGTCAACCCCATGTAAGTTATAGGGCAGGAGCAGCACAGTTTTCAAAACGTGTTTTTCAGCCCGAAATAAACGCTTTTTCTCAGCACTTGGAATCGCAGTGTAACTGCTTGGCTCAGAAGAGTACACCGAGTCAGCCCTTCACCCCAGTGATCAGAAATTGTCAAAACGTGTTTTTCAGCAGAAATAAACACGTTTTGGCAACTTTGGTCACCCCCATGTAAGTTATAGGGCAGGAACAGCACAGTTTTCAAAACGTGTTTTTCAGCCCGAAATAAACGCGTTTTCTCAGCCCTTGGAATCGCAGTGTAACTGCCTGGCTCAGAAGAGCACACCGAGTCAGCCCTTAACCCCAGTGATCAGAAATTGTCAAAACGTGTTTTACAGCAGAAATAAACACGTTTTGGCAACTTTGGTCACCCCCATGTAAGTTATAGGGCAGGAACAGCACAGTTTTCAAAACGTGTTTTTCAGCCCGAAATAAACGCTTTTTCTCAGCCCTTGGAATCGCAGTGTAACTGCCTGGCTCAGAAGAGCACACTGAGTCAGCCCTTCACCCCAGTGATCAGAAATTGTCAAAACGTGTTTTTCAGCAGAAATAAACACGTTTTGGCAACTTTGGTCACCCCCATGTAAGTTATAGGGCAGGAACAGCACAGTTTTCAAAACGTGTTTTTCAGCCCGAAATAAACGCTTTTTCTCAGCCCTTGGAATCGCAGTGGAACTGCTTGGCTCAGAAGAGCACACTGAGTCAGCCCTTCACCCCAGTGATCAGAAATTGTCAAAACGTGTTTTTCAGCAGAAATAAACACGTTTTGGCAACTTTGGTCACCCCCATGTAAGTTATAGGGCAGGAACAGCACAGTTTTCAAAACGTGTTTTTCAGCCCGAAATAAACGCGTTTTCTCAGCCCTTGGAATCGCAGTGTAACTGCCTGGCTCAGAAGAGCACACCGAGTCAGCCCTTAACCCCAGTGATCAGAAATTGTCAAAACGTGTTTTACAGCAGAAATAAACACGTTTTGGCAACTTTGGTCACCCCCATGTAAGTTATAGGGCAGGAACAGCACAGTTTTCAAAACGTGTTTTTCAGCCCGAAATAAACGCTTTTTCTCAGCCCTTGGAATCGCAGTGTAACTGCCTGGCTCAGAAGAGCACACTGAGTCAGCCCTTCACCCCAGTGATCAGAAATTGTCAAAACGTGTTTTTCAGCAGAAATAAACACGTTTTGGCAACTTTGGTCACCCCCATGTAAGTTATAGGGCAGGAACAGCACAGTTTTCAAAACGTGTTTTTCAGCCCGAAATAAACGCTTTTTCTCAGCCCTTGGAATCGCAGTGGAACTGCTTGGCTCAGAAGAGCACACTGAGTCAGCCCTTCACCCCAGTGATCAGAAATTGTCAAAACGTGTTTTTCAGCAGAAATAAACACGTTTTGGCAACTTTGGTCAACCCCATGTAAGTTATAGGGCAGGAACAGCACAGTTTTCAAAACGTGTTTTTCAGCCCGAAATAAACGCTTTTTCTCAGCACTTGGAATCGCAGTGTAACTGCTTGGCTCAGAAGAGCACACCGAGTCAGCCCTTCACCCCAGTGATCAGAAATTGTCAAAACGTGTTTTTCAGCAGAAATAAACACGTTTTGGCAACTTTGGTCACCCCCATGTAAGTTATAGGGCAGGAACAGCACAGTTTTCAAAACGTGTTTTTCAGCCCGAAATAAACGCTTTTTCTCAGCACTTGGAATCGCAGTGTAACTGCTTGGCTCAGAAGAGCACACCGAGTCAGCCCTTCACCCCAGTGATCAGAAATTGTCAAAACGTGTTTTTCAGCAGAAATAAACACGTTTTGGCAACTTTGGTCACCCCCATGTAAGTTATAGGGCAGGAACAGCACAGTTTTCAAAACGTGTTTTTCAGCCCGAAATAAACGCGTTTTCTCTGCCCTTGGAATCGCAGTGTAACTGCTTGGCTCAGAAGAGCACACTGAGTCAGCCCTTCACCCCAGTCATCAGAAATTGTCAAAACGTGTTTTTCAGCAGAAATAAACACGTTTTGGCAACTTTGGTCACCCCCATGTAAGTAATAGGGCAGGAACAGCACAGTTTTCAAAACGTGTTTTTCAGCCCGAAATAAACGCGTTTTCTCAGCACTTGGAATCGCAGTGTAACTGCTTGGCATAGAAGAGCAGACTGAGTCAGCCCTTCACCCCAGTGATCAGAAATTGTCAAAACGTGTTTTTCAGCAGAAATAAACACGTTTTGGCAACTTTGGTCACCCCCATGTAAGTTATAGGGCAGGAACAGCACAGTTTTCAAAACGTGTTTTTCAGCCCGAAATAAACGCTTTTTCTCAGCCCTTGGAATCGCAGTATAACTGCTTGGCTCAGAAGAGCACACTGAGTCAGCCCTTCACCCCAGTGATCAGAAATTGTCAAAACGTGTTTTTCAGCAGAAATAAACACGTTTTGGCAACTTTGGTCACCCCCATGTAAGTTATAGGGCAGGAACAGCACAGTTTTCAAAACGTGTTTTTCAGCCCGAAATAAACGCTTTTTCTCAGCACTTGGAATCGCAGTGTAACTGCTTGGCTCAGAAGAGCACACCGAGTCAGCCCTTCACCCCAGTGATCAGAAATTGTCAAAACGTGTTTTTCAGCAGAAATAAACACGTTTTGGCAACTTTGGTCACCCCCATGTAAGTTATAGGGCAGGAACAGCACAGTTTTCAAAACGTGTTTTTCAGCCCGAAATAAACGCTTTTTCTCAGCACTTGGAATCGCAGTGTAACTGCTTGGCTCAGAAGAGCACACTGAGTCAGCCCTTCACCCCAGTGATCAGAAATTGTCAAAACGTGTTTTTCAGCAGAAATAAACACGTTTTGGCAACTTTGGTCAACCCCATGTAAGTTATAGGGCAGGAACAGCACAGTTTTCAAAACGTGTTTTTCAGCCCGAAATAAACGCTTTTTCTCAGCACTTGGAATCGCAGTGTAACTGCTTGGCTCAGAAGAGCACACTGAGTCAGCCCTTCACCCCAGTGATCAGAAATTGTCAAAACGTGTTTTTCAGCAGAAATAAACACGTTTTGGCAACTTTGGTCAACCCCATGTAAGTTATAGGGCAGGAGCAGCACAGTTTTCAAAACGTGTTTTTCAGCCCGAAATAAACGCTTTTTCTCAGCACTTGGAATCGCAGTGTAACTGCTTGGCTCAGAAGAGTACACCGAGTCAGCCCTTCACCCCAGTGATCAGAAATTGTCAAAACGTGTTTTTCAGCAGAAATAAACACGTTTTGGCAACTTTGGTCACCCCCATGTAAGTTATAGGGCAGGAACAGCACAGTTTTCAAAACGTGTTTTTCAGCCCGAAATAAACGCGTTTTCTCAGCCCTTGGAATCGCAGTGTAACTGCCTGGCTCAGAAGAGCACACCGAGTCAGCCCTTAACCCCAGTGATCAGAAATTGTCAAAACGTGTTTTACAGCAGAAATAAACACGTTTTGGCAACTTTGGTCACCCCCATGTAAGTTATAGGGCAGGAACAGCACAGTTTTCAAAACGTGTTTTTCAGCCCGAAATAAACGCTTTTTCTCAGCCCTTGGAATCGCAGTGTAACTGCCTGGCTCAGAAGAGCACACTGAGTCAGCCCTTCACCCCAGTGATCAGAAATTGTCAAAACGTGTTTTTCAGCAGAAATAAACACGTTTTGGCAACTTTGGTCACCCCCATGTAAGTTATAGGGCAGGAACAGCACAGTTTTCAAAACGTGTTTTTCAGCCCGAAATAAACGCTTTTTCTCAGCCCTTGGAATCGCAGTGGAACTGCTTGGCTCAGAAGAGCACACTGAGTCAGCCCTTCACCCCAGTGATCAGAAATTGTCAAAACGTGTTTTTCAGCAGAAATAAACACGTTTTGGCAACTTTGGTCACCCCCATGTAAGTTATAGGGCAGGAACAGCACAGTTTTCAAAACGTGTTTTTCAGCCCGAAATAAACGCGTTTTCTCAGCCCTTGGAATCGCAGTGTAACTGCCTGGCTCAGAAGAGCACACCGAGTCAGCCCTTAACCCCAGTGATCAGAAATTGTCAAAACGTGTTTTACAGCAGAAATAAACACGTTTTGGCAACTTTGGTCACCCCCATGTAAGTTATAGGGCAGGAACAGCACAGTTTTCAAAACGTGTTTTTCAGCCCGAAATAAACGCTTTTTCTCAGCCCTTGGAATCGCAGTGTAACTGCCTGGCTCAGAAGAGCACACTGAGTCAGCCCTTCACCCCAGTGATCAGAAATTGTCAAAACGTGTTTTTCAGCAGAAATAAACACGTTTTGGCAACTTTGGTCACCCCCATGTAAGTTATAGGGCAGGAACAGCACAGTTTTCAAAACGTGTTTTTCAGCCCGAAATAAACGCTTTTTCTCAGCCCTTGGAATCGCAGTGGAACTGCTTGGCTCAGAAGAGCACACTGAGTCAGCCCTTCACCCCAGTGATCAGAAATTGTCAAAACGTGTTTTTCAGCAGAAATAAACACGTTTTGGCAACTTTGGTCAACCCCATGTAAGTTATAGGGCAGGAACAGCACAGTTTTCAAAACGTGTTTTTCAGCCCGAAATAAACGCTTTTTCTCAGCACTTGGAATCGCAGTGTAACTGCTTGGCTCAGAAGAGCACACCGAGTCAGCCCTTCACCCCAGTGATCAGAAATTGTCAAAACGTGTTTTTCAGCAGAAATAAACACGTTTTGGCAACTTTGGTCACCCCCATGTAAGTTATAGGGCAGGAACAGCACAGTTTTCAAAACGTGTTTTTCAGCCCGAAATAAACGCTTTTTCTCAGCACTTGGAATCGCAGTGTAACTGCTTGGCTCAGAAGAGCACACCGAGTCAGCCCTTCACCCCAGTGATCAGAAATTGTCAAAACGTGTTTTTCAGCAGAAATAAACACGTTTTGGCAACTTTGGTCACCCCCATGTAAGTTATAGGGCAGGAACAGCACAGTTTTCAAAACGTGTTTTTCAGCCCGAAATAAACGCGTTTTCTCTGCCCTTGGAATCGCAGTGTAACTGCTTGGCTCAGAAGAGCACACTGAGTCAGCCCTTCACCCCAGTCATCAGAAATTGTCAAAACGTGTTTTTCAGCAGAAATAAACACGTTTTGGCAACTTTGGTCACCCCCATGTAAGTAATAGGGCAGGAACAGCACAGTTTTCAAAACGTGTTTTTCAGCCCGAAATAAACGCGTTTTCTCAGCACTTGGAATCGCAGTGTAACTGCTTGGCATAGAAGAGCAGACTGAGTCAGCCCTTCACCCCAGTGATCAGAAATTGTCAAAACGTGTTTTTCAGCAGAAATAAACACGTTTTGGCAACTTTGGTCACCCCCATGTAAGTTATAGGGCAGGAACAGCACAGTTTTCAAAACGTGTTTTTCAGCCCGAAATAAACGCTTTTTCTCAGCCCTTGGAATCGCAGTATAACTGCTTGGCTCAGAAGAGCACACTGAGTCAGCCCTTCACCCCAGTGATCAGAAATTGTCAAAACGTGTTTTTCAGCAGAAATAAACACGTTTTGGCAACTTTGGTCACCCCCATGTAAGTTATAGGGCAGGAACAGCACAGTTTTCAAAACGTGTTTTTCAGCCCGAAATAAACGCTTTTTCTCAGCACTTGGAATCGCAGTGTAACTGCTTGGCTCAGAAGAGCACACCGAGTCAGCCCTTCACCCCAGTGATCAGAAATTGTCAAAACGTGTTTTTCAGCAGAAATAAACACGTTTTGGCAACTTTGGTCACCCCCATGTAAGTTATAGGGCAGGAACAGCACAGTTTTCAAAACGTGTTTTTCAGCCCGAAATAAACGCTTTTTCTCAGCACTTGGAATCGCAGTGTAACTGCTTGGCTCAGAAGAGCACACTGAGTCAGCCCTTCACCCCAGTGATCAGAAATTGTCAAAACGTGTTTTTCAGCAGAAATAAACACGTTTTGGCAACTTTGGTCAACCCCATGTAAGTTATAGGGCAGGAACAGCACAGTTTTCAAAACGTGTTTTTCAGCCCGAAATAAACGCTTTTTCTCAGCACTTGGAATCGCAGTGTAACTGCTTGGCTCAGAAGAGCACACCGAGCCAGCCCTTCACCCCAGTCATCAGAAATTGTCAAAACGTGTTTTTCAGCTTAAATAAACACGTTTTGGCAACTTTGGTCACCCCCATGTAAGTTATAGGGCAGGAACAGCACAGTTTTCAAAACGTGTTTTTCAGACCGAAATAAACGCGTTTTCTCAGCACTTGGAATCGCAGTGTAACTGCTTGGCTCAGAAGAGCACACCGAGTCAGCCCTTCACCCCAGTGATCAGAAATTGTCAAAACGTGTTTTTCAGCAGAAATAAACACGTTTTGGCAACTTTGGTCACCCCCATGTAAGTTATAGGGCAGGAACAGCACAGTTTTCAAAACGTGTTTTTCAGCCCGAAATAAACGCGTTTTCTCAGCCCTTGGAATCGCAGTGTAACTGCCTGGCTCAGAAGAGCACACCGAGTCAGCCCTTAACCCCAGTGATCAGAAATTGTCAAAACGTGTTTTTCAGCAGAAATAAACACGTTTTGGCAACTTTGGTCACCCCCATGTAAGTTATAGGGCAGGAACAGCACAGTTTTCAAAACGTGTTTTTCAGCCCGAAATAAACGCTTTTTCTCTGCCCTTGGAATCGCAGTGTAACTGCTTGGCTCAGAAGAGCACACTGAGTCAGCCCTTCACCCCAGTCATCAGAAATTGTCAAAACGTGTTTTTCAGCAGAAATAAACACGTTTTGGCAACTTTGGTCACCCCCATGTAAGTAATAGGGCAGGAACAGCACAGTTTTCAAAACGTGTTTTTCAGCCCGAAATAAACGCGTTTTCTCAGCACTTGGAATCGCAGTGTAACTGCTTGGCATAGAAGAGCAGACTGAGTCAGCCCTTCACCCCAGTGATCAGAAATTGTCAAAACGTGTTTTTCAGCAGAAATAAACACGTTTTGGCAACTTTGGTCACCCCCATGTAAGTTATAGGGCAGGAACAGCACAGTTTTCAAAACGTGTTTTTCAGCCCGAAATAAACGCTTTTTCTCAGCCCTTGGAATCGCAGTATAACTGCTTGGCTCAGAAGAGCACACTGAGTCAGCCCTTCACCCCAGTGATCAGAAATTGTCAAAACGTGTTTTTCAGCAGAAATAAACACGTTTTGGCAACTTTGGTCACCCCCATGTAAGTTATAGGGCACGAACAGCACAGTTTTCAAAACGTGTTTTTCAGCCCGAAATAAACGCTTTTTCTCAGCACTTGGAATCGCAGTGTAACTGCCTGGCTCAGAAGAGCACACCGAGTCAGCCCTTCACCCCAGTGATCAGAAATTGTCAAAACGTGTTTTTCAGCAGAAATAAACACGTTTTGGCAACTTTGGTCACCCCCATGTAAGTTATAGGGCAGGAACAGCACAGTTTTCAAAACGTGTTTTTCAGCCCGAAATAAACGCTTTTTCTCAGCACTTGGAATCGCAGTGTAACTGCTTGGCTCAGAAGAGCACACTGAGTCAGCCCTTCACCCCAGTGATCAGAAATTGTCAAAACGTGTTTTTCAGCAGAAATAAACACGTTTTGGCAACTTTGGTCACCCCCATGTAAGTTATAGGGCAGGAACAGCACAGTTTTCAAAACGTGTTTTTCAGCCCGAAATAAACGCGTTTTCTCAGCACTTGGAATCGCAGTGTAACTGCTTGGCATAGAAGAGCAGACTGAGTCAGCCCTTCACCCCAGTGATCAGAAATTGTCAAAACGTGTTTTTCAGCAGAAATAAACACGTTTTGGCAACTTTGGTCACCCCCATGTAAGTTATAGGGCAGGAACAGCACAGTTTTCAAAACGTGTTTTTCAGCCCGAAATAAACGCTTTTTCTCAGCCCTTGGAATCGCAGTGTAACTGCTTGGCTCAGAAGAGCACACTGAGTCAGCCCTTCACCCCAGTGATCAGAAATTGTCAAAACGTGTTTTTCAGCAGAAATAAACACGTTTTGGCAACTTTGGTCACCCCCATGTAAGTTATAGGGCAGGAACAGCACAGTTTTCAAAACGTGTTTTTCAGCCCGAAATAAACGCTTTTTCTCAGCACTTGGAATCGCAGTGTAACTGCTTGGCTCAGAAGAGCACACCGAGTCAGCCCTTCACCCCAGTGATCAGAAATTGTCAAAACGTGTTTTTCAGCAGAAATAAACACGTTTTGGCAACTTTGGTCACCCCCATGTAAGTTATAGGGCAGGAACAGCACAGTTTTCAAAACGTGTTTTTCAGCCCGAAATAAACGCTTTTTCTCAGCACTTGGAATCGCAGTGTAACTGCTTGGCTCAGAAGAGCACACTGAGTCAGCCCTTCACCCCAGTGATCAGAAATTGTCAAAACGTGTTTTTCAGCAGAAATAAACACGTTTTGGCAACTTTGGTCAACCCCATGTAAGTTATAGGGCAGGAACAGCACAGTTTTCAAAACGTGTTTTTCAGCCCGAAATAAACGCTTTTTCTCAGCACTTGGAATCGCAGTGTAACTGCTTGGCTCAGAAGAGCACACCGAGTCAGCCCTTCACCCCAGTCATCAGAAATTGTCAAAACGTGTTTTTCAGCTTAAATAAACACGTTTTGGCAACTTTGGTCACCCCCATGTAAGTTATAGGGCAGGAACAGCACAGTTTTCAAAACGTGTTTTTCAGACCGAAATAAACGCGTTTTCTCAGCACTTGGAATCGCAGTGTAACTGCTTGGCTCAGAAGAGCACACCGAGTCAGCCCTTCACCCCAGTCATCAGAAATTGTCAAAACTTGTTTTTCAGCTTAAATAAACACGTTTTGGCAACTTTGGTCACCCCCATGTAAGTTATAGGGCAGGAACAGCACAGTTTTCAAAACGTGTTTTTCAGCCCGAAATAAACGCTTTTTCTCAGCACTTGGAATCGCAGTGTAACTGCTTGGCTCAGAAGAGCACACCGAGTCAGCCCTTCACCCCAGTGATCAGAAATTGTCAAAACGTGTTTTTCAGCAGAAATAAACACGTTTTGGCAACTTTGGTCACCCCCATGTAAGTTATAGGGCAGGAACAGCACAGTTTTCAAAACGTGTTTTTCAGCCCGAAATAAACGCGTTTTCTCAGCACTTGGAATCGCAGTGTAACTGCTTGGCATAGAAGAGCAGACTGAGTCAGCCCTTCACCCCAGTGATCAGAAATTGTCAAAACGTGTTTTTCAGCAGAAATAAACACGTTTTGGCAACTTTGGTCACCCCCATGTAAGTTATAGGGCAGGAACAGCACAGTTTTCAAAACGTGTTTTTCAGCCCGAAATAAACGCTTTTTCTCAGCCCTTGGAATCGCAGTGTAACTGCTTGGCTCAGAAGAGCACACTGAGTCAGCCCTTCACCCCAGTGATCAGAAATTGTCAAAACGTGTTTTTCAGCAGAAATAAACACGTTTTGGCAACTTTGGTCACCCCCATGTAAGTTATAGGGCAGGAACAGCACAGTTTTCAAAACGTGTTTTTCAGCCCGAAATAAACGCGTTTTCTCAGCACTTGGAATCGCAGTGTAACTGCTTGGCTCAGAAGAGCACACTGAGTCAGCCCTTCACCCCAGTGATCAGAAATTGTCAAAACGTGTTTTTCAGCAGAAATAAACACGTTTTGGCAACTTTGGTCACCCCCATGTAAGTTATAGGGCAGGAACAGCACTGTTTTCAAAACGTGTTTTTCAGCCCGAAATAAACGCGTTTTCTCAGCACTTGGGATCGCAGTGTAACTGCTTGGCTCAGAAGAGCACACCGAGTCAGCCCTTCACCCCAGTCATCAGAAATTGTCAAAACGTGTTTTTCAGCTTAAATAAACACGTTTTGGCAACTTTGGTCACCCCCATGTAAGTTATAGGGCAGGAACAGCACAGTTTTCAAAACGTGTTTTTCAGCCCGAAATAAACGCGTTTTCTCAGCACTTGGAATCGCAGTGTAACTGCTTGGCTCAGAAGAGCACACTGAGTCAGCCCTTCACCCCAGTGATCAGAAATTGTCAAAACGTGTTTTTCAGCAGAAATAAACACGTTTTGGCAACTTTGGTCACCCCCATGTAAGTTATAGGGCAGGAACAGCACAGTTTTCAAAACGTGTTTTTCAGCCCGAAATAAACGCTTTTTCTCAGCCCTTGGAATCGCAGTGTAACTGCTTGGCTCAGAAGAGCACACTGAGTCAGCCCTTCACCCCAGTGATCAGAAATTGTCAAAACGTGTTTTTCAGCAGAAATAAACACGTTTTGGCAACTTTGGTCACCCCCATGTAAGTTATAGGGCAGGAACAGCACAGTTTTCAAAACGTGTTTTTCAGCCCGAAATAAACGCTTTTTCTCAGCCCTTGGAATCGCAGTGGAACTGCTTGGCTCAGAAGAGCACACTGAGTCAGCCCTTCACCCCAGTGATCAGAAATTGTCAAAACGTGTTTTTCAGCAGAAATAAACACGTTTTGGCAACTTTGGTCAACCCCATGTAAGTTATAGGGCAGGAACAGCACAGTTTTCAAAACGTGTTTTTCAGCCCGAAATAAACGCTTTTTCTCAGCACTTGGAATCGCAGTGTAACTGCTTGGCTCAGAAGAGCACACCGAGTCAGCCCTTCACCCCAGTGATCAGAAATTGTCAAAACGTGTTTTTCAGCAGAAATAAACACGTTTTGGCAACTTTGGTCACCCCCATGTAAGTTATAGGGCAGGAACAGCACAGTTTTCAAAACGTGTTTTTCAGCCCGAAATAAACGCGTTTTCTCAGCCCTTGGAATCGCAGTGTAACTGCCTGGCTCAGAAGAGCACACCGAGTCAGCCCTTAACCCCAGTGATCAGAAATTGTCAAAACGTGTTTTTCAGCAGAAATAAACACGTTTTGGCAACTTTGGTCACCCCCATGTAAGTTATAGGGCAGGAACAGCACAGTTTTCAAAACGTGTTTTTCAGCCCGAAATAAACGCTTTTTCTCTGCCCTTGGAATCGCAGTGTAACTGCTTGGCTCAGAAGAGCACACTGAGTCAGCCCTTCACCCCAGTCATCAGAAATTGTCAAAACGTGTTTTTCAGCAGAAATAAACACGTTTTGGCAACTTTGGTCACCCCCATGTAAGTAATAGGGCAGGAACAGCACAGTTTTCAAAACGTGTTTTTCAGCCCGAAATAAACGCGTTTTCTCAGCACTTGGAATCGCAGTGTAACTGCTTGACATAGAAGAGCAGACTGAGTCAGCCCTTCACCCCAGTGATCAGAAATTGTCAAAACGTGTTTTTCAGCAGAAATAAACACGTTTTGGCAACTTTGGTCACCCCCATGTAAGTTATAGGGCAGGAACAGCACAGTTTTCAAAACGTGTTTTTCAGCCCGAAATAAACGCTTTTTCTCAGCCCTTGGAATCGCAGTATAACTGCTTGGCTCAGAAGAGCACACTGAGTCAGCCCTTCACCCCAGTGATCAGAAATTGTCAAAACGTGTTTTTCAGCAGAAATAAACACGTTTTGGCAACTTTGGTCACCCCCATGTAAGTTATAGGGCAGGAACAGCACAGTTTTCAAAACGTGTTTTTCAGCCCGAAATAAACGCTTTTTCTCAGCACTTGGAATCGCAGTGTAACTGCTTGGCTCAGAAGAGCACACTGAGTCAGCCCTTCACCCCAGTGATCAGAAATTGTCAAAACGTGTTTTTCAGCAGAAATAAACACGTTTTGGCAACTTTGGTCACCCCCATGTAAGTTATAGGGCACGAACAGCACAGTTTTCAAAACGTGTTTTTCAGCCCGAAATAAACGCTTTTTCTCAGCACTTGGAATCGCAGTGTAACTGCCTGGCTCAGAAGAGCACACCGAGTCAGCCCTTCACCCCAGTGATCAGAAATTGTCAAAACGTGTTTTTCAGCAGAAATAAACACGTTTTGGCAACTTTGGTCACCCCCATGTAAGTTATAGGGCAGGAACAGCACAGTTTTCAAAACGTGTTTTTCAGCCCGAAATAAACGCTTTTTCTCAGCACTTGGAATCGCAGTGTAACTGCTTGGCTCAGAAGAGCACACCGAGTCAGCCCTTCACCCCAGTGATCAGAAATTGTCAAAACGTGTTTTTCAGCAGAAATAAACACGTTTTGGCAACTTTGGTCACCCCCATGTAAGTTATAGGGCAGGAACAGCACAGTTTTCAAAACGTGTTTTTCAGCCCGAAATAAACGCTTTTTCTCAGCACTTGGAATCGCAGTGTAACTGCTTGGCTCAGAAGAGCACACTGAGTCAGCCCTTCACCCCAGTGATCAGAAATTGTCAAAACGTGTTTTTCAGCAGAAATAAACACGTTTTGGCAACTTTGGTCACCCCCATGTAAGTTATAGGGCAGGAACAGCACAGTTTTCAAAACGTGTTTTTCAGCCCGAAATAAACGCGTTTTCTCAGCACTTGGAATCGCAGTGTAACTGCTTGGCATAGAAGAGCAGACTGAGTCAGCCCTTCACCCCAGTGATCAGAAATTGTCAAAACGTGTTTTTCAGCAGAAATAAACACGTTTTGGCAACTTTGGTCACCCCCATGTAAGTTATAGGGCAGGAACAGCACAGTTTTCAAAACGTGTTTTTCAGCCCGAAATAAACGCTTTTTCTCAGCCCTTGGAATCGCAGTGTAACTGCTTGGCTCAGAAGAGCACACTGAGTCAGCCCTTCACCCCAGTGATCAGAAATTGTCAAAACGTGTTTTTCAGCAGAAATAAACACGTTTTGGCAACTTTGGTCACCCCCATGTAAGTTATAGGGCAGGAACAGCACAGTTTTCAAAACGTGTTTTTCAGCCCGAAATAAACGCTTTTTCTCAGCACTTGGAATCGCAGTGTAACTGCTTGGCTCAGAAGAGCACACCGAGTCAGCCCTTCACCCCAGTGATCAGAAATTGTCAAAACGTGTTTTTCAGCAGAAATAAACACGTTTTGGCAACTTTGGTCACCCCCATGTAAGTTATAGGGCAGGAACAGCACAGTTTTCAAAACGTGTTTTTCAGCCCGAAATAAACGCTTTTTCTCAGCACTTGGAATCGCAGTGTAACTGCTTGGCTCAGAAGAGCACACTGAGTCAGCCCTTCACCCCAGTGATCAGAAATTGTCAAAACGTGTTTTTCAGCAGAAATAAACACGTTTTGGCAACTTTGGTCAACCCCATGTAAGTTATAGGGCAGGAACAGCACAGTTTTCAAAACGTGTTTTTCAGCCCGAAATAAACGCTTTTTCTCAGCACTTGGAATCGCAGTGTAACTGCTTGGCTCAGAAGAGCACACCGAGTCAGCCCTTCACCCCAGTCATCAGAAATTGTCAAAACGTGTTTTTCAGCTTAAATAAACACGTTTTGGCAACTTTGGTCACCCCCATGTAAGTTATAGGGCAGGAACAGCACAGTTTTCAAAACGTGTTTTTCAGACCGAAATAAACGCGTTTTCTCAGCACTTGGAATCGCAGTGTAACTGCTTGGCTCAGAAGAGCACACCGAGTCAGCCCTTCACCCCAGTCATCAGAAATTGTCAAAACTTGTTTTTCAGCTTAAATAAACACGTTTTGGCAACTTTGGTCACCCCCATGTAAGTTATAGGGCAGGAACAGCACAGTTTTCAAAACGTGTTTTTCAGCCCGAAATAAACGCTTTTTCTCAGCACTTGGAATCGCAGTGTAACTGCTTGGCTCAGAAGAGCACACCGAGTCAGCCCTTCACCCCAGTGATCAGAAATTGTCAAAACGTGTTTTTCAGCAGAAATAAACACGTTTTGGCAACTTTGGTCACCCCCATGTAAGTTATAGGGCAGGAACAGCACAGTTTTCAAAACGTGTTTTTCAGCCCGAAATAAACGCGTTTTCTCAGCACTTGGAATCGCAGTGTAACTGCTTGGCATAGAAGAGCAGACTGAGTCAGCCCTTCACCCCAGTGATCAGAAATTGTCAAAACGTGTTTTTCAGCAGAAATAAACACGTTTTGGCAACTTTGGTCACCCCCATGTAAGTTATAGGGCAGGAACAGCACAGTTTTCAAAACGTGTTTTTCAGCCCGAAATAAACGCTTTTTCTCAGCCCTTGGAATCGCAGTGTAACTGCTTGGCTCAGAAGAGCACACTGAGTCAGCCCTTCACCCCAGTGATCAGAAATTGTCAAAACGTGTTTTTCAGCAGAAATAAACACGTTTTGGCAACTTTGGTCACCCCCATGTAAGTTATAGGGCAGGAACAGCACAGTTTTCAAAACGTGTTTTTCAGCCCGAAATAAACGCGTTTTCTCAGCACTTGGAATCGCAGTGTAACTGCTTGGCTCAGAAGAGCACACTGAGTCAGCCCTTCACCCCAGTGATCAGAAATTGTCAAAACGTGTTTTTCAGCAGAAATAAACACGTTTTGGCAACTTTGGTCACCCCCATGTAAGTTATAGGGCAGGAACAGCACTGTTTTCAAAACGTGTTTTTCAGCCCGAAATAAACGCGTTTTCTCAGCACTTGGGATCGCAGTGTAACTGCTTGGCTCAGAAGAGCACACCGAGTCAGCCCTTCACCCCAGTCATCAGAAATTGTCAAAACGTGTTTTTCAGCTTAAATAAACACGTTTTGGCAACTTTGGTCACCCCCATGTAAGTTATAGGGCAGGAACAGCACAGTTTTCAAAACGTGTTTTTCAGCCCGAAATAAACGCGTTTTCTCAGCACTTGGAATCGCAGTGTAACTGCTTGGCTCAGAAGAGCACACTGAGTCAGCCCTTCACCCCAGTGATCAGAAATTGTCAAAACGTGTTTTTCAGCAGAAATAAACACGTTTTGGCAACTTTGGTCACCCCCATGTAAGTTATAGGGCAGGAACAGCACAGTTTTCAAAACGTGTTTTTCAGCCCGAAATAAACGCTTTTTCTCAGCCCTTGGAATCGCAGTGTAACTGCTTGGCTCAGAAGAGCACACTGAGTCAGCCCTTCACCCCAGTGATCAGAAATTGTCAAAACGTGTTTTTCAGCAGAAATAAACACGTTTTGGCAACTTTGGTCACCCCCATGTAAGTTATAGGGCAGGAACAGCACAGTTTTCAAAACGTGTTTTTCAGCCCGAAATAAACGCTTTTTCTCAGCCCTTGGAATCGCAGTGGAACTGCTTGGCTCAGAAGAGCACACTGAGTCAGCCCTTCACCCCAGTGATCAGAAATTGTCAAAACGTGTTTTTCAGCAGAAATAAACACGTTTTGGCAACTTTGGTCAACCCCATGTAAGTTATAGGGCAGGAACAGCACAGTTTTCAAAACGTGTTTTTCAGCCCGAAATAAACGCTTTTTCTCAGCACTTGGAATCGCAGTGTAACTGCTTGGCTCAGAAGAGCACACCGAGTCAGCCCTTCACCCCAGTGATCAGAAATTGTCAAAACGTGTTTTTCAGCAGAAATAAACACGTTTTGGCAACTTTGGTCACCCCCATGTAAGTTATAGGGCAGGAACAGCACAGTTTTCAAAACGTGTTTTTCAGCCCGAAATAAACGCGTTTTCTCAGCCCTTGGAATCGCAGTGTAACTGCCTGGCTCAGAAGAGCACACCGAGTCAGCCCTTAACCCCAGTGATCAGAAATTGTCAAAACGTGTTTTTCAGCAGAAATAAACACGTTTTGGCAACTTTGGTCACCCCCATGTAAGTTATAGGGCAGGAACAGCACAGTTTTCAAAACGTGTTTTTCAGCCCGAAATAAACGCTTTTTCTCTGCCCTTGGAATCGCAGTGTAACTGCTTGGCTCAGAAGAGCACACTGAGTCAGCCCTTCACCCCAGTCATCAGAAATTGTCAAAACGTGTTTTTCAGCAGAAATAAACACGTTTTGGCAACTTTGGTCACCCCCATGTAAGTAATAGGGCAGGAACAGCACAGTTTTCAAAACGTGTTTTTCAGCCCGAAATAAACGCGTTTTCTCAGCACTTGGAATCGCAGTGTAACTGCTTGACATAGAAGAGCAGACTGAGTCAGCCCTTCACCCCAGTGATCAGAAATTGTCAAAACGTGTTTTTCAGCAGAAATAAACACGTTTTGGCAACTTTGGTCACCCCCATGTAAGTTATAGGGCAGGAACAGCACAGTTTTCAAAACGTGTTTTTCAGCCCGAAATAAACGCTTTTTCTCAGCCCTTGGAATCGCAGTATAACTGCTTGGCTCAGAAGAGCACACTGAGTCAGCCCTTCACCCCAGTGATCAGAAATTGTCAAAACGTGTTTTTCAGCAGAAATAAACACGTTTTGGCAACTTTGGTCACCCCCATGTAAGTTATAGGGCAGGAACAGCACAGTTTTCAAAACGTGTTTTTCAGCCCGAAATAAACGCTTTTTCTCAGCACTTGGAATCGCAGTGTAACTGCTTGGCTCAGAAGAGCACACTGAGTCAGCCCTTCACCCCAGTGATCAGAAATTGTCAAAACGTGTTTTTCAGCAGAAATAAACACGTTTTGGCAACTTTGGTCACCCCCATGTAAGTTATAGGGCACGAACAGCACAGTTTTCAAAACGTGTTTTTCAGCCCGAAATAAACGCTTTTTCTCAGCACTTGGAATCGCAGTGTAACTGCCTGGCTCAGAAGAGCACACCGAGTCAGCCCTTCACCCCAGTGATCAGAAATTGTCAAAACGTGTTTTTCAGCAGAAATAAACACGTTTTGGCAACTTTGGTCACCCCCATGTAAGTTATAGGGCAGGAACAGCACAGTTTTCAAAACGTGTTTTTCAGCCCGAAATAAACGCTTTTTCTCAGCACTTGGAATCGCAGTGTAACTGCTTGGCTCAGAAGAGCACACCGAGTCAGCCCTTCACCCCAGTGATCAGAAATTGTCAAAACGTGTTTTTCAGCAGAAATAAACACGTTTTGGCAACTTTGGTCACCCCCATGTAAGTTATAGGGCAGGAACAGCACAGTTTTCAAAACGTGTTTTTCAGCCCGAAATAAACGCTTTTTCTCAGCACTTGGAATCGCAGTGTAACTGCTTGGCTCAGAAGAGCACACTGAGTCAGCCCTTCACCCCAGTGATCAGAAATTGTCAAAACGTGTTTTTCAGCAGAAATAAACACGTTTTGGCAACTTTGGTCAACCCCATGTAAGTTATAGGGCAGGAACAGCACAGTTTTCAAAACGTGTTTTTCAGCCCGAAATAAACGCTTTTTCTCAGCACTTGGAATCGCAGTGTAACTGCTTGGCTCAGAAGAGCACACCGAGTCAGCCCTTCACCCCAGTGATCAGAAATTGTCAAAACGTGTTTTTCAGCTTAAATAAACACGTTTTGGCAACTTTGGTCACCCCCATGTAAGTTATAGGGCAGGAACAGCACAGTTTTCAAAACGTGTTTTTCAGACCGAAATAAACGCGTTTTCTCAGCACTTGGAATCGCAGTGTAACTGCTTGGCTCAGAAGAGCACACCGAGTCAGCCCTTCACCCCAGTGATCAGAAATTGTCAAAACGTGTTTTTCAGCAGAAATAAACACGTTTTGGCAACTTTGGTCACCCCCATGTAAGTTATAGGGCAGGAACAGCACAGTTTTCAAAACGTGTTTTTCAGCCCGAAATAAACGCGTTTTCTCAGCCCTTGGAATCGCAGTGTAACTGCCTGGCTCAGAAGAGCACACCGAGTCAGCCCTTAACCCCAGTGATCAGAAATTGTCAAAACGTGTTTTTCAGCAGAAATAAACACGTTTTGACAACTTTGGTCACCCCCATGTAAGTTATAGGGCAGGAACAGCACAGTTTTCAAAACGTGTTTTTCAGCCCGAAATAAACGCTTTTTCTCTGCCCTTGGAATCGCAGTGTAACTGCTTGGCTCAGAAGAGCACACTGAGTCAGCCCTTCACCCCAGTCATCAGAAATTGTCAAAACGTGTTTTTCAGCAGAAATAAACACGTTTTGGCAACTTTGGTCACCCCCATGTAAGTAATAGGGCAGGAACAGCACAGTTTTCAAAACGTGTTTTTCAGCCCGAAATAAACGCGTTTTCTCAGCACTTGGAATCGCAGTGTAACTGCTTGGCATAGAAGAGCAGACTGAGTCAGCCCTTCACCCCAGTGATCAGAAATTGTCAAAACGTGTTTTTCAGCAGAAATAAACACGTTTTGGCAACTTTGGTCACCCCCATGTAAGTTATAGGGCAGGAACAGCACAGTTTTCAAAACGTGTTTTTCAGCCCGAAATAAACGCTTTTTCTCAGCCCTTGGAATCGCAGTATAACTGCTTGGCTCAGAAGAGCACACTGAGTCAGCCCTTCACCCCAGTGATCAGAAATTGTCAAAACGTGTTTTTCAGCAGAAATAAACACGTTTTGGCAACTTTGGTCACCCCCATGTAAGTTATAGGGCACGAACAGCACAGTTTTCAAAACGTGTTTTTCAGCCCGAAATAAACGCTTTTTCTCAGCACTTGGAATCGCAGTGTAACTGCTTGGCTCAGAAGAGCACACTGAGTCAGCCCTTCACCCCAGTGATCAGAAATTGTCAAAACGTGTTTTTCAGCAGAAATAAACACGTTTTGGCAACTTTGGTCACCCCCATGTAAGTTATAGGGCAGGAACAGCACAGTTTTCAAAACGTGTTTTTCAGCCCGAAATAAACGCGTTTTCTCAGCACTTGGAATCGCAGTGTAACTGCTTGGCATAGAAGAGCAGACTGAGTCAGCCCTTCACCCCAGTGATCAGAAATTGTCAAAACGTGTTTTTCAGCAGAAATAAACACGTTTTGGCAACTTTGGTCACCCCCATGTAAGTTATAGGGCAGGAACAGCACAGTTTTCAAAACGTTTTTTCAGCCCGAAATAAACGCTTTTTCTCAGCACTTGGAATCGCAGTGTAACTGCTTGGCTCAGAAGAGCACACCGAGTCAGCCCTTCACCCCAGTCATCAGAAATTGTCAAAACGTGTTTTTCAGCTTAAATAAACACGTTTTGGCAACTTTGGTCACCCCCATGTAAGTTATAGGGCAGGAACAGCACAGTTTTCAAAACGTGTTTTTCAGCCCGAAATAAACGCGTTTTCTCAGCACTTGGAATCGCAGTGTAACTGCTTGGCTCAGAAGAGCACACTGAGTCAGCCCTTCACCCCAGTGATCAGAAATTGTCAAAACGTGTTTTTCAGCAGAAATAAACACGTTTTGGCAACTTTGGTCACCCCCATGTAAGTTATAGGGCAGGAACAGCACTGTTTTCAAAACGTGTTTTTCAGCCCGAAATAAACGCGTTTTCTCAGCACTTGGGATCGCAGTGTAACTGCTTGGCTCAGAAGAGCACACCGAGTCAGCCCTTCACCCCAGTCATCAGAAATTGTCAAAACGTGTTTTTCAGCTTAAATAAACACGTTTTGGCAACTTTGGTCACCCCCATGTAAGTTATAGGGCAGGAACAGCACAGTTTTCAAAACGTGTTTTTCAGCCCGAAATAAACGCGTTTTCTCAGCACTTGGAATCGCAGTGTAACTGCTTGGCTCAGAAGAGCACACTGAGTCAGCCCTTCACCCCAGTGATCAGAAATTGTCAAAACGTGTTTTTCAGCAGAAATAAACACGTTTTGGCAACTTTGGTCACCCCCATGTAAGTTATAGGGCAGGAACAGCACAGTTTTCAAAACGTGTTTTTCAGCCCGAAATAAACGCTTTTTCTCAGCCCTTGGAATCGCAGTGTAACTGCTTGGCTCAGAAGAGCACACTGAGTCAGCCCTTCACCCCAGTGATCAGAAATTGTCAAAACGTGTTTTTCAGCAGAAATAAACACGTTTTGGCAACTTTGGTCAACCCCATGTAAGTTACAGGGCAGGAGCAGCACAGTTTTCAAAACGTGTTTTTCAGCCCGAAATAAACGCGTTTTCTCAGCCCTTGGAATCGCAGTGTAACTGCCTGGCTCAGAAGAGCACACCGAGTCAGCCCTTAACCCCAGTGATCAGAAATTGTCAAAACGTGTTTTACAGCAGAAATAAACACGTTTTGGCAACTTTGGTCACCCCCATGTAAGTTATAGGGCAGGAACAGCACAGTTTTCAAAACGTGTTTTTCAGCCCGAAATAAACGCTTTTTCTCAGCCCTTGGAATCGCAGTGTAACTGCCTGGCTCAGAAGAGCACACTGAGTCAGCCCTTCACCCCAGTGATCAGAAATTGTCAAAACGTGTTTTTCAGCAGAAATAAACACGTTTTGGCAACTTTGGTCACCCCCATGTAAGTTATAGGGCAGGAACAGCACAGTTTTCAAAACGTGTTTTTCAGCCCGAAATAAACGCTTTTTCTCAGCCCTTGGAATCGCAGTGGAACTGCTTGGCTCAGAAGAGCACACTGAGTCAGCCCTTCACCCCAGTGATCAGAAATTGTCAAAACGTGTTTTTCAGCAGAAATAAACACGTTTTGGCAACTTTGGTCAACCCCATGTAAGTTATAGGGCAGGAACAGCACAGTTTTCAAAACGTGTTTTTCAGCCCGAAATAAACGCTTTTTCTCAGCACTTGGAATCGCAGTGTAACTGCTTGGCTCAGAAGAGCACACCGAGTCAGCCCTTCACCCCAGTGATCAGAAATTGTCAAAACGTGTTTTTCAGCAGAAATAAACACGTTTTGGCAACTTTGGTCACCCCCATGTAAGTTATAGGGCAGGAACAGCACAGTTTTCAAAACGTGTTTTTCAGCCCGAAATAAACGCTTTTTCTCAGCACTTGGAATCGCAGTGTAACTGCTTGGCTCAGAAGAGCACACCGAGTCAGCCCTTCACCCCAGTGATCAGAAATTGTCAAAACGTGTTTTTCAGCAGAAATAAACACGTTTTGGCAACTTTGGTCACCCCCATGTAAGTTATAGGGCAGGAACAGCACAGTTTTCAAAACGTGTTTTTCAGCCCGAAATAAACGCGTTTTCTCTGCCCTTGGAATCGCAGTGTAACTGCTTGGCTCAGAAGAGCACACTGAGTCAGCCCTTCACCCCAGTCATCAGAAATTGTCAAAACGTGTTTTTCAGCAGAAATAAACACGTTTTGGCAACTTTGGTCACCCCCATGTAAGTAATAGGGCAGGAACAGCACAGTTTTCAAAACGTGTTTTTCAGCCCGAAATAAACGCGTTTTCTCAGCACTTGGAATCGCAGTGTAACTGCTTGGCATAGAAGAGCAGACTGAGTCAGCCCTTCACCCCAGTGATCAGAAATTGTCAAAACGTGTTTTTCAGCAGAAATAAACACGTTTTGGCAACTTTGGTCACCCCCATGTAAGTTATAGGGCAGGAACAGCACAGTTTTCAAAACGTGTTTTTCAGCCCGAAATAAACGCTTTTTCTCAGCCCTTGGAATCGCAGTATAACTGCTTGGCTCAGAAGAGCACACTGAGTCAGCCCTTCACCCCAGTGATCAGAAATTGTCAAAACGTGTTTTTCAGCAGAAATAAACACGTTTTGGCAACTTTGGTCACCCCCATGTAAGTTATAGGGCACGAACAGCACAGTTTTCAAAACGTGTTTTTCAGCCCGAAATAAACGCTTTTTCTCAGCACTTGGAATCGCAGTGTAACTGCCTGGCTCAGAAGAGCACACCGAGTCAGCCCTTCACCCCAGTGATCAGAAATTGTCAAAACGTGTTTTTCAGCAGAAATAAACACGTTTTGGCAACTTTGGTCACCCCCATGTAAGTTATAGGGCAGGAACAGCACAGTTTTCAAAACGTGTTTTTCAGCCCGAAATAAACGCTTTTTCTCAGCACTTGGAATCGCAGTGTAACTGCTTGGCTCAGAAGAGCACACTGAGTCAGCCCTTCACCCCAGTGATCAGAAATTGTCAAAACGTGTTTTTCAGCAGAAATAAACACGTTTTGGCAACTTTGGTCACCCCCATGTAAGTTATAGGGCAGGAACAGCACAGTTTTCAAAACGTGTTTTTCAGCCCGAAATAAACGCTTTTTCTCAGCACTTGGAATCGCAGTGTAACTGCTTGGCTCAGAAGAGCACACCGAGTCAGCCCTTCACCCCAGTGATCAGAAATTGTCAAAACGTGTTTTTCAGCAGAAATAAACACGTTTTGGCAACTTTGGTCACCCCCATGTAAGTTATAGGGCAGGAACAGCACAGTTTTCAAAACGTGTTTTTCAGCCCGAAATAAACGCTTTTTCTCAGCACTTGGAATCGCAGTGTAACTGCTTGGCTCAGAAGAGCACACTGAGTCAGCCCTTCACCCCAGTGATCAGAAATTGTCAAAACGTGTTTTTCAGCAGAAATAAACACGTTTTGGCAACTTTGGTCAACCCCATGTAAGTTATAGGGCAGGAACAGCACAGTTTTCAAAACGTGTTTTTCAGCCCGAAATAAACGCTTTTTCTCAGCACTTGGAATCGCAGTGTAACTGCTTGGCTCAGAAGAGCACACCGAGTCAGCCCTTCACCCCAGTCATCAGAAATTGTCAAAACGTGTTTTTCAGCTTAAATAAACACGTTTTGGCAACTTTGGTCACCCCCATGTAAGTTATAGGGCAGGAACAGCACAGTTTTCAAAACGTGTTTTTCAGACCGAAATAAACGCGTTTTCTCAGCACTTGGAATCGCAGTGTAACTGCTTGGCTCAGAAGAGCACACCGAGTCAGCCCTTCACCCCAGTGATCAGAAATTGTCAAAACGTGTTTTTCAGCAGAAATAAACACGTTTTGGCAACTTTGGTCACCCCCATGTAAGTTATAGGGCAGGAACAGCACAGTTTTCAAAACGTGTTTTTCAGCCCGAAATAAACGCGTTTTCTCAGCCCTTGGAATCGCAGTGTAACTGCCTGGCTCAGAAGAGCACACCGAGTCAGCCCTTAACCCCAGTGATCAGAAATTGTCAAAACGTGTTTTTCAGCAGAAATAAACACGTTTTGGCAACTTTGGTCACCCCCATGTAAGTTATAGGGCAGGAACAGCACAGTTTTCAAAACGTGTTTTTCAGCCCGAAATAAACGCTTTTTCTCTGCCCTTGGAATCGCAGTGTAACTGCTTGGCTCAGAAGAGCACACTGAGTCAGCCCTTCACCCCAGTCATCAGAAATTGTCAAAACGTGTTTTTCAGCAGAAATAAACACGTTTTGGCAACTTTGGTCACCCCCATGTAAGTAATAGGGCAGGAACAGCACAGTTTTCAAAACGTGTTTTTCAGCCCGAAATAAACGCGTTTTCTCAGCACTTGGAATCGCAGTGTAACTGCTTGGCATAGAAGAGCAGACTGAGTCAGCCCTTCACCCCAGTGATCAGAAATTGTCAAAACGTGTTTTTCAGCAGAAATAAACACGTTTTGGCAACTTTGGTCACCCCCATGTAAGTTATAGGGCAGGAACAGCACAGTTTTCAAAACGTGTTTTTCAGCCCGAAATAAACGCTTTTTCTCAGCCCTTGGAATCGCAGTATAACTGCTTGGCTCAGAAGAGCACACTGAGTCAGCCCTTCACCCCAGTGATCAGAAATTGTCAAAACGTGTTTTTCAGCAGAAATAAACACGTTTTGGCAACTTTGGTCACCCCCATGTAAGTTATAGGGCACGAACAGCACAGTTTTCAAAACGTGTTTTTCAGCCCGAAATAAACGCTTTTTCTCAGCACTTGGAATCGCAGTGTAACTGCCTGGCTCAGAAGAGCACACCGAGTCAGCCCTTCACCCCAGTGATCAGAAATTGTCAAAACGTGTTTTTCAGCAGAAATAAACACGTTTTGGCAACTTTGGTCACCCCCATGTAAGTTATAGGGCAGGAACAGCACAGTTTTCAAAACGTGTTTTTCAGCCCGAAATAAACGCTTTTTCTCAGCACTTGGAATCGCAGTGTAACTGCTTGGCTCAGAAGAGCACACTGAGTCAGCCCTTCACCCCAGTGATCAGAAATTGTCAAAACGTGTTTTTCAGCAGAAATAAACACGTTTTGGCAACTTTGGTCACCCCCATGTAAGTTATAGGGCAGGAACAGCACAGTTTTCAAAACGTGTTTTTCAGCCCGAAATAAACGCGTTTTCTCAGCACTTGGAATCGCAGTGTAACTGCTTGGCATAGAAGAGCAGACTGAGTCAGCCCTTCACCCCAGTGATCAGAAATTGTCAAAACGTGTTTTTCAGCAGAAATAAACACGTTTTGGCAACTTTGGTCACCCCCATGTAAGTTATAGGGCAGGAACAGCACAGTTTTCAAAACGTGTTTTTCAGCCCGAAATAAACGCTTTTTCTCAGCCCTTGGAATCGCAGTGTAACTGCTTGGCTCAGAAGAGCACACTGAGTCAGCCCTTCACCCCAGTGATCAGAAATTGTCAAAACGTGTTTTTCAGCAGAAATAAACACGTTTTGGCAACTTTGGTCACCCCCATGTAAGTTATAGGGCAGGAACAGCACAGTTTTCAAAACGTGTTTTTCAGCCCGAAATAAACGCTTTTTCTCAGCACTTGGAATCGCAGTGTAACTGCTTGGCTCAGAAGAGCACACCGAGTCAGCCCTTCACCCCAGTGATCAGAAATTGTCAAAACGTGTTTTTCAGCAGAAATAAACACGTTTTGGCAACTTTGGTCACCCCCATGTAAGTTATAGGGCAGGAACAGCACAGTATTCAAAACGTGTTTTTCAGCCCGAAATAAACGCGTTTTCTCAGCACTTGGGATCGCAGTGTAACTGCTTGGCTCAGAAGAGCACACCGAGTCAGCCCTTCACCCCAGTCATCAGAAATTGTCAAAACTTGTTTTTCAGCTTAAATAAACACGTTTTGGCAACTTTGGTCACCCCCATGTAAGTTATAGGGCAGGAACAGCACAGTTTTCAAAACGTGTTTTTCAGCCCGAAATAAACGCTTTTTCTCAGCACTTGGAATCGCAGTGTAACTGCTTGGCTCAGAAGAGCACACCGAGTCAGCCCTTCACCCCAGTGATCAGAAATTGTCAAAACGTGTTTTTCAGCAGAAATAAACACGTTTTGGCAACTTTGGTCACCCCCATGTAAGTTATAGGGCAGGAACAGCACAGTTTTCAAAACGTGTTTTTCAGCCCGAAATAAACGCGTTTTCTCAGCACTTGGAATCGCAGTGTAACTGCTTGGCATAGAAGAGCAGACTGAGTCAGCCCTTCACCCCAGTGATCAGAAATTGTCAAAACGTGTTTTTCAGCAGAAATAAACACGTTTTGGCAACTTTGGTCACCCCCATGTAAGTTATAGGGCAGGAACAGCACAGTTTTCAAAACGTGTTTTTCAGCCCGAAATAAACGCTTTTTCTCAGCCCTTGGAATCGCAGTGTAACTGCTTGGCTCAGAAGAGCACACTGAGTCAGCCCTTCACCCCAGTGATCAGAAATTGTCAAAACGTGTTTTTCAGCAGAAATAAACACGTTTTGGCAACTTTGGTCACCCCCATGTAAGTTATAGGGCAGGAACAGCACAGTTTTCAAAACGTGTTTTTCAGCCCGAAATAAACGCTTTTTCTCAGCACTTGGAATCGCAGTGTAACTGCTTGGCTCAGAAGAGCACACCGAGTCAGCCCTTCACCCCAGTGATCAGAAATTGTCAAAACGTGTTTTTCAGCAGAAATAAACACGTTTTGGCAACTTTGGTAACCCCCATGTAAGTTATAGGGCAGGAACAGCACAGTTTTCAAAACGTGTTTTTCAGCCCGAAATAAACGCTTTTTCTCAGCACTTGGAATCGCAGTGTAACTGCTTGGCTCAGAAGAGCACACTGAGTCAGCCCTTCACCCCAGTGATCAGAAATTGTCAAAACGTGTTTTTCAGCAGAAATAAACACGTTTTGGCAACTTTGGTCACCCCCATGTAAGTTATAGGGCAGGAACAGCACAGTATTCAAAACGTGTTTTTCAGCCCGAAATATACGCGTTTTCTCAGCACTTGGGATCGCAGTGTAACTGCTTGGCTCAGAAGAGCACACCGAGTCAGCCCTTCACCCCAGTCATCAGAAATTGTCAAAACTTGTTTTTCAGCTTAAATAAACACGTTTTGGCAACTTTGGTCACGCCCATGTAAGTTATAGGGCAGGAACAGCACAGTTTTCAAAACGTGTTTTTCAGCCCGAAATGAACGCTTTTTCTCAGCACTTGGAATCGCAGTGTAACTGCTTGGCTCAGAAGAGCACACTGAGTCAGCCCTTCACCCCAGTGATCAGAAATTGTCAAAACGTGTTTTTCAGCAGAAATAAACACGTTTTGGCAACTTTGGTCACCCCCATGTAAGTTATAGGGCAGGAGCAGCACAGTTTTCAAAACGTGTTTTTCAGCCCGAAATAAACGCTTTTTCTGAGCCCTTGGAATCGCAGTGTAACTGCTTGGCTCAGAAGAGCACACCGAGTCAGCCCTTCACCCCAGTCATCAGAAATTGTCAAAACGTGTTTTTCAGCAGAAATAAACACGTTTTGGCAACTTTGGTCACCCCCATGTAAGTAATAGGGCAGGAACAGCACAGTTTTCAAAACGTGTTTTTCAGCCCGAAATAAACGCGTTTTCTCAGCACTTGTAATCGCAGTGTAACTGCTTGGCATAGAAGAGCAGACTGAGTCAGCCCTTCACCCCAGTGATCAGAAATTGTCAAAACGTGTTTTTCAGCAGAAATAAACACGTTTTGGCAACTTTGGTCACCCCCATGTAAGTTATAGGGCAGGAACAGCACAGTTTTCAAAACGTGTTTTTCAGCCCGAAATAAACGCTTTTTCTCAGCCCTTGGAATCGCAGTATAACTGCTTGGCTCAGAAGAGCACACTGAGTCAGCCCTTCACCCCAGTGATCAGAAATTGTCAAAACGTGTTTTTCAGCAGAAATAAACACGTTTTGGCAACTTTGGTCACCCCCATGTAAGTTATAGGGCAGGAGCAGCACAGTTTTCAAAACGTGTTTTTCAGCCCGAAATAAACGCTTTTTCTGAGCCCTTGGAATCGCAGTGTAACTGCTTGGCTCAGAAGAGCACACCGAGTCAGCCCTTCACCCCAGTCATCAGAAATTGTCAAAACGTGTTTTTCAGCAGAAATAAACACGTTTTGGCAACTTTGGTCACCCCCATGTAAGTAATAGGGCAGGAACAGCACAGTTTTCAAAACGTGTTTTTCAGCCCGAAATAAACGCGTTTTCTCAGCACTTGGAATCGCAGTGTAACTGCTTGACATAGAAGAGCAGACTGAGTCAGCCCTTCACCCCAGTGATCAGAAATTGTCAAAACGTGTTTTTCAGCAGAAATAAACACGTTTTGGCAACTTTGGTCACCCCCATGTAAGTTATAGGGCAGGAACAGCACAGTTTTCAAAACGTGTTTTTCAGCCCGAAATAAACGCTTTTTCTCAGCCCTTGGAATCGCAGTATAACTGCTTGGTTCAGAAGAGCACACTGAGTCAGCCCTTCACCCCAGTGATCAGAAATTGTCAAAACGTGTTTTTCAGCAGAAATAAACACGTTTTGGCAACTTTGGTCACCCCCATGTAAGTTATAGGGCAGGAACAGCACAGTTTTCAAAACGTGTTTTTCAGCCCGAAATAAACGCTTTTTCTCAGCACTTGGAATCGCAGTGTAACTGCTTGGCTCAGAAGAGCACACTGAGTCAGCCCTTCACCCCAGTGATCAGAAATTGTCAAAACGTGTTTTTCAGCAGAAATAAACACGTTTTGGCAACTTTGGTCACCCCCATGTAAGTTATAGGGCACGAACAGCACAGTTTTCAAAACGTGTTTTTCAGCCCGAAATAAACGCTTTTTCTCAGCACTTGGAATCGCAGTGTAACTGCCTGGCTCAGAAGAGCACACCGAGTCAGCCCTTCACCCCAGTGATCAGAAATTGTCAAAACGTGTTTTTCAGCAGAAATAAACACGTTTTGGCAACTTTGGTCACCCCCATGTAAGTTATAGGGCAGGAACAGCACAGTTTTCAAAACGTGTTTTTCAGCCCGAAATAAACGCTTTTTCTCAGCACTTGGAATCGCAGTGTAACTGCTTGGCTCAGAAGAGCACACTGAGTCAGCCCTTCACCCCAGTGATCAGAAATTGTCAAAACGTGTTTTTCAGCAGAAATAAACACGTTTTGGCAACTTTGGTCACCCCCATGTAAGTTATAGGGCAGGAACAGCACAGTTTTCAAAACGTGTTTTTCAGCCCGAAATAAACGCTTTTTCTCAGCACTTGGAATCGCAGTGTAACTGCTTGGCTCAGAAGAGCACACCGAGTCAGCCCTTCACCCCAGTGATCAGAAATTGTCAAAACGTGTTTTTCAGCAGAAATAAACACGTTTTGGCAACTTTGGTCACCCCCATGTAAGTTATAGGGCAGGAACAGCACAGTTTTCAAAACGTGTTTTTCAGCCCGAAATAAACGCTTTTTCTCAGCACTTGGAATCGCAGTGTAACTGCTTGGCTCAGAAGAGCACACTGAGTCAGCCCTTCACCCCAGTGATCAGAAATTGTCAAAACGTGTTTTTCAGCAGAAATAAACACGTTTTGGCAACTTTGGTCAACCCCATGTAAGTTATAGGGCAGGAACAGCACAGTTTTCAAAACGTGTTTTTCAGCCCGAAATAAACGCTTTTTCTCAGCACTTGGAATCGCAGTGTAACTGCTTGGCTCAGAAGAGCACACCGAGTCAGCCCTTCACCCCAGTGATCAGAAATTGTCAAAACGTGTTTTTCAGCTTAAATAAACACGTTTTGGCAACTTTGGTCACCCCCATGTAAGTTATAGGGCAGGAACAGCACAGTTTTCAAAACGTGTTTTTCAGACCGAAATAAACGCGTTTTCTCAGCACTTGGAATCGCAGTGTAACTGCTTGGCATAGAAGAGCAGACTGAGTCAGCCCTTCACCCCAGTGATCAGAAATTGTCAAAACGTGTTTTTCAGCAGAAATAAACACGTTTTGGCAACTTTGGTCACCCCCATGTAAGTTATAGGGCAGGAACAGCACAGTTTTCAAAACGTGTTTTTCAGCCCGAAATAAACGCTTTTTCTCAGCCCTTGGAATCGCAGTGTAACTGCTTGGCTCAGAAGAGCACACTGAGTCAGCCCTTCACCCCAGTGATCAGAAATTGTCAAAACGTGTTTTTCAGCAGAAATAAACACGTTTTGGCAACTTTGGTCACCCCCATGTAAGTTATAGGGCAGGAACAGCACAGTTTTCAAAACGTGTTTTTCAGCCCGAAATAAACGCGTTTTCTCAGCACTTGGAATCGCAGTGTAACTGCTTGGCTCAGAAGAGCACACTGAGTCAGCCCTTCACCCCAGTGATCAGAAATTGTCAAAACGTGTTTTTCAGCAGAAATAAACACGTTTTGGCAACTTTGGTCACCCCCATGTAAGTTATAGGGCAGGAACAGCACTGTTTTCAAAACGTGTTTTTCAGCCCGAAATAAACGCGTTTTCTCAGCACTTGGGATCGCAGTGTAACTGCTTGGCTCAGAAGAGCACACCGAGTCAGCCCTTCACCCCAGTCATCAGAAATTGTCAAAACGTGTTTTTCAGCTTAAATAAACACGTTTTGGCAACTTTGGTCACCCCCATGTAAGTTATAGGGCAGGAACAGCACAGTTTTCAAAACGTGTTTTTCAGCCCGAAATAAACGCGTTTTCTCAGCACTTGGAATCGCAGTGTAACTGCTTGGCTCAGAAGAGCACACTGAGTCAGCCCTTCACCCCAGTGATCAGAAATTGTCAAAACGTGTTTTTCAGCAGAAATAAACACGTTTTGGCAACTTTGGTCACCCCCATGTAAGTTATAGGGCAGGAACAGCACAGTTTTCAAAACGTGTTTTTCAGCCCGAAATAAACGCTTTTTCTCAGCCCTTGGAATCGCAGTGTAACTGCTTGGCTCAGAAGAGCACACTGAGTCAGCCCTTCACCCCAGTGATCAGAAATTGTCAAAACGTGTTTTTCAGCAGAAATAAACACGTTTTGGCAACTTTGGTCACCCCCATGTAAGTTATAGGGCAGGAACAGCACAGTTTTCAAAACGTGTTTTTCAGCCCGAAATAAACGCTTTTTCTCAGCCCTTGGAATCGCAGTGGAACTGCTTGGCTCAGAAGAGCACACTGAGTCAGCCCTTCACCCCAGTGATCAGAAATTGTCAAAACGTGTTTTTCAGCAGAAATAAACACGTTTTGGCAACTTTGGTCAACCCCATGTAAGTTATAGGGCAGGAACAGCACAGTTTTCAAAACGTGTTTTTCAGCCCGAAATAAACGCTTTTTCTCAGCACTTGGAATCGCAGTGTAACTGCTTGGCTCAGAAGAGCACACCGAGTCAGCCCTTCACCCCAGTGATCAGAAATTGTCAAAACGTGTTTTTCAGCAGAAATAAACACGTTTTGGCAACTTTGGTCACCCCCATGTAAGTTATAGGGCAGGAACAGCACAGTTTTCAAAACGTGTTTTTCAGCCCGAAATAAACGCGTTTTCTCAGCCCTTGGAATCGCAGTGTAACTGCCTGGCTCAGAAGAGCACACCGAGTCAGCCCTTAACCCCAGTGATCAGAAATTGTCAAAACGTGTTTTTCAGCAGAAATAAACACGTTTTGGCAACTTTGGTCACCCCCATGTAAGTTATAGGGCAGGAACAGCACAGTTTTCAAAACGTGTTTTTCAGCCCGAAATAAACGCTTTTTCTCTGCCCTTGGAATCGCAGTGTAACTGCTTGGCTCAGAAGAGCACACTGAGTCAGCCCTTCACCCCAGTCATCAGAAATTGTCAAAACGTGTTTTTCAGCAGAAATAAACACGTTTTGGCAACTTTGGTCACCCCCATGTAAGTAATAGGGCAGGAACAGCACAGTTTTCAAAACGTGTTTTTCAGCCCGAAATAAACGCGTTTTCTCAGCACTTGGAATCGCAGTGTAACTGCTTGACATAGAAGAGCAGACTGAGTCAGCCCTTCACCCCAGTGATCAGAAATTGTCAAAACGTGTTTTTCAGCAGAAATAAACACGTTTTGGCAACTTTGGTCACCCCCATGTAAGTTATAGGGCAGGAACAGCACAGTTTTCAAAACGTGTTTTTCAGCCCGAAATAAACGCTTTTTCTCAGCCCTTGGAATCGCAGTATAACTGCTTGGCTCAGAAGAGCACACTGAGTCAGCCCTTCACCCCAGTGATCAGAAATTGTCAAAACGTGTTTTTCAGCAGAAATAAACACGTTTTGGCAACTTTGGTCACCCCCATGTAAGTTATAGGGCAGGAACAGCACAGTTTTCAAAACGTGTTTTTCAGCCCGAAATAAACGCTTTTTCTCAGCACTTGGAATCGCAGTGTAACTGCTTGGCTCAGAAGAGCACACTGAGTCAGCCCTTCACCCCAGTGATCAGAAATTGTCAAAACGTGTTTTTCAGCAGAAATAAACACGTTTTGGCAACTTTGGTCACCCCCATGTAAGTTATAGGGCACGAACAGCACAGTTTTCAAAACGTGTTTTTCAGCCCGAAATAAACGCTTTTTCTCAGCACTTGGAATCGCAGTGTAACTGCCTGGCTCAGAAGAGCACACCGAGTCAGCCCTTCACCCCAGTGATCAGAAATTGTCAAAACGTGTTTTTCAGCAGAAATAAACACGTTTTGGCAACTTTGGTCACCCCCATGTAAGTTATAGGGCAGGAACAGCACAGTTTTCAAAACGTGTTTTTCAGCCCGAAATAAACGCTTTTTCTCAGCACTTGGAATCGCAGTGTAACTGCTTGGCTCAGAAGAGCACACTGAGTCAGCCCTTCACCCCAGTGATCAGAAATTGTCAAAACGTGTTTTTCAGCAGAAATAAACACGTTTTGGCAACTTTGGTCACCCCCATGTAAGTTATAGGGCAGGAACAGCACAGTTTTCAAAACGTGTTTTTCAGCCCGAAATAAACGCTTTTTCTCAGCACTTGGAATCGCAGTGTAACTGCTTGGCTCAGAAGAGCACACCGAGTCAGCCCTTCACCCCAGTGATCAGAAATTGTCAAAACGTGTTTTTCAGCAGAAATAAACACGTTTTGGCAACTTTGGTCACCCCCATGTAAGTTATAGGGCAGGAACAGCACAGTTTTCAAAACGTGTTTTTCAGCCCGAAATAAACGCTTTTTCTCAGCACTTGGAATCGCAGTGTAACTGCTTGGCTCAGAAGAGCACACTGAGTCAGCCCTTCACCCCAGTGATCAGAAATTGTCAAAACGTGTTTTTCAGCAGAAATAAACACGTTTTGGCAACTTTGGTCAACCCCATGTAAGTTATAGGGCAGGAACAGCACAGTTTTCAAAACGTGTTTTTCAGCCCGAAATAAACGCTTTTTCTCAGCACTTGGAATCGCAGTGTAACTGCTTGGCTCAGAAGAGCACACCGAGTCAGCCCTTCACCCCAGTGATCAGAAATTGTCAAAACGTGTTTTTCAGCTTAAATAAACACGTTTTGGCAACTTTGGTCACCCCCATGTAAGTTATAGGGCAGGAACAGCACAGTTTTCAAAACGTGTTTTTCAGACCGAAATAAACGCGTTTTCTCAGCACTTGGAATCGCAGTGTAACTGCTTGGCTCAGAAGAGCACACCGAGTCAGCCCTTCACCCCAGTGATCAGAAATTGTCAAAACGTGTTTTTCAGCAGAAATAAACACGTTTTGGCAACTTTGGTCACCCCCATGTAAGTTATAGGGCAGGAACAGCACAGTTTTCAAAACGTGTTTTTCAGCCCGAAATAAACGCGTTTTCTCAGCCCTTGGAATCGCAGTGTAACTGCCTGGCTCAGAAGAGCACACCGAGTCAGCCCTTAACCCCAGTGATCAGAAATTGTCAAAACGTGTTTTTCAGCAGAAATAAACACGTTTTGACAACTTTGGTCACCCCCATGTAAGTTATAGGGCAGGAACAGCACAGTTTTCAAAACGTGTTTTTCAGCCCGAAATAAACGCTTTTTCTCTGCCCTTGGAATCGCAGTGTAACTGCTTGGCTCAGAAGAGCACACTGAGTCAGCCCTTCACCCCAGTCATCAGAAATTGTCAAAACGTGTTTTTCAGCAGAAATAAACACGTTTTGGCAACTTTGGTCACCCCCATGTAAGTAATAGGGCAGGAACAGCACAGTTTTCAAAACGTGTTTTTCAGCCCGAAATAAACGCGTTTTCTCAGCACTTGGAATCGCAGTGTAACTGCTTGGCATAGAAGAGCAGACTGAGTCAGCCCTTCACCCCAGTGATCAGAAATTGTCAAAACGTGTTTTTCAGCAGAAATAAACACGTTTTGGCAACTTTGGTCACCCCCATGTAAGTTATAGGGCAGGAACAGCACAGTTTTCAAAACGTGTTTTTCAGCCCGAAATAAACGCTTTTTCTCAGCCCTTGGAATCGCAGTATAACTGCTTGGCTCAGAAGAGCACACTGAGTCAGCCCTTCACCCCAGTGATCAGAAATTGTCAAAACGTGTTTTTCAGCAGAAATAAACACGTTTTGGCAACTTTGGTCACCCCCATGTAAGTTATAGGGCACGAACAGCACAGTTTTCAAAACGTGTTTTTCAGCCCGAAATAAACGCTTTTTCTCAGCACTTGGAATCGCAGTGTAACTGCTTGGCTCAGAAGAGCACACTGAGTCAGCCCTTCACCCCAGTGATCAGAAATTGTCAAAACGTGTTTTTCAGCAGAAATAAACACGTTTTGGCAACTTTGGTCACCCCCATGTAAGTTATAGGGCAGGAACAGCACAGTTTTCAAAACGTGTTTTTCAGCCCGAAATAAACGCGTTTTCTCAGCACTTGGAATCGCAGTGTAACTGCTTGGCATAGAAGAGCAGACTGAGTCAGCCCTTCACCCCAGTGATCAGAAATTGTCAAAACGTGTTTTTCAGCAGAAATAAACACGTTTTGGCAACTTTGGTCACCCCCATGTAAGTTATAGGGCAGGAACAGCACAGTTTTCAAAACGTTTTTTCAGCCCGAAATAAACGCTTTTTCTCAGCACTTGGAATCGCAGTGTAACTGCTTGGCTCAGAAGAGCACACCGAGTCAGCCCTTCACCCCAGTCATCAGAAATTGTCAAAACGTGTTTTTCAGCTTAAATAAACACGTTTTGGCAACTTTGGTCACCCCCATGTAAGTTATAGGGCAGGAACAGCACAGTTTTCAAAACGTGTTTTTCAGCCCGAAATAAACGCGTTTTCTCAGCACTTGGAATCGCAGTGTAACTGCTTGGCTCAGAAGAGCACACTGAGTCAGCCCTTCACCCCAGTGATCAGAAATTGTCAAAACGTGTTTTTCAGCAGAAATAAACACGTTTTGGCAACTTTGGTCACCCCCATGTAAGTTATAGGGCAGGAACAGCACTGTTTTCAAAACGTGTTTTTCAGCCCGAAATAAACGCGTTTTCTCAGCACTTGGGATCGCAGTGTAACTGCTTGGCTCAGAAGAGCACACCGAGTCAGCCCTTCACCCCAGTCATCAGAAATTGTCAAAACGTGTTTTTCAGCTTAAATAAACACGTTTTGGCAACTTTGGTCACCCCCATGTAAGTTATAGGGCAGGAACAGCACAGTTTTCAAAACGTGTTTTTCAGCCCGAAATAAACGCGTTTTCTCAGCACTTGGAATCGCAGTGTAACTGCTTGGCTCAGAAGAGCACACTGAGTCAGCCCTTCACCCCAGTGATCAGAAATTGTCAAAACGTGTTTTTCAGCAGAAATAAACACGTTTTGGCAACTTTGGTCACCCCCATGTAAGTTATAGGGCAGGAACAGCACAGTTTTCAAAACGTGTTTTTCAGCCCGAAATAAACGCTTTTTCTCAGCCCTTGGAATCGCAGTGTAACTGCTTGGCTCAGAAGAGCACACTGAGTCAGCCCTTCACCCCAGTGATCAGAAATTGTCAAAACGTGTTTTTCAGCAGAAATAAACACGTTTTGGCAACTTTGGTCAACCCCATGTAAGTTACAGGGCAGGAGCAGCACAGTTTTCAAAACGTGTTTTTCAGCCCGAAATAAACGCTTTTTCTCAGCACTTGGAATCGCAGTGTAACTGCTTGGCTCAGAAGAGCACACCGAGTCAGCCCTTCACCCCAGTGATCAGAAATTGTCAAAACGTGTTTTTCAGCAGAAATAAACACGTTTTGGCAACTTTGGTCAACCCCATGTAAGTTATAGGGCAGGAACAGCACAGTTTTCAAAACGTGTTTTTCAGCCCGAAATAAACGCTTTTTCTCAGCACTTGGAATCGCAGTGTAACTGCTTGGCTCAGAAGAGCACACCGAGTCAGCCCTTCACCCCAGTGATCAGAAATTGTCAAAACGTGTTTTTCAGCAGAAATAAACACGTTTTGGCAACTTTGGTCACCCCCATGTAAGTTATAGGGCAGGAACAGCACAGTTTTCAAAACGTGTTTTTCAGCCCGAAATAAACGCTTTTTCTCAGCACTTGGAATCGCAGTGTAACTGCTTGGCTCAGAAGAGCACACCGAGTCAGCCCTTCACCCCAGTGATCAGAAATTGTCAAAACGTGTTTTTCAGCAGAAATAAACACGTTTTGGCAACTTTGGTCACCCCCATGTAAGTTATAGGGCAGGAACAGCACAGTTTTCAAAACGTGTTTTTCAGCCCGAAATAAACGCGTTTTCTCTGCCCTTGGAATCGCAGTGTAACTGCTTGGCTCAGAAGAGCACACTGAGTCAGCCCTTCACCCCAGTCATCAGAAATTGTCAAAACGTGTTTTTCAGCAGAAATAAACACGTTTTGGCAACTTTGGTCACCCCCATGTAAGTAATAGGGCAGGAACAGCACAGTTTTCAAAACGTGTTTTTCAGCCCGAAATAAACGCGTTTTCTCAGCACTTGGAATCGCAGTGTAACTGCTTGGCATAGAAGAGCAGACTGAGTCAGCCCTTCACCCCAGTGATCAGAAATTGTCAAAACGTGTTTTTCAGCAGAAATAAACACGTTTTGGCAACTTTGGTCACCCCCATGTAAGTTATAGGGCAGGAACAGCACAGTTTTCAAAACGTGTTTTTCAGCCCGAAATAAACGCTTTTTCTCAGCCCTTGGAATCGCAGTATAACTGCTTGGCTCAGAAGAGCACACTGAGTCAGCCCTTCACCCCAGTGATCAGAAATTGTCAAAACGTGTTTTTCAGCAGAAATAAACACGTTTTGGCAACTTTGGTCACCCCCATGTAAGTTATAGGGCACGAACAGCACAGTTTTCAAAACGTGTTTTTCAGCCCGAAATAAACGCTTTTTCTCAGCACTTGGAATCGCAGTGTAACTGCCTGGCTCAGAAGAGCACACCGAGTCAGCCCTTCACCCCAGTGATCAGAAATTGTCAAAACGTGTTTTTCAGCAGAAATAAACACGTTTTGGCAACTTTGGTCACCCCCATGTAAGTTATAGGGCAGGAACAGCACAGTTTTCAAAACGTGTTTTTCAGCCCGAAATAAACGCTTTTTCTCAGCACTTGGAATCGCAGTGTAACTGCTTGGCTCAGAAGAGCACACTGAGTCAGCCCTTCACCCCAGTGATCAGAAATTGTCAAAACGTGTTTTTCAGCAGAAATAAACACGTTTTGGCAACTTTGGTCACCCCCATGTAAGTTATAGGGCAGGAACAGCACAGTTTTCAAAACGTGTTTTTCAGCCCGAAATAAACGCTTTTTCTCAGCACTTGGAATCGCAGTGTAACTGCTTGGCTCAGAAGAGCACACCGAGTCAGCCCTTCACCCCAGTGATCAGAAATTGTCAAAACGTGTTTTTCAGCAGAAATAAACACGTTTTGGCAACTTTGGTCACCCCCATGTAAGTTATAGGGCAGGAACAGCACAGTTTTCAAAACGTGTTTTTCAGCCCGAAATAAACGCTTTTTCTCAGCACTTGGAATCGCAGTGTAACTGCTTGGCTCAGAAGAGCACACTGAGTCAGCCCTTCACCCCAGTGATCAGAAATTGTCAAAACGTGTTTTTCAGCAGAAATAAACACGTTTTGGCAACTTTGGTCAACCCCATGTAAGTTATAGGGCAGGAACAGCACAGTTTTCAAAACGTGTTTTTCAGCCCGAAATAAACGCTTTTTCTCAGCACTTGGAATCGCAGTGTAACTGCTTGGCTCAGAAGAGCACACCGAGTCAGCCCTTCACCCCAGTCATCAGAAATTGTCAAAACGTGTTTTTCAGCTTAAATAAACACGTTTTGGCAACTTTGGTCACCCCCATGTAAGTTATAGGGCAGGAACAGCACAGTTTTCAAAACGTGTTTTTCAGACCGAAATAAACGCGTTTTCTCAGCACTTGGAATCGCAGTGTAACTGCTTGGCTCAGAAGAGCACACCGAGTCAGCCCTTCACCCCAGTGATCAGAAATTGTCAAAACGTGTTTTTCAGCAGAAATAAACACGTTTTGGCAACTTTGGTCACCCCCATGTAAGTTATAGGGCAGGAACAGCACAGTTTTCAAAACGTGTTTTTCAGCCCGAAATAAACGCGTTTTCTCAGCCCTTGGAATCGCAGTGTAACTGCCTGGCTCAGAAGAGCACACCGAGTCAGCCCTTAACCCCAGTGATCAGAAATTGTCAAAACGTGTTTTTCAGCAGAAATAAACACGTTTTGGCAACTTTGGTCACCCCCATGTAAGTTATAGGGCAGGAACAGCACAGTTTTCAAAACGTGTTTTTCAGCCCGAAATAAACGCTTTTTCTCTGCCCTTGGAATCGCAGTGTAACTGCTTGGCTCAGAAGAGCACACTGAGTCAGCCCTTCACCCCAGTCATCAGAAATTGTCAAAACGTGTTTTTCAGCAGAAATAAACACGTTTTGGCAACTTTGGTCACCCCCATGTAAGTAATAGGGCAGGAACAGCACAGTTTTCAAAACGTGTTTTTCAGCCCGAAATAAACGCGTTTTCTCAGCACTTGGAATCGCAGTGTAACTGCTTGGCATAGAAGAGCAGACTGAGTCAGCCCTTCACCCCAGTGATCAGAAATTGTCAAAACGTGTTTTTCAGCAGAATTAAACACGTTTTGGCAACTTTGGTCACCCCCATGTAAGTTATAGGGCAGGAACAGCACAGTTTTCAAAACGTGTTTTTCAGCCCGAAATAAACGCTTTTTCTCAGCCCTTGGAATCGCAGTATAACTGCTTGGCTCAGAAGAGCACACTGAGTCAGCCCTTCACCCCAGTGATCAGAAATTGTCAAAACGTGTTTTTCAGCAGAAATAAACACGTTTTGGCAACTTTGGTCACCCCCATGTAAGTTATAGGGCACGAACAGCACAGTTTTCAAAACGTGTTTTTCAGCCCGAAATAAACGCTTTTTCTCAGCACTTGGAATCGCAGTGTAACTGCCTGGCTCAGAAGAGCACACCGAGTCAGCCCTTCACCCCAGTGATCAGAAATTGTCAAAACGTGTTTTTCAGCAGAAATAAACACGTTTTGGCAACTTTGGTCACCCCCATGTAAGTTATAGGGCAGGAACAGCACAGTTTTCAAAACGTGTTTTTCAGCCCGAAATAAACGCTTTTTCTCAGCACTTGGAATCGCAGTGTAACTGCTTGGCTCAGAAGAGCACACTGAGTCAGCCCTTCACCCCAGTGATCAGAAATTGTCAAAACGTGTTTTTCAGCAGAAATAAACACGTTTTGGCAACTTTGGTCACCCCCATGTAAGTTATAGGGCAGGAACAGCACAGTTTTCAAAACGTGTTTTTCAGCCCGAAATAAACGCGTTTTCTCAGCACTTGGAATCGCAGTGTAACTGCTTGGCATAGAAGAGCAGACTGAGTCAGCCCTTCACCCCAGTGATCAGAAATTGTCAAAACGTGTTTTTCAGCAGAAATAAACACGTTTTGGCAACTTTGGTCACCCCCATGTAAGTTATAGGGCAGGAACAGCACAGTTTTCAAAACGTGTTTTTCAGCCCGAAATAAACGCTTTTTCTCAGCCCTTGGAATCGCAGTGTAACTGCTTGGCTCAGAAGAGCACACTGAGTCAGCCCTTCACCCCAGTGATCAGAAATTGTCAAAACGTGTTTTTCAGCAGAAATAAACACGTTTTGGCAACTTTGGTCACCCCCATGTAAGTTATAGGGCAGGAACAGCACAGTTTTCAAAACGTGTTTTTCAGCCCGAAATAAACGCTTTTTCTCAGCACTTGGAATCGCAGTGTAACTGCTTGGCTCAGAAGAGCACACCGAGTCAGCCCTTCACCCCAGTGATCAGAAATTGTCAAAACGTGTTTTTCAGCAGAAATAAACACGTTTTGGCAACTTTGGTCACCCCCATGTAAGTTATAGGGCAGGAACAGCACAGTATTCAAAACGTGTTTTTCAGCCCGAAATAAACGCGTTTTCTCAGCACTTGGGATCGCAGTGTAACTGCTTGGCTCAGAAGAGCACACCGAGTCAGCCCTTCACCCCAGTCATCAGAAATTGTCAAAACTTGTTTTTCAGCTTAAATAAACACGTTTTGGCAACTTTGGTCACCCCCATGTAAGTTATAGGGCAGGAACAGCACAGTTTTCAAAACGTGTTTTTCAGCCCGAAATAAACGCTTTTTCTCAGCACTTGGAATCGCAGTGTAACTGCTTGGCTCAGAAGAGCACACCGAGTCAGCCCTTCACCCCAGTGATCAGAAATTGTCAAAACGTGTTTTTCAGCAGAAATAAACACGTTTTGGCAACTTTGGTCACCCCCATGTAAGTTATAGGGCAGGAACAGCACAGTTTTCAAAACGTGTTTTTCAGCCCGAAATAAACGCGTTTTCTCAGCACTTGGAATCGCAGTGTAACTGCTTGGCATAGAAGAGCAGACTGAGTCAGCCCTTCACCCCAGTGATCAGAAATTGTCAAAACGTGTTTTTCAGCAGAAATAAACACGTTTTGGCAACTTTGGTCACCCCCATGTAAGTTATAGGGCAGGAACAGCACAGTTTTCAAAACGTGTTTTTCAGCCCGAAATAAACGCTTTTTCTCAGCCCTTGGAATCGCAGTGTAACTGCTTGGCTCAGAAGAGCACACTGAGTCAGCCCTTCACCCCAGTGATCAGAAATTGTCAAAACGTGTTTTTCAGCAGAAATAAACACGTTTTGGCAACTTTGGTCACCCCCATGTAAGTTATAGGGCAGGAACAGCACAGTTTTCAAAACGTGTTTTTCAGCCCGAAATAAACGCTTTTTCTCAGCACTTGGAATCGCAGTGTAACTGCTTGGCTCAGAAGAGCACACCGAGTCAGCCCTTCACCCCAGTGATCAGAAATTGTCAAAACGTGTTTTTCAGCAGAAATAAACACGTTTTGGCAACTTTGGTAACCCCCATGTAAGTTATAGGGCAGGAACAGCACAGTTTTCAAAACGTGTTTTTCAGCCCGAAATAAACGCTTTTTCTCAGCACTTGGAATCGCAGTGTAACTGCTTGGCTCAGAAGAGCACACTGAGTCAGCCCTTCACCCCAGTGATCAGAAATTGTCAAAACGTGTTTTTCAGCAGAAATAAACACGTTTTGGCAACTTTGGTCACCCCCATGTAAGTTATAGGGCAGGAACAGCACAGTATTCAAAACGTGTTTTTCAGCCCGAAATATACGCGTTTTCTCAGCACTTGGGATCGCAGTGTAACTGCTTGGCTCAGAAGAGCACACCGAGTCAGCCCTTCACCCCAGTCATCAGAAATTGTCAAAACTTGTTTTTCAGCTTAAATAAACACGTTTTGGCAACTTTGGTCACGCCCATGTAAGTTATAGGGCAGGAACAGCACAGTTTTCAAAACGTGTTTTTCAGCCCGAAATGAACGCTTTTTCTCAGCACTTGGAATCGCAGTGTAACTGCTTGGCTCAGAAGAGCACACTGAGTCAGCCCTTCACCCCAGTGATCAGAAATTGTCAAAACGTGTTTTTCAGCAGAAATAAACACGTTTTGGCAACTTTGGTCACCCCCATGTAAGTTATAGGGCAGGAGCAGCACAGTTTTCAAAACGTGTTTTTCAGCCCGAAATAAACGCTTTTTCTGAGCCCTTGGAATCGCAGTGTAACTGCTTGGCTCAGAAGAGCACACCGAGTCAGCCCTTCACCCCAGTCATCAGAAATTGTCAAAACGTGTTTTTCAGCAGAAATAAACACGTTTTGGCAACTTTGGTCACCCCCATGTAAGTAATAGGGCAGGAACAGCACAGTTTTCAAAACGTGTTTTTCAGCCCGAAATAAACGCGTTTTCTCAGCACTTGTAATCGCAGTGTAACTGCTTGGCATAGAAGAGCAGACTGAGTCAGCCCTTCACCCCAGTGATCAGAAATTGTCAAAACGTGTTTTTCAGCAGAAATAAACACGTTTTGGCAACTTTGGTCACCCCCATGTAAGTTATAGGGCAGGAACAGCACAGTTTTCAAAACGTGTTTTTCAGCCCGAAATAAACGCTTTTTCTCAGCCCTTGGAATCGCAGTATAACTGCTTGGCTCAGAAGAGCACACTGAGTCAGCCCTTCACCCCAGTGATCAGAAATTGTCAAAACGTGTTTTTCAGCAGAAATAAACACGTTTTGGCAACTTTGGTCACCCCCATGTAAGTTATAGGGCAGGAGCAGCACAGTTTTCAAAACGTGTTTTTCAGCCCGAAATAAACGCTTTTTCTGAGCCCTTGGAATCGCAGTGTAACTGCTTGGCTCAGAAGAGCACACCGAGTCAGCCCTTCACCCCAGTCATCAGAAATTGTCAAAACGTGTTTTTCAGCAGAAATAAACACGTTTTGGCAACTTTGGTCACCCCCATGTAAGTAATAGGGCAGGAACAGCACAGTTTTCAAAACGTGTTTTTCAGCCCGAAATAAACGCGTTTTCTCAGCACTTGGAATCGCAGTGTAACTGCTTGACATAGAAGAGCAGACTGAGTCAGCCCTTCACCCCAGTGATCAGAAATTGTCAAAACGTGTTTTTCAGCAGAAATAAACACGTTTTGGCAACTTTGGTCACCCCCATGTAAGTTATAGGGCAGGAACAGCACAGTTTTCAAAACGTGTTTTTCAGCCCGAAATAAACGCTTTTTCTCAGCCCTTGGAATCGCAGTATAACTGCTTGGTTCAGAAGAGCACACTGAGTCAGCCCTTCACCCCAGTGATCAGAAATTGTCAAAACGTGTTTTTCAGCAGAAATAAACACGTTTTGGCAACTTTGGTCACCCCCATGTAAGTTATAGGGCAGGAACAGCACAGTTTTCAAAACGTGTTTTTCAGCCCGAAATAAACGCTTTTTCTCAGCACTTGGAATCGCAGTGTAACTGCTTGGCTCAGAAGAGCACACTGAGTCAGCCCTTCACCCCAGTGATCAGAAATTGTCAAAACGTGTTTTTCAGCAGAAATAAACACGTTTTGGCAACTTTGGTCACCCCCATGTAAGTTATAGGGCACGAACAGCACAGTTTTCAAAACGTGTTTTTCAGCCCGAAATAAACGCTTTTTCTCAGCACTTGGAATCGCAGTGTAACTGCCTGGCTCAGAAGAGCACACCGAGTCAGCCCTTCACCCCAGTGATCAGAAATTGTCAAAACGTGTTTTTCAGCAGAAATAAACACGTTTTGGCAACTTTGGTCACCCCCATGTAAGTTATAGGGCAGGAACAGCACAGTTTTCAAAACGTGTTTTTCAGCCCGAAATAAACGCTTTTTCTCAGCACTTGGAATCGCAGTGTAACTGCTTGGCTCAGAAGAGCACACTGAGTCAGCCCTTCACCCCAGTGATCAGAAATTGTCAAAACGTGTTTTTCAGCAGAAATAAACACGTTTTGGCAACTTTGGTCACCCCCATGTAAGTTATAGGGCAGGAACAGCACAGTTTTCAAAACGTGTTTTTCAGCCCGAAATAAACGCTTTTTCTCAGCACTTGGAATCGCAGTGTAACTGCTTGGCTCAGAAGAGCACACCGAGTCAGCCCTTCACCCCAGTGATCAGAAATTGTCAAAACGTGTTTTTCAGCAGAAATAAACACGTTTTGGCAACTTTGGTCACCCCCATGTAAGTTATAGGGCAGGAACAGCACAGTTTTCAAAACGTGTTTTTCAGCCCGAAATAAACGCTTTTTCTCAGCACTTGGAATCGCAGTGTAACTGCTTGGCTCAGAAGAGCACACTGAGTCAGCCCTTCACCCCAGTGATCAGAAATTGTCAAAACGTGTTTTTCAGCAGAAATAAACACGTTTTGGCAACTTTGGTCAACCCCATGTAAGTTATAGGGCAGGAACAGCACAGTTTTCAAAACGTGTTTTTCAGCCCGAAATAAACGCTTTTTCTCAGCACTTGGAATCGCAGTGTAACTGCTTGGCTCAGAAGAGCACACCGAGTCAGCCCTTCACCCCAGTGATCAGAAATTGTCAAAACGTGTTTTTCAGCTTAAATAAACACGTTTTGGCAACTTTGGTCACCCCCATGTAAGTTATAGGGCAGGAACAGCACAGTTTTCAAAACGTGTTTTTCAGACCGAAATAAACGCGTTTTCTCAGCACTTGGAATCGCAGTGTAACTGCTTGGCTCAGAAGAGCACACCGAGTCAGCCCTTCACCCCAGTGATCAGAAATTGTCAAAACGTGTTTTTCAGCAGAAATAAACACGTTTTGGCAACTTTGGTCACCCCCATGTAAGTTATAGGGCAGGAACAGCACAGTTTTCAAAACGTGTTTTTCAGCCCGAAATAAACGCGTTTTCTCAGCCCTTGGAATCGCAGTGTAACTGCCTGGCTCAGAAGAGCACACCGAGTCAGCCCTTAACCCCAGTGATCAGAAATTGTCAAAACGTGTTTTTCAGCAGAAATAAACACGTTTTGGCAACTTTGGTCACCCCCATGTAAGTTATAGGGCAGGAACAGCACAGTTTTCAAAACGTGTTTTTCAGCCCGAAATAAACGCTTTTTCTCTGCCCTTGGAATCGCAGTGTAACTGCTTGGCTCAGAAGAGCACACTGAGTCAGCCCTTCACCCCAGTCATCAGAAATTGTCAAAACGTGTTTTTCAGCAGAAATAAACACGTTTTGGCAACTTTGGTCACCCCCATGTAAGTAATAGGGCAGGAACAGCACAGTTTTCAAAACGTGTTTTTCAGCCCGAAATAAACGCGTTTTCTCAGCACTTGGAATCGCAGTGTAACTGCTTGGCATAGAAGAGCAGACTGAGTCAGCCCTTCACCCCAGTGATCAGAAATTGTCAAAACGTGTTTTTCAGCAGAAATAAACACGTTTTGGCAACTTTGGTCACCCCCATGTAAGTTATAGGGCAGGAACAGCACAGTTTTCAAAACGTGTTTTTCAGCCCGAAATAAACGCTTTTTCTCAGCCCTTGGAATCGCAGTATAACTGCTTGGCTCAGAAGAGCACACTGAGTCAGCCCTTCACCCCAGTGATCAGAAATTGTCAAAACGTGTTTTTCAGCAGAAATAAACACGTTTTGGCAACTTTGGTCACCCCCATGTAAGTTATAGGGCACGAACAGCACAGTTTTCAAAACGTGTTTTTCAGCCCGAAATAAACGCTTTTTCTCAGCACTTGGAATCGCAGTGTAACTGCTTGGCTCAGAAGAGCACACTGAGTCAGCCCTTCACCCCAGTGATCAGAAATTGTCAAAACGTGTTTTTCAGCAGAAATAAACACGTTTTGGCAACTTTGGTCACCCCCATGTAAGTTATAGGGCAGGAACAGCACAGTTTTCAAAACGTGTTTTTCAGCCCGAAATAAACGCGTTTTCTCAGCACTTGGAATCGCAGTGTAACTGCTTGGCATAGAAGAGCAGACTGAGTCAGCCCTTCACCCCAGTGATCAGAAATTGTCAAAACGTGTTTTTCAGCAGAAATAAACACGTTTTGGCAACTTTGGTCACCCCCATGTAAGTTATAGGGCAGGAACAGCACAGTTTTCAAAACGTTTTTTCAGCCCGAAATAAACGCTTTTTCTCAGCACTTGGAATCGCAGTGTAACTGCTTGGCTCAGAAGAGCACACCGAGTCAGCCCTTCACCCCAGTCATCAGAAATTGTCAAAACGTGTTTTTCAGCTTAAATAAACACGTTTTGGCAACTTTGGTCACCCCCATGTAAGTTATAGGGCAGGAACAGCACAGTTTTCAAAACGTGTTTTTCAGCCCGAAATAAACGCGTTTTCTCAGCACTTGGAATCGCAGTGTAACTGCTTGGCTCAGAAGAGCACACTGAGTCAGCCCTTCACCCCAGTGATCAGAAATTGTCAAAACGTGTTTTTCAGCAGAAATAAACACGTTTTGGCAACTTTGGTCACCCCCATGTAAGTTATAGGGCAGGAACAGCACTGTTTTCAAAACGTGTTTTTCAGCCCGAAATAAACGCGTTTTCTCAGCACTTGGGATCGCAGTGTAACTGCTTGGCTCAGAAGAGCACACCGAGTCAGCCCTTCACCCCAGTCATCAGAAATTGTCAAAACGTGTTTTTCAGCTTAAATAAACACGTTTTGGCAACTTTGGTCACCCCCATGTAAGTTATAGGGCAGGAACAGCACAGTTTTCAAAACGTGTTTTTCAGCCCGAAATAAACGCGTTTTCTCAGCACTTGGAATCGCAGTGTAACTGCTTGGCTCAGAAGAGCACACTGAGTCAGCCCTTCACCCCAGTGATCAGAAATTGTCAAAACGTGTTTTTCAGCAGAAATAAACACGTTTTGGCAACTTTGGTCACCCCCATGTAAGTTATAGGGCAGGAACAGCACAGTTTTCAAAACGTGTTTTTCAGCCCGAAATAAACGCTTTTTCTCAGCCCTTGGAATCGCAGTGTAACTGCTTGGCTCAGAAGAGCACACTGAGTCAGCCCTTCACCCCAGTGATCAGAAATTGTCAAAACGTGTTTTTCAGCAGAAATAAACACGTTTTGGCAACTTTGGTCAACCCCATGTAAGTTATAGGGCAGGAGCAGCACAGTTTTCAAAACGTGTTTTTCAGCCCGAAATAAACGCTTTTTCTCAGCACTTGGAATCGCAGTGTAACTGCTTGGCTCAGAAGAGCACACCGAGTCAGCCCTTCACCCCAGTGATCAGAAATTGTCAAAACGTGTTTTTCAGCAGAAATAAACACGTTTTGGCAACTTTGGTCACCCCCATGTAAGTTATAGGGCAGGAACAGCACAGTTTTCAAAACGTGTTTTTCAGCCCGAAATAAACGCGTTTTCTCAGCCCTTGGAATCGCAGTGTAACTGCCTGGCTCAGAAGAGCACACCGAGTCAGCCCTTAACCCCAGTGATCAGAAATTGTCAAAACGTGTTTTACAGCAGAAATAAACACGTTTTGGCAACTTTGGTCACCCCCATGTAAGTTATAGGGCAGGAACAGCACAGTTTTCAAAACGTGTTTTTCAGCCCGAAATAAACGCTTTTTCTCAGCCCTTGGAATCGCAGTGTAACTGCCTGGCTCAGAAGAGCACACTGAGTCAGCCCTTCACCCCAGTGATCAGAAATTGTCAAAACGTGTTTTACAGCAGAAATAAACACGTTTTGGCAACTTTGGTCACCCCCATGTAAGTTATAGGGCAGGAACAGCACAGTTTTCAAAACGTGTTTTTCAGCCCGAAATAAACGCTTTTTCTCAGCCCTTGGAATCGCAGTGGAACTGCTTGGCTCAGAAGAGCACACTGAGTCAGCCCTTCACCCCAGTGATCAGAAATTGTCAAAACGTGTTTTTCAGCAGAAATAAACACGTTTTGGCAACTTTGGTCAACCCCATGTAAGTTATAGGGCAGGAACAGCACAGTTTTCAAAACGTGTTTTTCAGCCCGAAATAAACGCTTTTTCTCAGCACTTGGAATCGCAGTGTAACTGCTTGGCTCAGAAGAGCACACCGAGTCAGCCCTTCACCCCAGTGATCAGAAATTGTCAAAACGTGTTTTTCAGCAGAAATAAACACGTTTTGGCAACTTTGGTCACCCCCATGTAAGTTATAGGGCAGGAACAGCACAGTTTTCAAAACGTGTTTTTCAGCCCGAAATAAACGCTTTTTCTCAGCACTTGGAATCGCAGTGTAACTGCTTGGCTCAGAAGAGCACACCGAGTCAGCCCTTCACCCCAGTGATCAGAAATTGTCAAAACGTGTTTTTCAGCAGAAATAAACACGTTTTGGCAACTTTGGTCACCCCCATGTAAGTTATAGGGCAGGAACAGCACAGTTTTCAAAACGTGTTTTTCAGCCCGAAATAAACGCGTTTTCTCTGCCCTTGGAATCGCAGTGTAACTGCTTGGCTCAGAAGAGCACACTGAGTCAGCCCTTCACCCCAGTCATCAGAAATTGTCAAAACGTGTTTTTCAGCAGAAATAAACACGTTTTGGCAACTTTGGTCACCCCCATGTAAGTAATAGGGCAGGAACAGCACAGTTTTCAAAACGTGTTTTTCAGCCCGAAATAAACGCGTTTTCTCAGCACTTGGAATCGCAGTGTAACTGCTTGGCATAGAAGAGCAGACTGAGTCAGCCCTTCACCCCAGTGATCAGAAATTGTCAAAACGTGTTTTTCAGCAGAAATAAACACGTTTTGGCAACTTTGGTCACCCCCATGTAAGTTATAGGGCAGGAACAGCACAGTTTTCAAAACGTGTTTTTCAGCCCGAAATAAACGCTTTTTCTCAGCCCTTGGAATCGCAGTATAACTGCTTGGCTCAGAAGAGCACACTGAGTCAGCCCTTCACCCCAGTGATCAGAAATTGTCAAAACGTGTTTTTCAGCAGAAATAAACACGTTTTGGCAACTTTGGTCACCCCCATGTAAGTTATAGGGCACGAACAGCACAGTTTTCAAAACGTGTTTTTCAGCCCGAAATAAACGCTTTTTCTCAGCACTTGGAATCGCAGTGTAACTGCCTGGCTCAGAAGAGCACACCGAGTCAGCCCTTCACCCCAGTGATCAGAAATTGTCAAAACGTGTTTTTCAGCAGAAATAAACACGTTTTGGCAACTTTGGTCACCCCCATGTAAGTTATAGGGCAGGAACAGCACAGTTTTCAAAACGTGTTTTTCAGCCCGAAATAAACGCTTTTTCTCAGCACTTGGAATCGCAGTGTAACTGCTTGGCTCAGAAGAGCACACTGAGTCAGCCCTTCACCCCAGTGATCAGAAATTGTCAAAACGTGTTTTTCAGCAGAAATAAACACGTTTTGGCAACTTTGGTCACCCCCATGTAAGTTATAGGGCAGGAACAGCACAGTTTTCAAAACGTGTTTTTCAGCCCGAAATAAACGCTTTTTCTCAGCACTTGGAATCGCAGTGTAACTGCTTGGCTCAGAAGAGCACACCGAGTCAGCCCTTCACCCCAGTGATCAGAAATTGTCAAAACGTGTTTTTCAGCAGAAATAAACACGTTTTGGCAACTTTGGTCACCCCCATGTAAGTTATAGGGCAGGAACAGCACAGTTTTCAAAACGTGTTTTTCAGCCCGAAATAAACGCTTTTTCTCAGCACTTGGAATCGCAGTGTAACTGCTTGGCTCAGAAGAGCACACCGAGTCAGCCCTTCACCCCAGTGATCAGAAATTGTCAAAACGTGTTTTTCAGCAGAAATAAACACGTTTTGGCAACTTTGGTCAACCCCATGTAAGTTATAGGGCAGGAACAGCACAGTTTTCAAAACGTGTTTTTCAGCCCGAAATAAACGCTTTTTCTCAGCACTTGGAATCGCAGTGTAACTGCTTGGCTCAGAAGAGCACACCGAGTCAGCCCTTCACCCCAGTCATCAGAAATTGTCAAAACGTGTTTTTCAGCTTAAATAAACACGTTTTGGCAACTTTGGTCACCCCCATGTAAGTTATAGGGCAGGAACAGCACAGTTTTCAAAACGTGTTTTTCAGACCGAAATAAACGCGTTTTCTCAGCACTTGGAATCGCAGTGTAACTGCTTGGCTCAGAAGAGCACACCGAGTCAGCCCTTCACCCCAGTGATCAGAAATTGTCAAAACGTGTTTTTCAGCAGAAAGAAACACGTTTTGGCAACTTTGGTCACCCCCATGTAAGTTATAGGGCAGGAACAGCACAGTTTTCAAAACGTGTTTTTCAGCCCGAAATAAACGCGTTTTCTCAGCCCTTGGAATCGCAGTGTAACTGCCTGGCTCAGAAGAGCACACCGAGTCAGCCCTTAACCCCAGTGATCAGAAATTGTCAAAACGTGTTTTTCAGCAGAAATAAACACGTTTTGGCAACTTTGGTCACCCCCATGTAAGTTATAGGGCAGGAACAGCACAGTTTTCAAAACGTGTTTTTCAGCCCGAAATAAACGCTTTTTCTCTGCCCTTGGAATCGCAGTGTAACTGCTTGGCTCAGAAGAGCACACTGAGTCAGCCCTTCACCCCAGTCATCAGAAATTGTCAAAACGTGTTTTTCAGCAGAAATAAACACGTTTTGGCAACTTTGGTCACCCCCATGTAAGTAATAGGGCAGGAACAGCACAGTTTTCAAAACGTGTTTTTCAGCCCGAAATAAACGCGTTTTCTCAGCACTTGGAATCGCAGTGTAACTGCTTGGCATAGAAGAGCAGACTGAGTCAGCCCTTCACCCCAGTGATCAGAAATTGTCAAAACGTGTTTTTCAGCAGAAATAAACACGTTTTGGCAACTTTGGTCACCCCCATGTAAGTTATAGGGCAGGAACAGCACAGTTTTCAAAACGTGTTTTTCAGCCCGAAATAAACGCTTTTTCTCAGCCCTTGGAATCGCAGTATAACTGCTTGGCTCAGAAGAGCACACTGAGTCAGCCCTTCACCCCAGTGATCAGAAATTGTCAAAACGTGTTTTTCAGCAGAAATAAACACGTTTTGGCAACTTTGGTCACCCCCATGTAAGTTATAGGGCACGAACAGCACAGTTTTCAAAACGTGTTTTTCAGCCCGAAATAAACGCTTTTTCTCAGCACTTGGAATCGCAGTGTAACTGCCTGGCTCAGAAGAGCACACCGAGTCAGCCCTTCACCCCAGTGATCAGAAATTGTCAAAACGTGTTTTTCAGCAGAAATAAACACGTTTTGGCAACTTTGGTCACCCCCATGTAAGTTATAGGGCAGGAACAGCACAGTTTTCAAAACGTGTTTTTCAGCCCGAAATAAACGCTTTTTCTCAGCACTTGGAATCGCAGTGTAACTGCTTGGCTCAGAAGAGCACACTGAGTCAGCCCTTCACCCCAGTGATCAGAAATTGTCAAAACGTGTTTTTCAGCAGAAATAAACACGTTTTGGCAACTTTGGTCACCCCCATGTAAGTTATAGGGCAGGAACAGCACAGTTTTCAAAACGTGTTTTTCAGCCCGAAATAAACGCGTTTTCTCAGCACTTGGAATCGCAGTGTAACTGCTTGGCATAGAAGAGCAGACTGAGTCAGCCCTTCACCCCAGTGATCAGAAATTGTCAAAACGTGTTTTTCAGCAGAAATAAACACGTTTTGGCAACTTTGGTCACCCCCATGTAAGTTATAGGGCAGGAACAGCACAGTTTTCAAAACGTGTTTTTCAGCCCGAAATAAACGCTTTTTCTCAGCCCTTGGAATCGCAGTGTAACTGCTTGGCTCAGAAGAGCACACTGAGTCAGCCCTTCACCCCAGTGATCAGAAATTGTCAAAACGTGTTTTTCAGCAGAAATAAACACGTTTTGGCAACTTTGGTCACCCCCATGTAAGTTATAGGGCAGGAACAGCACAGTTTTCAAAACGTGTTTTTCAGCCCGAAATAAACGCTTTTTCTCAGCACTTGGAATCGCAGTGTAACTGCTTGGCTCAGAAGAGCACACCGAGTCAGCCCTTCACCCCAGTGATCAGAAATTGTCAAAACGTGTTTTTCAGCAGAAATAAACACGTTTTGGCAACTTTGGTCACCCCCATGTAAGTTATAGGGCAGGAACAGCACAGTTTTCAAAACGTGTTTTTCAGCCCGAAATAAACGCTTTTTCTCAGCACTTGGAATCGCAGTGTAACTGCTTGGCTCAGAAGAGCACACTGAGTCAGCCCTTCACCCCAGTGATCAGAAATTGTCAAAACGTGTTTTTCAGCAGAAATAAACACGTTTTGGCAACTTTGGTCAACCCCATGTAAGTTATAGGGCAGGAACAGCACAGTTTTCAAAACGTGTTTTTCAGCCCGAAATAAACGCTTTTTCTCAGCACTTGGAATCGCAGTGTAACTGCTTGGCTCAGAAGAGCACACCGAGTCAGCCCTTCACCCCAGTCATCAGAAATTGTCAAAACGTGTTTTTCAGCTTAAATAAACACGTTTTGGCAACTTTGGTCACCCCCATGTAAGTTATAGGGCAGGAACAGCACAGTTTTCAAAACGTGTTTTTCAGACCGAAATAAACGCGTTTTCTCAGCACTTGGAATCGCAGTGTAACTGCTTGGCTCAGAAGAGCACACTGAGTCAGCCCTTCACCCCAGTGATCAGAAATTGTCAAAACGTGTTTTTCAGCAGAAATAAACACGTTTTGGCAACTTTGCTCACCCCCATGTAAGTTATAGGGCAGGAACAGCACAGTATTCAAAACGTGTTTTTCAGCCCGAAATAAACGCGTTTTCTCAGCACTTGGGATCGCAGTGTAACTGCTTGGCTCAGAAGAGCACACCGAGTCAGCCCTTCACCCCAGTCATCAGAAATTGTCAAAACTTGTTTTTCAGCTTAAATAAACACGTTTTGGCAACTTTGGTCACCCCCATGTAAGTTATAGGGCAGGAACAGCACAGTTTTCAAAACGTGTTTTTCAGCCCGAAATAAACGCTTTTTCTCAGCACTTGGAATCGCAGTGTAACTGCTTGGCTCAGAAGAGCACACCGAGTCAGCCCTTCACCCCAGTGATCAGAAATTGTCAAAACGTGTTTTTCAGCAGAAATAAACACGTTTTGGCAACTTTGGTCACCCCCATGTAAGTTATAGGGCAGGAACAGCACAGTTTTCAAAACGTGTTTTTCAGCCCGAAATAAACGCGTTTTCTCAGCACTTGGAATCGCAGTGTAACTGCTTGGCATAGAAGAGCAGACTGAGTCAGCCCTTCACCCCAGTGATCAGAAATTGTCAAAACGTGTTTTTCAGCAGAAATAAACACGTTTTGGCAACTTTGGTCACCCCCATGTAAGTTATAGGGCAGGAACAGCACAGTTTTCAAAACGTGTTTTTCAGCCCGAAATAAACGCTTTTTCTCAGCCCTTGGAATCGCAGTGTAACTGCTTGGCTCAGAAGAGCACACTGAGTCAGCCCTTCACCCCAGTGATCAGAAATTGTCAAAACGTGTTTTTCAGCAGAAATAAACACGTTTTGGCAACTTTGGTCACCCCCATGTAAGTTATAGGGCAGGAACAGCACAGTTTTCAAAACGTGTTTTTCAGCCCGAAATAAACGCTTTTTCTCAGCACTTGGAATCGCAGTGTAACTGCTTGGCTCAGAAGAGCACACCGAGTCAGCCCTTCACCCCAGTGATCAGAAATTGTCAAAACGTGTTTTTCAGCAGAAATAAACACGTTTTGGCAACTTTGGTAACCCCCATGTAAGTTATAGGGCAGGAACAGCACAGTTTTCAAAACGTGTTTTTCAGCCCGAAATAAACGCTTTTTCTCAGCACTTGGAATCGCAGTGTAACTGCTTGGCTCAGAAGAGCACACTGAGTCAGCCCTTCACCCCAGTGATCAGAAATTGTCAAAACGTGTTTTTCAGCTTAAATAAACACGTTTTGGCAACTTTGGTCAACCCCATGTAAGTTATAGGGCAGGAACAGCACAGTTTTCAAAACGTGTTTTTCAGCCCGAAATAAACGCTTTTTCTCAGCACTTGGAATCGCAGTGTAACTGCTTGGCTCAGAAGAGCACACCGAGTCAGCCCTTCACCCCAGTCATCAGAAATTGTCAAAACGTGTTTTTCAGCTTAGATAAACACGTTTTGGCAACTTTGGTCACCCCCATGTAAGTTATAGGGCAGGAACAGCACAGTTTTCAAAACGTGTTTTTCAGACCGAAATAAACGCGTTTTCTCAGCACTTGGAATCGCAGTGTAACTGCTTGGCTCAGAAGAGCACACTGAGTCAGCCCTTCACCCCAGTGATCAGAAATTGTCAAAACGTGTTTTTCAGCAGAAATAAACACGTTTTGGCAACTTTGGTCACCCCCATGTAAGTTATAGGGCAGGAACAGCACAGTATTCAAAACGTGTTTTTCAGCCCGAAATATACGCGTTTTCTCAGCACTTGGGATCGCAGTGTAACTGCTTGGCTCAGAAGAGCACACCGAGTCAGCCCTTCACCCCAGTCATCAGAAATTGTCAAAACTTGTTTTTCAGCTTAAATAAACACGTTTTGGCAACTTTGGTCACGCCCATGTAAGTTATAGGGCAGGAACAGCACAGTTTTCAAAACGTGTTTTTCAGCCCGAAATGAACGCTTTTTCTCAGCACTTGGAATCGCAGTGTAACTGCTTGGCTCAGAAGAGCACACTGAGTCAGCCCTTCACCCCAGTGATCAGAAATTGTCAAAACGTGTTTTTCAGCAGAAATAAACACGTTTTGGCAACTTTGGTCACCCCCATGTAAGTTATAGGGCAGGAGCAGCACAGTTTTCAAAACGTGTTTTTCAGCCCGAAATAAACGCTTTTTCTGAGCCCTTGGAATCGCAGTGTAACTGCTTGGCTCAGAAGAGCACACCGAGTCAGCCCTTCACCCCAGTCATCAGAAATTGTCAAAACGTGTTTTTCAGCAGAAATAAACACGTTTTGGCAACTTTGGTCACCCCCATGTAAGTAATAGGGCAGGAACAGCACAGTTTTCAAAACGTGTTTTTCAGCCCGAAATAAACGCGTTTTCTCAGCACTTGTAATCGCAGTGTAACTGCTTGGCATAGAAGAGCAGACTGAGTCAGCCCTTCACCCCAGTGATCAGAAATTGTCAAAACGTGTTTTTCAGCAGAAATAAACACGTTTTGGCAACTTTGGTCACCCCCATGTAAGTTATAGGGCAGGAACAGCACAGTTTTCAAAACGTGTTTTTCAGCCCGAAATAAACGCTTTTTCTCAGCCCTTGGAATCGCAGTATAACTGCTTGGCTCAGAAGAGCACACTGAGTCAGCCCTTCACCCCAGTGATCAGAAATTGTCAAAACGTGTTTTTCAGCAGAAATAAACACGTTTTGGCAACTTTGGTCACCCCCATGTAAGTTATAGGGCAGGAACAGCACAGTTTTCAAAACGTGTTTTTCAGCCCGAAATAAACGCTTTTTCTCAGCACTTGGAATCGCAGTGTAACTGCTTGGCTCAGAAGAGCACACCGAGTCAGCCCTTCACCCCAGTGATCAGAAATTGTCAAAACGTGTTTTTCAGCAGAAATAAACACGTTTTGGCATCTTTGGTCACCCCCATGTAAGTTATAGGGCAGGAACAGCACAGTTTTCAAAACGTGTTTTTCAGCCCGAAATAAACGCTTTTTCTCAGCACTTGGAATCGCAGTGTAACTGCTTGGCTCAGAAGAGCACACTGAGTCAGCCCTTCACCCCAGTGATCAGAAATTGTCAAAACGTGTTTTACAGCAGAAATAAACACGTTTTGGCAACTTTGGTCACCCCCATGTAAGTTATAGGGCAGGAACAGCACAGTTTTCAAAACGTGTTTTTCAGCCCGAAATAAACGCTTTTTCTCAGCCCTTGGAATCGCAGTGTAACTGCCTGGCTCAGAAGAGCACACTGAGTCAGCCCTTCACCCCAGTGATCAGAAATTGTCAAAACGTGTTTTTCAGCAGAAATAAACACGTTTTGGCAACTTTGGTCAACCCCATGTAAGTTATAGGGCAGGAACAGCACAGTTTTCAAAACGTGTTTTTCAGCCCGAAATAAACGCTTTTTCTCAGCACTTGGAATCGCAGTGTAACTGCTTGGCTCAGAAGAGCACACTGAGTCAGCCCTTCACCCCAGTGATCAGAAATTGTCAAAACGTGTTTTTCAGCAGAAATAAACACGTTTTGGCAACTTTGGTCAACCCCATGTAAGTTATAGGGCAGGAACAGCACAGTTTTCAAAACGTGTTTTTCAGCCCGAAATAAACGCTTTTTCTCAGCACTTGGAATCGCAGTGTAACTGCCTGGCTCAGAAGAGCACACCGAGTCAGCCCTTCACCCCAGTCATCAGAAATTGTCAAAACGTGTTTTTCAGCAGAAATAAACACGTTTTGGCAACTTTGGTCACCCCCATGTAAGTAATAGGGCAGGAACAGCACAGTTTTCAAAACGTGTTTTTCAGCCCGAAATAAACGCGTTTTCTCAGCACTTGGAATCGCAGTGTAACTGCTTGGCATAGAAGAGCAGACTGAGTCAGCCCTTCACCCCAGTGATCAGAAATTGTCAAAACGTGTTTTTCAGCAGAAATAAACACGTTTTGGCAACTTTGGTCAACCCCATGTAAGTTATAGGGCAGGAACAGCACAGTTTTCAAAACGTGTTTTTCAGCCCATAATAAACGCTTTTTCTCAGCCCTTGGAATCGCAGTATAACTGCTTGGCTCAGAAGAGCACACTGAGTCAGCCCTTCACCCCAGTGATCAGAAATTGTCAAAACGTGTTTTTCAGCAGAAATAAACACGTTTTGGCAACTTTGGTCACCCCCATGTAAGTTATAGGGCAGGAACAGCACAGTTTTCAAAACGTGTTTTTCAGCCCGAAATAAACGCTTTTTCTCAGCACTTGGAATCGCAGTGTAACTGCTTGGCTCAGAAGAGCACACCGAGTCAGCCCTTCACCCCAGTGATCAGAAATTGTCAAAACGTGTTTTTCAGCAGAAATAAACACGTTTTGGCAACTTTGGTCACCCCCATGTAAGTTATAGGGCAGGAACAGCACAGTTTTCAAAACGTGTTTTTCAGCCCGAAATAAACGCGTTTTCTCAGCACTTGGGATCGCAGTGTAACTGCTTGGCTCAGAAGAGCACACCGAGTCAGCCCTTCACCCCAGTCATCAGAAATTGTCAAAACGTGTTTTTCAGCTTAAATAAACACGTTTTGGCAACTTTGGTCACCCCCATGTAAGTTATAGGGCAGGAACAGCACAGTTTTCAAAACGTGTTTTTCAGCCCGAAATAAACGCGTTTTCTCAGCACTTGGAATCGCAGTGTAACTGCTTGGCTCAGAAGAGCACACTGAGTCAGCCCTTCACCCCAGTGATCAGAAATTGTCAAAACGTGTTTTTCAGCAGAAATAAACACGTTTTGGCAACTTTGGTCACCCCCATGTAAGTTATAGGGCAGGAACAGCACAGTTTTCAAAACGTGTTTTTCAGCCCGAAATAAACGCTTTTTCTCAGCCCTTGGAATCGCAGTGTAACTGCTTGGCTCAGAAGAGCACACTGAGTCAGCCCTTCACCCCAGTGATCAGAAATTGTCAAAACGTGTTTTTCAGCAGAAATAAACACGTTTTGGCAACTTTGGTCAACCCCATGTAAGTTATAGGGCAGGAGCAGCACAGTTTTCAAAACGTGTTTTTCAGCCCGAAATAAACGCTTTTTCTCAGCACTTGGAATCGCAGTGTAACTGCTTGGCTCAGAAGAGCACACCGAGTCAGCCCTTCACCCCAGTGATCAGAAATTGTCAAAACGTGTTTTTCAGCAGAAATAAACACGTTTTGGCAACTTTGGTCACCCCCATGTAAGTTATAGGGCAGGAACAGCACAGTTTTCAAAACGTGTTTTTCAGCCCGAAATAAACGCTTTTTCTCAGCACTTGGAATCGCAGTGTAACTGCTTGGCTCAGAAGAGCACACTGAGTCAGCCCTTCACCCCAGTGATCAGAAATTGTCAAAACGTGTTTTTCAGCAGAAATAAACACGTTTTGGCAACTTTGGTCACCCCCATGTAAGTTATAGGGCAGGAACAGCACAGTTTTCAAAACGTGTTTTTCAGCCCGAAATAAACGCGTTTTCTCAGCACTTGGAATCGCAGTGTAACTGCTTGGCATAGAAGAGCAGACTGAGTCAGCCCTTCACCCCAGTGATCAGAAATTGTCAAAACGTGTTTTTCAGCAGAAATAAACACGTTTTGGCATCTTTGGTCACCCCCATGTAAGTTATAGGGCAGGAACAGCACAGTTTTCAAAACGTGTTTTTCAGCCCGAAATAAACGCTTTTTCTCAGCCCTTGGAATCGCAGTATAACTGCTTGGCTCAGAAGAGCACACCGAGTCAGCCCTTCACCCCAGTGATCAGAAATTGTCAAAACGTGTTTTTCAGCAGAAATAAACACGTTTTGGCAACTTTGGTCACCCCCATGTAAGTTATAGGGCAGGAACAGCACAGTTTTCAAAACGTGTTTTTCAGCCCGAAATAAACGCTTTTTCTCAGCACTTGGAATCGCAGTGTAACTGCTTGGCTCAGAAGAGCACACCGAGTCAGCCCTTCACCCCAGTGATCAGAAATTGTCAAAACGTGTTTTTCAGCAGAAATAAACACGTTTTGGCAACTTTGGTCACCCCCATGTAAGTTATAGGGCAGGAACAGCACAGTTTTCAAAACGTGTTTTTCAGCCCGAAATAAACGCGTTTTCTCAGCACTTGGGATCGCAGTGTAACTGCTTGGCTCAGAAGAGCACACCGAGTCAGCCCTTCACCCCAGTCATCAGAAATTGTCAAAACGTGTTTTTCAGCAGAAATAAACACGTTTTGGCAACTTTGGTCACCCCCATGTAAGTTATAGGGCAGGAACAGCACAGTTTTCAAAACGTGTTTTTCAGCCCGAAATAAACGCTTTTTCTCAGCACTTGGAATCGCAGTGTAACTGCTTGGCTCAGAAGAGCACACTGAGTCAGCCCTTCACCCCAGTGATCAGAAATTGTCAAAACGTGTTTTTCAGCAGAAATAAACACGTTTTGGCAACTTTGGTCACCCCCATGTAAGTTATAGGGCAGGAACAGCACAGTTTTCAAAACGTGTTTTTCAGCCCGAAATAAACGGGTTTTCTCAGCACTTGGAATCGCAGTGTAACTGCTTGGCATAGAAGAGCACACTGAGTCAGCCCTTCACCCCAGTGATCAGAAATTGTCAAAACGTGTTTTTCAGCAGAAATAAACACGTTTTGGCAACTTTGGTCACCCCCATGTAAGTTATAGGGCAGGAACAGCACAGTTTTCAAAACGTGTTTTTCAGCCCGAAATAAACGCTTTTTCTCAGCACTTGGAATCGCAGTGTAACTGCTTGGCTCAGAAGAGCACACCGAGTCAGCCCTTCACCCCAGTGATCAGAAATTGTCAAAACGTGTTTTTCAGCAGAAATAAACACGTTTTGGCAACTTTGGTCACCCCCATGTAAGTTATAGGGCAGGAACAGCACAGTTTTCAAAACGTGTTTTTCAGCCCGAAATAAACGCGTTTTCTCAGCACTTGGGATCGCAGTGTAACTGCTTGGCTCAGAAGAGCACACCGAGTCAGCCCTTCACCCCATTCATCAGAAATTGTCAAAACGTGTTTTTCAGCTTAAATAAACACGTTTTGGCAACTTTGGTCACCCCCATGTAAGTTATAGGGCAGGAACAACACAGTTTTCAAAACGTGTTTTTCAGCCCGAAATAAACGCGTTTTCTCAGCACTTGGAATCGCAGTGTAACTGCTTGGCTCAGAAGAGCACACTGAGTCAGCCCTTCACCCCAGTGATCAGAAATTGTCAAAACGTGTTTTTCAGCAGAAATAAACACGTTTTGGCAACTTTGGTCACCCCCATGTAAGTTATAGGGCAGGAACAGCACAGTTTTCAAAACGTGTTTTTCAGCCCGAAATAAACGCTTTTTCTCAGCCCTTGGAATCGCAGTGTAACTGCTTGGCTCAGAAGAGCACACTGAGTCAGCCCTTCACCCCAGTGATCAGAAATTGTCAAAACGTGTTTTTCAGCAGAAATAAACACGTTTTGGCAACTTTGGTCACCCCCATGTAAGTTATAGGGCAGGAACAGCACAGTTTTCAAAACGTGTTTTTCAGCCCGAAATAAACGCGTTTTCTCAGCACTTGGAATCGCAGTGTAACTGCTTGGCATAGAAGAGCAGACTGAGTCAGCCCTTCACCCCAGTGATCAGAAATTGTCAAAACGTGTTTTTCAGCAGAAATAAACACGTTTTGGCAACTTTGGTCACCCCCATGTAAGTTATAGGGCAGGAACAGCACAGTTTTCAAAACGTGTTTTTCAGCCCGAAATAAACGCTTTTTCTCAGCCCTTGGAATCGCAGTGTAACTGCTTGGCTCAGAAGAGCACACTGAGTCAGCCCTTCACCCCAGTGATCAGAAATTGTCAAAACGTGTTTTTCAGCAGAAATAAACACGTTTTGGCAACTTTGGTCACCCCCATGTAAGTTATAGGGCAGGAACAGCACAGTTTTCAAAACGTGTTTTTCAGCCCGAAATAAACGCTTTTTCTCAGCACTTGGAATCGCAGTGTAACTGCTTGGCTCAGAAGAGCACACCGAGTCAGCCCTTCACCCCAGTGATCAGAAATTGTCAAAACGTGTTTTTCAGCAGAAATAAACACGTTTTGGCAACTTTGGTCACCCCCATGTAAGTTATAGGGCAGGAACAGCACAGTTTTCAAAACGTGTTTTTCAGCACGAAATAAACGCTTTTTCTCAGCACTTGGAATCGCAGTGTAACTGCTTGACTCAGAAGAGCACACCGAGTCAGCCCTTCACCCCAGTAATCAGAAATTGTCAAAACGTGTTTTTCAGCTTAAATAAACACGTTTTGGCAACTTTGGTCACCCCCATTTAAGTTATAGGGCAGGAACAGCACAGTTTTCAAAACGTGTTTTTCAGCCCGAAATAAACGCTTTTTCTCAGCACTTGGAATCGCAGTGTAACTGCTTGGCTCAGAAGAGCACACCGAGTCAGCCCTTCACCCCAGTAATCAGAAATTGTCAAAACGTGTTTTTCAGCAGAAATAAACACGTTTTGGCAACTTTGGTCAACCCCATGTAAGTTATAGGGCAGGAACAGCACAGTTTTCAAAACGTGTTTTTCAGCCCGAAATAAACGCTTTTTCTCAGCACTTGGAATCGCAGTGTAACTGCTTGGCTCAGAAGAGCACACCGACTCAGCCCTTCACCCCAGTCATCAGAAATTGTCAAAACGTGTTTTTCAGCAGAAATAAACACGTTTTGGCAACTTTGGTCACCCCCATGTAAGTAATAGGGCAGGAACAGCACAGTTTTCAAAACGTGTTTTTCAGCCCGAAATAAACGCGTTTTCTCAGCACTTGGAATCGCAGTGTAACTGCTTGGCATAGAAGAGCAGACTGAGTCAGCCCTTCACCCCAGTGATCAGAAATTGTCAAAACGTGTTTTTCAGCAGAAATAAACACGTTTTGGCAACTTTGGTCAACCCCATGTAAGTTATAGGGCAGGAACAGCACAGTTTTCAAAACGTGTTTTTCAGCCCGAAATAAACGCTTTTTCTCAGCCCTTGGAATCGCAGTATAACTGCTTGGCTCAGAAGAGCACACTGAGTCAGCCCTTCACCCCAGTGATCAGAAATTGTCAAAACGTGTTTTTCAGCAGAAATAAACACGTTTTGGCAACTTTGGTCACCCCCATGTCAGTTATAGGGCAGGAACAGCACAGTTTTCAAAACGTGTTTTTCAGCCCGAAATAAACGCTTTTTCTCAGCACTTGGAATCGCAGTGTAACTGCTTGGATCAGAAGAGCACACCGAGTCAGCCCTTCACCCCAGTGATCAGAAATTGTCAAAACGTGTTTTTCAGCAGAAATAAACACGTTTTGGCAACTTTGGTCACCCCCATGTAAGTTATAGGGCAGGAACAGCACAGTTTTCAAAACGTGTTTTTCAGCCCGAAATAAACGCTTTTTCTCAGCACTTGGAATAGCAGTGTAACTGCTTGGCTCAGAAGAGCACACTGAGTCAGCCCTTCACCCCAGTGATCAGAAATTGTCAAAACGTGTTTTTCAGCAGAAATAAACACGTTTTGGCAACTTTGGTCAACCCCATGTAAGTTATAGGGCAGGAACAGCACAGTTTTCAAAACGTTTTTTCAGCCCGAAATAAACGCTTTTTCTCAGCACTTGGAATCGCAGTGTAACTGCTTGGCTCAGAAGAGCACACCGAGTCAGCCCTTCACCCCAGTCATCAGAAATTGTCAAAACGTGTTTTTCAGCTTAAATAAACACGTTTTGGCAACTTTGGTCACCCCCATGTAAGTTATAGGGCAGGAACAGCACAGTTTTCAAAACGTGTTTTTCAGCCCGAAATAAACGCGTTTTCTCAGCACTTGGAATCGCAGTGTAACTGCTTGGCTCAGAAGAGCACACTGAGTCAGCCCTTCACCCCAGTGATCAGAAATTGTCAAAACGTGTTTTTCAGCAGAAATAAACACGTTTTGGCAACTTTGGTCACCCCCATGTAAGTTATAGGGCAGGAACAGCACTGTTTTCAAAACGTGTTTTTCAGCCCGAAATAAACGCGTTTTCTCAGCACTTGGGATCGCAGTGTAACTGCTTGGCTCAGAAGAGCACACCGAGTCAGCCCTTCACCCCAGTCATCAGAAATTGTCAAAACGTGTTTTTCAGCTTAAATAAACACGTTTTGGCAACTTTGGTCACCCCCATGTAAGTTATAGGGCAGGAACAGCACAGTTTTCAAAACGTGTTTTTCAGCCCGAAATAAACGCGTTTTCTCAGCACTTGGAATCGCAGTGTAACTGCTTGGCTCAGAAGAGCACACTGAGTCAGCCCTTCACCCCAGTGATCAGAAATTGTCAAAACGTGTTTTTCAGCAGAAATAAACACGTTTTGGCAACTTTGGTCACCCCCATGTAAGTTATAGGGCAGGAACAGCACAGTTTTCAAAACGTGTTTTTCAGCCCGAAATAAACGCTTTTTCTCAGCCCTTGGAATAGCAGTGTAACTGCTTGGCTCAGAAGAGCACACTGAGTCAGCCCTTCACCCCAGTGATCAGAAATTGTCAAAACGTGTTTTTCAGCAGAAATAAACACGTTTTGGCAACTTTGGTCAACCCCATGTAAGTTATAGGGCAGGAGCAGCACAGTTTTCAAAACGTGTTTTTCAGCCCGAAATAAACGCTTTTTCTCAGCACTTGGAATCGTAGTGTAACTGCTTGGCTCAGAAGAGCACACCGAGTCAGCCCTTCACCCCAGTGATCAGAAATTGTCAAAACGTGTTTTTCAGCAGAAATAAACACGTTTTGGCAACTTTGGTCACCCCCATGTAAGTTATAGGGCAGGAACAGCACAGTTTTCAAAACGTGTTTTTCAGCCCGAAATAAACGCTTTTTCTCAGCCCTTGGAATCGCAGTGGAACTGCTTGGCTCAGAAGAGCACACTGAGTCAGCCCTTCACCCCAGTGATCAGAAATTGTCAAAACGTGTTTTTCAGCAGAAATAAACACGTTTTGGCAACTTTGGTCAACCCCATGTAAGTTATAGGGCAGGAACAGCACAGTTTTCAAAACGTGTTTTTCAGCCCGAAATAAACGCTTTTTCTCAGCACTTGGAATCGCAGTGTAACTGCTTGGCTCAGAAGAGCACACCGAGTCAGCCCTTCACCCCAGTGATCAGAAATTGTCAAAACGTGTTTTTCAGCAGAAATAAACACGTTTTGGCAACTTTGGTCACCCCCATGTAAGTTATAGGGCAGGAACAGCACAGTTTTCAAAACGTGTTTTTCAGCCCGAAATAAACGCGTTTACTCAGCCCTTGGAATCGCAGTGTAACTGCCTGGCTCAGAAGAGCACACCGAGTCAGCCCTTAACCCCAGTGATCAGAAATTGTCAAAACGTGTTTTTCAGCAGAAATAAACACGTTTTGGCAACTTTGGTCACCCCCATGTAAGTTATAGGGCAGGAACAGCACAGTTTTCAAAACGTGTTTTTCAGCCCGAAATAAACGCTTTTTCTCTGCCCTTGGAATCGCAGTGTAACTGCTTGGCTCAGAAGAGCACACTGAGTCAGCCCTTCACCCCAGTCATCAGAAATTGTCAAAACGTGTTTTTCAGCAGAAATAAACACGTTTTGGCAACTTTGGTCACCCCCATGTAAGTAATAGGGCAGGAACAGCACAGTTTTCAAAACGTGTTTTTCAGCCCGAAATAAACGCGTTTTCTCAGCACTTGGAATCGCAGTTTAACTGCTTGACATAGAAGAGCAGACTGAGTCAGCCCTTCACCCCAGTGATCAGAAATTGTCAAAACGTGTTTTTCAGCAGAAATAAACACGTTTTGGCAACTTTGGTCACCCCCATGTAAGTTATAGGGCAGGAACAGCACAGTTTTCAAAACGTGTTTTTCAGCCCGAAATAAACGCTTTTTCTCAGCCCTTGGAATCGCAGTATAACTGCTTGGCTCAGAAGAGCACACTGAGTCAGCCCTTCACCCCAGTGATCAGAAATTGTCAAAACGTGTTTTTCAGCAGAAATAAACACGTTTTGGCAACTTTGGTCACCCCCATGTAAGTTATAGGGCACGAACAGCACAGTTTTCAAAACGTGTTTTTCAGCCCGAAATAAACGCTTTTTCTCAGCACTTGGAATCGCAGTGTAACTGCCTGGCTCAGAAGAGCACACCGAGTCAGCCCTTCACCCCAGTGATCAGAAATTGTCAAAACGTGTTTTTCAGCAGAAATAAACACGTTTTGGCAACTTTGGTCACCCCCATGTAAGTTATAGGGCAGGAACAGCACAGTTTTCAAAACGTGTTTTTCAGCCCGAAATAAACGCTTTTTCTCAGCACTTGGAATCGCAGTGTAACTGCTTGGCTCAGAAGAGCACACTGAGTCAGCCCTTCACCCCAGTGATCAGAAATTGTCAAAACGTGTTTTTCAGCAGAAATAAACACGTTTTGGCAACTTTGGTCACCCCCATGTAAGTTATAGGGCAGGAACAGCACAGTTTTCAAAACGTGTTTTTCAGCCCGAAATAAACGCTTTTTCTCAGCACTTGGAATCGCAGTGTAACTGCTTGGCTCAGAAGAGCACACCGAGTCAGCCCTTCACCCCAGTGATCAGAAATTGTCAAAACGTGTTTTTCAGCAGAAATAAACACGTTTTGGCAACTTTGGTCACCCCCATGTAAGTTATAGGGCAGGAACAGCACAGTTTTCAAAACGTGTTTTTCAGCCCGAAATAAACGCTTTTTCTCAGCACTTGGAATCGCAGTGTAACTGCTTGGCTCAGAAGAGCACACTGAGTCAGCCCTTCACCCCAGTGATCAGAAATTGTCAAAACGTGTTTTTCAGCAGAAATAAACACGTTTTGGCAACTTTGGTCAACCCCATGTAAGTTATAGGGCAGGAACAGCACAGTTTTCAAAACGTGTTTTTCAGCCCGAAATAAACGCTTTTTCTCAGCACTTGGAATCGCAGTGTAACTGCTTGGCTCAGAAGAGCACACCGAGTCAGCCCTTCACCCCAGTCATCAGAAATTGTCAAAACGTGTTTTTCAGCTTAAATAAACACGTTTTGGCAACTTTGGTCACCCCCATGTAAGTTATAGGGCAGGAACAGCACAGTTTTCAAAACGTGTTTTTCAGACCGAAATAAACGCGTTTTCTCAGCACTTGGAATCGCAGTGTAACTGCTTGGCTCAGAAGAGCACACCGAGTCAGCCCTTCACCCCAGTGATCAGAAATTGTCAAAACGTGTTTTTCAGCAGAAATAAACACGTTTTGGCAACTTTGGTCACCCCCATGTAAGTTATAGGGCAGGAACAGCACAGTTTTCAAAACGTGTTTTTCAGCCCGAAATAAACGCGTTTTCTCAGCCCTTGGAATCGCAGTGTAACTGCCTGGCTCAGAAGAGCACACCGAGTCAGCCCTTAACCCCAGTGATCAGAAATTGTCAAAACGTGTTTTTCAGCAGAAATAAACACGTTTTGGCAACTTTGGTCACCCCCATGTAAGTTATAGGGCAGGAACAGCACAGTTTTCAAAACGTGTTTTTCAGCCCGAAATAAACGCTTTTTCTCTGCCCTTGGAATCGCAGTGTAACTGCTTGGCTCAGAAGAGCACACTGAGTCAGCCCTTCACCCCAGTCATCAGAAATTGTCAAAACGTGTTTTTCAGCAGAAATAAACACGTTTTGGCAACTTTGGTCACCCCCATGTAAGTAATAGGGCAGGAACAGCACAGTTTTCAAAACGTGTTTTTCAGCCCGAAATAAACGCGTTTTCTCAGCACTTGGAATCGCAGTGTAACTGCTTGGCATAGAAGAGCAGACTGAGTCAGCCCTTCACCCCAGTGATCAGAAATTGTCAAAACGTGTTTTTCAGCAGAAATAAACACGTTTTGGCAACTTTGGTCACCCCCATGTAAGTTATAGGGCAGGAACAGCACAGTTTTCAAAACGTGTTTTTCAGCCCGAAATAAACGCTTTTTCTCAGCCCTTGGAATCGCAGTATAACTGCTTGGCTCAGAAGAGCACACTGAGTCAGCCCTTCACCCCAGTGATCAGAAATTGTCAAAACGTGTTTTTCAGCAGAAATAAACACGTTTTGGCAACTTTGGTCACCCCCATGTAAGTTATAGGGCACGAACAGCACAGTTTTCAAAACGTGTTTTTCAGCCCGAAATAAACGCTTTTTCTCAGCACTTGGAATCGCAGTGTAACTGCTTGGCTCAGAAGAGCACACTGAGTCAGCCCTTCACCCCAGTGATCAGAAATTGTCAAAACGTGTTTTTCAGCAGAAATAAACACGTTTTGGCAACTTTTGTCACCCCCATGTAAGTTATAGGGCAGGAACAGCACAGTTTTCAAAACGTGTTTTTCAGCCCGAAATAAACGCGTTTTCTCAGCACTTGGAATCGCAGTGTAACTGCTTGGCATAGAAGAGCAGACTGAGTCAGCCCTTCACCCCAGTGATCAGAAATTGTCAAAACGTGTTTTTCAGCAGAAATAAACACGTTTTGGCAACTTTGGTCACCCCCATGTAAGTTATAGGGCAGGAACAGCACAGTTTTCAAAACGTTTTTCAGCCCGAAATAAACGCTTTTTCTCAGCACTTGGAATCGCAGTGTAACTGCTTGGCTCAGAAGAGCACACCGAGTCAGCCCTTCACCCCAGTCATCAGAAATTGTCAAAACGTGTTTTTCAGCTTAAATAAACACGTTTTGGCAACTTTGGTCACCCCCATGTAAGTTATAGGGCAGGAACAGCACAGTTTTCAAAACGTGTTTTTCAGCCCGAAATAAACGCGTTTTCTCAGCACTTGGAATCGCAGTGTAACTGCTTGGCTCAGAAGAGCACACTGAGTCAGCCCTTCACCCCAGTGATCAGAAATTGTCAAAACGTGTTTTTCAGCAGAAATAAACACGTTTTGGCAACTTTGGTCACCCCCATGTAAGTTATAGGGCAGGAACAGCACTGTTTTCAAAACGTGTTTTTCAGCCCGAAATAAACGCGTTTTCTCAGCACTTGGGATCGCAGTGTAACTGCTTGGCTCAGAAGAGCACACCGAGTCAGCCCTTCACCCCAGTCATCAGAAATTGTCAAAACGTGTTTTTCAGCTTAAATAAACACGTTTTGGCAACTTTGGTCACCCCCATGTAAGTTATAGGGCAGGAACAGCACAGTTTTCAAAACGTGTTTTTCAGCCCGAAATAAACGCGTTTTCTCAGCACTTGGAATCGCAGTGTAACTGCTTGGCTCAGAAGAGCACACTGAGTCAGCCCTTCACCCCAGTGATCAGAAATTGTCAAAACGTGTTTTTCAGCAGAAATAAACACGTTTTGGCAACTTTGGTCACCCCCATGTAAGTTATAGGGCAGGAACAGCACAGTTTTCAAAACGTGTTTTTCAGCCCGAAATAAACGCTTTTTCTCAGCCCTTGGAATCGCAGTGTAACTGCTTGGCTCAGAAGAGCACACTGAGTCAGCCCTTCACCCCAGTGATCAGAAATTGTCAAAACGTGTTTTTCAGCAGAAATAAACACGTTTTGGCAACTTTGGTCAACCCCATGTAAGTTATAGGGCAGGAGCAGCACAGTTTTCAAAACGTGTTTTTCAGCCCGAAATAAACGCTTTTTCTCAGCACTTGGAATCGCAGTGTAACTGCTTGGCTCAGAAGAGCACACCGAGTCAGCCCTTCACCCCAGTGATCAGAAATTGTCAAAACGTGTTTTTCAGCAGAAATAAACACGTTTTGGCAACTTTGGTCACCCCCATGTAAGTTATAGGGCAGGAACAGCACAGTTTTCAAAACGTGTTTTTCAGCCCGAAATAAACGCGTTTCCTCAGCCCTTGGAATCGCAGTGTAACTGCCTGGCTCAGAAGAGCACACCGAGTCAGCCCTTAACCCCAGTGATCAGAAATTGTCAAAACGTGTTTTACAGCAGAAATAAACACGTTTTGGCAACTTTGGTCACCCCCATGTAAGTTATAGGGCAGGAACAGCACAGTTTTCAAAACGTGTTTTTCAGCCCGAAATAAACGCTTTTTCTCAGCCCTTGGAATCGCAGTGTAACTGCCTGGCTCAGAAGAGCACACTGAGTCAGCCCTTCACCCCAGTGATCAGAAATTGTCAAAACGTGTTTTTCAGCAGAAATAAACACGTTTTGGCAACTTTGGTCACCCCCATGTAAGTTATAGGGCAGGAACAGCACAGTTTTCAAAACGTGTTTTTCAGCCCGAAATAAACGCTTTTTCTCAGCCCTTGGAATCGCAGTGGAACTGCTTGGCTCAGAAGAGCACACTGAGTCAGCCCTTCACCCCAGTGATCAGAAATTGTCAAAACGTGTTTTTCAGCAGAAATAAACACGTTTTGGCAACTTTGGTCAACCCCATGTAAGTTATAGGGCAGGAACAGCACAGTTTTCAAAACGTGTTTTTCAGCCCGAAATAAACGCTTTTTCTCAGCACTTGGAATCGCAGTGTAACTGCTTGGCTCAGAAGAGCACACCGAGTCAGCCCTTCACCCCAGTGATCAGAAATTGTCAAAACGTGTTTTTCAGCAGAAATAAACACGTTTTGGCAACTTTGGTCACCCCCATGTAAGTTATAGGGCAGGAACAGCACAGTTTTCAAAACGTGTTTTTCAGCCCGAAATAAACGCTTTTTCTCAGCACTTGGAATCGCAGTGTAACTGCTTGGCTCAGAAGAGCACACCGAGTCAGCCCTTCACCCCAGTGATCAGAAATTGTCAAAACGTGTTTTTCAGCAGAAATAAACACGTTTTGGCAACTTTGGTCACCCCCATGTAAGTTATAGGGCAGGAACAGCACAGTTTTCAAAACGTGTTTTTCAGCCCGAAATAAACGCGTTTTCTCAGCCCTTGGAATCGCAGTGTAACTGCCTGGCTCAGAAGAGCACACCGAGTCAGCCCTTAACCCCAGTGATCAGAAATTGTCAAAACGTGTTTTTCAGCAGAAATAAACACGTTTTGGCAACTTTGGTCACCCCCATGTAAGTTATAGGGCAGGAACAGCACAGTTTTCAAAACGTGTTTTTCAGCCCGAAATAAACGCTTTTTCTCTGCCCTTGGAATCGCAGTGTAACTGCTTGGCTCAGAAGAGCACACTGAGTCAGCCCTTCACCCCAGTCATCAGAAATTGTCAAAACGTGTTTTTCAGCAGAAATAAACACGTTTTGGCAACTTTGGTCACCCCCATGTAAGTAATAGGGCAGGAACAGCACAGTTTTCAAAACGTGTTTTTCAGCCCGAAATAAACGCGTTTTCTCAGCACTTGGAATCGCAGTGTAACTGCTTGGCATAGAAGAGCAGACTGAGTCAGCCCTTCACCCCAGTGATCAGAAATTGTCAAAACGTGTTTTTCAGCAGAAATAAACACGTTTTGGCAACTTTGGTCACCCCCATGTAAGTTATAGGGCAGGAACAGCACAGTTTTCAAAACGTGTTTTTCAGCCCGAAATAAACGCTTTTTCTCAGCCCTTGGAATCGCAGTATAACTGCTTGGCTCAGAAGAGCACACTGAGTCAGCCCTTCACCCCAGTGATCAGAAATTGTCAAAACGTGTTTTTCAGCAGAAATAAACACGTTTTGGCAACTTTGGTCACCCCCATGTAAGTTATAGGGCACGAACAGCACAGTTTTCAAAACGTGTTTTTCAGCCCGAAATAAACGCTTTTTCTCAGCACTTGGAATCGCAGTGTAACTGCCTGGCTCAGAAGAGCACACCGAGTCAGCCCTTCACCCCAGTGATCAGAAATTGTCAAAACGTGTTTTTCAGCAGAAATAAACACGTTTTGGCAACTTTGGTCACCCCCATGTAAGTTATAGGGCAGGAACAGCACAGTTTTCAAAACGTGTTTTTCAGCCCGAAATAAACGCTTTTTCTCAGCACTTGGAATCGCAGTGTAACTGCTTGGCTCAGAAGAGCACACTGAGTCAGCCCTTCACCCCAGTGATCAGAAATTGTCAAAACATGTTTTTCAGCAGAAATAAACACGTTTTGGCAACTTTGGTCAACCCCATGTAAGTTATAGGGCAGGAACAGCACAGTTTTCAAAACGTGTTTTTCAGCCCGAAATAAACGCTTTTTCTCAGCACTTGGAATCGCAGTGTAACTGCTTGGCTCAGAAGAGCACACCGAGTCAGCCCTTAACCCCAGTGATCAGAAATTGTCAAAACGTGTTTTTCAGCAGAAATAAACACGTTTTGGCAACTTTGGTCACCCCCATGTAAGTTATAGGGCAGGAACAGCACAGTTTTCAAAACGTGTTTTTCAGCCCGAAATAAACGCTTTTTCTCTGCCCTTGGAATCGCAGTGTAACTGCTTGGCTCAGAAGAGCACACTGAGTCAGCCCTTCACCCCAGTCATCAGAAATTGTCAAAACGTGTTTTTCAGCAGAAATAAACACGTTTTGGCAACTTTGGTCACCCCCATGTAAGTAATAGGGCAGGAACAGCACAGTTTTCAAAACGTGTTTTTCAGCCCGAAATAAACGCGTTTTCTCAGCACTTGGAATCGCAGTGTAACTGCTTGGCATAGAAGAGCAGACTGAGTCAGCCCTTCACCCCAGTGATCAGAAATTGTCAAAACGTGTTTTTCAGCAGAAATAAACACGTTTTGGCAACTTTGGTCACCCCCATGTAAGTTATAGGGCAGGAACAGCACAGTTTTCAAAACGTGTTTTTCAGCCCGAAATAAACGCTTTTTCTCAGCCCTTGGAATCGCAGTATAACTGCTTGGCTCAGAAGAGCACACTGAGTCAGCCCTTCACCCCAGTGATCAGAAATTGTCAAAACGTGTTTTTCAGCAGAAATAAACACGTTTTGGCAACTTTGGTCACCCCCATGTAAGTTATAGGGCACGAACAGCACAGTTTTCAAAACGTGTTTTTCAGCCCGAAATAAACGCTTTTTCTCAGCACTTGGAATCGCAGTGTAACTGCCTGGCTCAGAAGAGCACACCGAGTCAGCCCTTCACCCCAGTGATCAGAAATTGTCAAAACGTGTTTTTCAGCAGAAATAAACACGTTTTGGCAACTTTGGTCACCCCCATGTAAGTTATAGGGCAGGAACAGCACAGTTTTCAAAACGTGTTTTTCAGCCCGAAATAAACGCTTTTTCTCAGCACTTGGAATCGCAGTGTAACTGCTTGGCTCAGAAGAGCACACTGAGTCAGCCCTTCACCCCAGTGATCAGAAATTGTCAAAACGTGTTTTTCAGCAGAAATAAACACGTTTTGGCAACTTTGGTCACCCCCATGTAAGTTATAGGGCAGGAACAGCACAGTTTTCAAAACGTGTTTTTCAGCCCGAAATAAACGCGTTTTCTCAGCACTTGGAATCGCAGTGTAACTGCTTGGCATAGAAGAGCAGACTGAGTCAGCCCTTCACCCCAGTGATCAGAAATTGTCAAAACGTGTTTTTCAGCAGAAATAAACACGTTTTGGCAACTTTGGTCACCCCCATGTAAGTTATAGGGCAGGAACAGCACAGTTTTCAAAACGTGTTTTTCAGACCGAAATAAACGCTTTTTCTCAGCCCTTGGAATCGCAGTGTAACTGCTTGGCTCAGAAGAGCACACTGAGTCAGCCCTTCACCCCAGTGATCAGAAATTGTCAAAACGTGTTTTTCAGCAGAAATAAACACGTTTTGGCAACTTTGGTCACCCCCATGTAAGTTATAGGGCAGGAACAGCACAGTTTTCAAAACGTGTTTTTCAGCCCGAAATAAACGCTTTTTCTCAGCACTTGGAATCGCAGTGTAACTGCTTGGCTCAGAAGAGCACACCGAGTCAGCCCTTCACCCCAGTGATCAGAAATTGTCAAAACGTGTTTTTCAGCAGAAATAAACACGTTTTGGCAACTTTGGTCACCCCCATGTAAGTTATAGGGCAGGAACAGCACAGTTTTCAAAACGTGTTTTTCAGCCCGAAATAAACGCTTTTTCTCAGCACTTGGAATCGCAGTGTAACTGCTTGGCTCAGAAGAGCACACTGAGTCAGCCCTTCACCCCAGTGATCAGAAATTGTCAAAACGTGTTTTTCAGCAGAAATAAACACGTTTTGGCAACTTTGGTCAACCCCATGTAAGTTATAGGGCAGGAACAGCACAGTTTTCAAAACGTGTTTTTCAGCCCGAAATAAACGCTTTTTCTCAGCACTTGGAATCGCAGTGTAACTGCTTGGCTCAGAAGAGCACACCGAGTCAGCCCTTCACCCCAGTCATCAGAAATTGTCAAAGCGTGTTTTTCAGCTTAAATAAACACGTTTTGGCAACTTTGGTCACCCCCATGTAAGTTATAGGGCAGGAACAGCACAGTTTTCAAAACGTGTTTTTCAGACCGAAATAAACGCGTTTTCTCAGCACTTGGAATCGCAGTGTAACTGCTTGGCTCAGAAGAGCACACTGAGTCAGCCCTTCACCCCAGTGATCAGAAATTGTCAAAACGTGTTTTTCAGCAGAAATAAACACGTTTTGGCAACTTTGCTCACCCCCATGTAAGTTATAGGGCAGGAACAGCACAGTATTCAAAACGTGTTTTTCAGCCCGAAATAAACGCGTTTTCTCAGCACTTGGGATCGCAGTGTAACTGCTTGGCTCAGAAGAGCACACCGAGTCAGCCCTTCACCCCAGTCATCAGAAATTGTCAAAACTTGTTTTTCAGCTTAAATAAACACGTTTTGGCAACTTTGGTCACCCCCATGTAAGTTATAGGGCAGGAACAGCACAGTTTTCAAAACGTGTTTTTCAGCCCGAAATAAACGCTTTTTCTCAGCACTTGGAATCGCAGTGTAACTGCTTGGCTCAGAAGAGCACACCGAGTCAGCCCTTCACCCCAGTGATCAGAAATTGTCAAAACGTGTTTTTCAGCAGAAATAAACACGTTTTGGCAACTTTGGTCACCCCCATGTAAGTTATAGGGCAGGAACAGCACAGTTTTCAAAACGTGTTTTTCAGCCCGAAATAAACGCTTTTTCTCAGCACTTGGAATCGCAGTGTAACTGCTTGGCTCAGAAGAGCACACTGAGTCAGCCCTTCACCCCAGTGATCAGAAATTGTCAAAACGTGTTTTTCAGCAGAAATAAACACGTTTTGGCAACTTTGGTCACCCCCATGTAAGTTATAGGGCAGGAACAGCACAGTTTTCAAAACGTGTTTTTCAGCCCGAAATAAACGCTTTTTCTCAGCACTTGGAATCGCAGTGTAACTGCTTGGCTCAGAAGAGCACACCGAGTCAGCCCTTCACCCCAGTGATCAGAAATTGTCAAAACGTGTTTTTCAGCAGAAATAAACACGTTTTGGCAACTTTGCTCACCCCCATGTAAGTTATAGGGCAGGAACAGCACAGTATTCAAAACTTGTTTTTCAGCCCGAAATAAACGCGTTTTCTCAGCACTTGGGATCGCAGTGTAACTGCTTGGCTCAGAAGAGCACACCGAGTCAGCCCTTCACCCCAGTCATCAGAAATTGTCAAAACTTGTTTTTCAGCTTAAATAAACACGTTTTGGCAACTTTGGTCACCCCCATGTAAGTTATAGGGCAGGAACAGCACAGTTTTCAAAACGTGTTTTTCAGCCCGAAATAAACGCTTTTTCTCAGCACTTGGAATCGCAGTGTAACTGCTTGGCTCAGAAGAGCACACCGAGTCAGCCCTTCACCCCAGTGATCAGAAATTGTCAAAACGTGTTTTTCAGCAGAAATAAACACGTTTTGGCAACTTTGGTCACCCCCATGTAAGTTATAGGGCAGGAACAGCACAGTTTTCAAAACGTGTTTTTCAGCCCGAAATAAACGCTTTTTCTCAGCACTTGGAATCGCAGTGTAACTGCTTGGCTCAGAAGAGCACACTGAGTCAGCCCTTCACCCCAGTGATCAGAAATTGTCAAAACGTGTTTTTCAGCAGAAATAAACACGTTTTGGCAACTTTGGTCACCCCCATGTAAGTTATAGGGCAGGAACAGCACAGTTTTCAAAACGTGTTTTTCAGCCCGAAATAAACGCTTTTTCTCAGCACTTGGAATCGCAGTGTAACTGCTTGGCTCAGAAGAGCACACCGAGTCAGCCCTTCACCCCAGTGATCAGAAATTGTCAAAACGTGTTTTTCAGCAGAAATAAACACGTTTTGGCAACTTTGGTCACCCCCATGTAAGTTATAGGGCAGGAACAGCACAGTTTTCAAAACGTGTTTTTCAGCCCGAAATAAACGCTTTTTCTCAGCACTTGGAATCGCAGTGTAACTGCTTGGCTCAGAAGAGCACACTGAGTCAGCCCTTCACCCCAGTGATCAGAAATTGTCAAAACGTGTTTTTCAGCAGAAATAAACACGTTTTGGCAACTTTGGTCAACCCCATGTAAGTTATAGGGCAGGAACAGCACAGTTTTCAAAACGTGTTTTTCAGCCCGAAATAAACGCTTTTTCTCAGCACTTGGAATCGCAGTGTAACTGCTTGGCTCAGAAGAGCACACCGAGTCAGCCCTTCACCCCAGTCATCAGAAATTGTCAAAACGTGTTTTTCAGCTTAAATAAACACGTTTTGGCAACTTTGGTCACCCCCATGTAAGTTATAGGGCAGGAACAGCACAGTTTTCAAAACGTGTTTTTCAGACCGAAATAAACGCGTTTTCTCAGCACTTGGAATCGCAGTGTAACTGCTTGGCTCAGAAGAGCACACCGAGTCAGCCCTTCACCCCAGTGATCAGAAATTGTCAAAACGTGTTTTTCAGCAGAAATAAACACGTTTTGGCAACTTTGGTCACCCCCATGTAAGTTATAGGGCAGGAACAGCACAGTTTTCAAAACGTGTTTTTCAGCCCGAAATAAACGCGTTTTCTCAGCCCTTGGAATCGCAGTGTAACTGCCTGGCTCAGAAGAGCACACCGAGTCAGCCCTTAACCCCAGTGATCAGAAATTGTCAAAACGTGTTTTTCAGCAGAAATAAACACGTTTTGGCAACTTTGGTCACCCCCATGTAAGTTATAGGGCAGGAACAGCACAGTTTTCAAAACGTGTTTTTCAGCCCGAAATAAACGCTTTTTCTCTGCCCTTGGAATCGCAGTGTAACTGCTTGGCTCAGAAGAGCACACTGAGTCAGCCCTTCACCCCAGTGATCAGAAATTGTCAAAACGTGTTTTTCAGCAGAAATAAACACGTTTTGGCAACTTTGGTCACCCCCATGTAAGTTATAGGGCAGGAACAGCACAGTTTTCAAAACGTGTTTTTCAGCCCGAAATAAACGCTTTTTCTCAGCACTTGGAATCGCAGTGTAACTGCTTGGCTCAGAAGAGCACACCGAGTCAGCCCTTCACCCCAGTGATCAGAAATTGTCAAAACGTGTTTTTCAGCAGAAATAAACACGTTTTGGCAACTTTGCTCACCCCCATGTAAGTTATAGGGCAGGAACAGCACAGTATTCAAAACTTGTTTTTCAGCCCGAAATAAACGCGTTTTCTCAGCACTTGGGATCGCAGTGTAACTGCTTGGCTCAGAAGAGCACACCGAGTCAGCCCTTCACCCCAGTCATCAGAAATTGTCAAAACTTGTTTTTCAGCTTAAATAAACACGTTTTGGCAACTTTGGTCACCCCCATGTAAGTTATAGGGCAGGAACAGCACAGTTTTCAAAACGTGTTTTTCAGCCCGAAATAAACGCTTTTTCTCAGCACTTGGAATCGCAGTGTAACTGCTTGGCTCAGAAGAGCACACCGAGTCAGCCCTTCACCCCAGTGATCAGAAATTGTCAAAACGTGTTTTTCAGCAGAAATAAACACGTTTTGGCAACTTTGGTCACCCCCATGTAAGTTATAGGGCAGGAACAGCACAGTTTTCAAAACGTGTTTTTCAGCCCGAAATAAACGCTTTTTCTCAGCACTTGGAATCGCAGTGTAACTGCTTGGCTCAGAAGAGCACACTGAGTCAGCCCTTCACCCCAGTGATCAGAAATTGTCAAAACGTGTTTTTCAGCAGAAATAAACACGTTTTGGCAACTTTGGTCACCCCCATGTAAGTTATAGGGCAGGAACAGCACAGTTTTCAAAACGTGTTTTTCAGCCCGAAATAAACGCTTTTTCTCAGCACTTGGAATCGCAGTGTAACTGCTTGGCTCAGAAGAGCACACCGAGTCAGCCCTTCACCCCAGTGATCAGAAATTGTCAAAACGTGTTTTTCAGCAGAAATAAACACGTTTTGGCAACTTTGGTCACCCCCATGTAAGTTATAGGGCAGGAACAGCACAGTTTTCAAAACGTGTTTTTCAGCCCGAAATAAACGCTTTTTCTCAGCACTTGGAATCGCAGTGTAACTGCTTGGCTCAGAAGAGCACACTGAGTCAGCCCTTCACCCCAGTGATCAGAAATTGTCAAAACGTGTTTTTCAGCAGAAATAAACACGTTTTGGCAACTTTGGTCAACCCCATGTAAGTTATAGGGCAGGAACAGCACAGTTTTCAAAACGTGTTTTTCAGCCCGAAATAAACGCTTTTTCTCAGCACTTGGAATCGCAGTGTAACTGCTTGGCTCAGAAGAGCACACCGAGTCAGCCCTTCACCCCAGTCATCAGAAATTGTCAAAACGTGTTTTTCAGCTTAAATAAACACGTTTTGGCAACTTTGGTCACCCCCATGTAAGTTATAGGGCAGGAACAGCACAGTTTTCAAAACGTGTTTTTCAGACCGAAATAAACGCGTTTTCTCAGCACTTGGAATCGCAGTGTAACTGCTTGGCTCAGAAGAGCACACCGAGTCAGCCCTTCACCCCAGTGATCAGAAATTGTCAAAACGTGTTTTTCAGCAGAAATAAACACGTTTTGGCAACTTTGGTCACCCCCATGTAAGTTATAGGGCAGGAACAGCACAGTTTTCAAAACGTGTTTTTCAGCCCGAAATAAACGCGTTTTCTCAGCCCTTGGAATCGCAGTGTAACTGCCTGGCTCAGAAGAGCACACCGAGTCAGCCCTTAACCCCAGTGATCAGAAATTGTCAAAACGTGTTTTTCAGCAGAAATAAACACGTTTTGGCAACTTTGGTCACCCCCATGTAAGTTATAGGGCAGGAACAGCACAGTTTTCAAAACGTGTTTTTCAGCCCGAAATAAACGCTTTTTCTCTGCCCTTGGAATCGCAGTGTAACTGCTTGGCTCAGAAGAGCACACTGAGTCAGCCCTTCACCCCAGTCATCAGAAATTGTCAAAACGTGTTTTTCAGCAGAAATAAACACGTTTTGGCAACTTTGGTCACCCCCATGTAAGTAATAGGGCAGGAACAGCACAGTTTTCAAAACGTGTTTTTCAGCCCGAAATAAACGCGTTTTCTCAGCACTTGGAATCGCAGTGTAACTGCTTGGCATAGAAGAGCAGACTGAGTCAGCCCTTCACCCCAGTGATCAGAAATTGTCAAAACGTGTTTTTCAGCAGAAATAAACACGTTTTGGCAACTTTGGTCACCCCCATGTAAGTTATAGGGCAGGAACAGCACAGTTTTCAAAACGTGTTTTTCAGCCCGAAATAAACGCTTTTTCTCAGCCCTTGGAATCGCAGTATAACTGCTTGGCTCAGAAGAGCACACTGAGTCAGCCCTTCACCCCAGTGATCAGAAATTGTCAAAACGTGTTTTTCAGCAGAAATAAACACGTTTTGGCAACTTTGGTCACCCCCATGTAAGTTATAGGGCACGAACAGCACAGTTTTCAAAACGTGTTTTTCAGCCCGAAATAAACGCTTTTTCTCAGCACTTGGAATCGCAGTGTAACTGCTTGGCTCAGAAGAGCACACTGAGTCAGCCCTTCTCCCCAGTGATCAGAAATTGTCAAAACGTGTTTTTCAGCAGAAATAAACACGTTTTGGCAACTTTTGTCACCCCCATGTAAGTTATAGGGCAGGAACAGCACAGTTTTCAAAACGTGTTTTTCAGCCCGAAATAAACGCGTTTTCTCAGCACTTGGAATCGCAGTGTAACTGCTTGGCATAGAAGAGCAGACTGAGTCAGCCCTTCACCCCAGTGATCAGAAATTGTCAAAACGTGTTTTTCAGCAGAAATAAACACGTTTTGGCAACTTTGGTCACCCCCATGTAAGTTATAGGGCAGGAACAGCACAGTTTTCAAAACGTTTTTCAGCCCGAAATAAACGCTTTTTCTCAGCACTTGGAATCGCAGTGTAACTGCTTGGCTCAGAAGAGCACACCGAGTCAGCCCTTCACCCCAGTCATCAGAAATTGTCAAAACGTGTTTTTCAGCTTAAATAAACACGTTTTGGCAACTTTGGTCACCCCCATGTAAGTTATAGGGCAGGAACAGCACAGTTTTCAAAACGTGTTTTTCAGCCCGAAATAAACGCGTTTTCTCAGCACTTGGAATCGCAGTGTAACTGCTTGGCTCAGAAGAGCACACTGAGTCAGCCCTTCACCCCAGTGATCAGAAATTGTCAAAACGTGTTTTTCAGCAGAAATAAACACGTTTTGGCAACTTTGGTCACCCCCATGTAAGTTATAGGGCAGGAACAGCACTGTTTTCAAAACGTGTTTTTCAGCCCGAAATAAACGCGTTTTCTCAGCACTTGGGATCGCAGTGTAACTGCTTGGCTCAGAAGAGCACACCGAGTCAGCCCTTCACCCCAGTCATCAGAAATTGTCAAAACGTGTTTTTCAGCTTAAATAAACACGTTTTGGCAACTTTGGTCACCCCCATGTAAGTTATAGGGCAGGAACAGCACAGTTTTCAAAACGTGTTTTTCAGCCCGAAATAAACGCGTTTTCTCAGCACTTGGAATCGCAGTGTAACTGCTTGGCTCAGAAGAGCACACTGAGTCAGCCCTTCACCCCAGTGATCAGAAATTGTCAAAACGTGTTTTTCAGCAGAAATAAACACGTTTTGGCAACTTTGGTCACCCCCATGTAAGTTATAGGGCAGGAACAGCACAGTTTTCAAAACGTGTTTTTCAGCCCGAAATAAACGCGTTTTCTCAGCCCTTGGAATCGCAGTGTAACTGCCTGGCTCAGAAGAGCACACCGAGTCAGCCCTTAACCCCAGTGATCAGAAATTGTCAAAACGTGTTTTACAGCAGAAATAAACACGTTTTGGCAACTTTGGTCACCCCCATGTAAGTTATAGGGCAGGAACAGCACAGTTTTCAAAACGTGTTTTTCAGCCCGAAATAAACGCTTTTTCTCAGCCCTTGGAATCGCAGTGTAACTGCCTGGCTCAGAAGAGCACACTGAGTCAGCCCTTCACCCCAGTGATCAGAAATTGTCAAAACGTGTTTTTCAGCAGAAATAAACACGTTTTGGCAACTTTGGTCACCCCCATGTAAGTTATAGGGCAGGAACAGCACAGTTTTCAAAACGTGTTTTTCAGCCCGAAATAAACGCTTTTTCTCAGCCCTTGGAATCGCAGTGGAACTGCTTGGCTCAGAAGAGCACACTGAGTCAGCCCTTCACCCCAGTGATCAGAAATTGTCAAAACGTGTTTTTCAGCAGAAATAAACACGTTTTGGCAACTTTGGTCAACCCCATGTAAGTTATAGGGCAGGAACAGCACAGTTTTCAAAACGTGTTTTTCAGCCCGAAATAAACGCTTTTTCTCAGCACTTGGAATCGCAGTGTAACTGCTTGGCTCAGAAGAGCACACCGAGTCAGCCCTTCACCCCAGTGATCAGAAATTGTCAAAACGTGTTTTTCAGCAGAAATAAACACGTTTTGGCAACTTTGGTCACCCCCATGTAAGTTATAGGGCAGGAACAGCACAGTTTTCAAAACGTGTTTTTCAGCCCGAAATAAACGCTTTTTCTCAGCACTTGGAATCGCAGTGTAACTGCTTGGCTCAGAAGAGCACACCGAGTCAGCCCTTCACCCCAGTGATCAGAAATTGTCAAAACGTGTTTTTCAGCAGAAATAAACACGTTTTGGCAACTTTGGTCACCCCCATGTAAGTTATAGGGCAGGAACAGCACAGTTTTCAAAACGTGTTTTTCAGCCCGAAATAAACGCGTTTTCTCAGCCCTTGGAATCGCAGTGTAACTGCCTGGCTCAGAAGAGCACACCGAGTCAGCCCTTAACCCCAGTGATCAGAAATTGTCAAAACGTGTTTTTCAGCAGAAATAAACACGTTTTGGCAACTTTGGTCACCCCCATGTAAGTTATAGGGCAGGAACAGCACAGTTTTCAAAACGTGTTTTTCAGCCCGAAATAAACGCTTTTTCTCTGCCCTTGGAATCGCAGTGTAACTGCTTGGCTCAGAAGAGCACACTGAGTCAGCCCTTCACCCCAGTCATCAGAAATTGTCAAAACGTGTTTTTCAGCAGAAATAAACACGTTTTGGCAACTTTGGTCACCCCCATGTAAGTAATAGGGCAGGAACAGCACAGTTTTCAAAACGTGTTTTTCAGCCCGAAATAAACGCGTTTTCTCAGCACTTGGAATCGCAGTGTAACTGCTTGGCATAGAAGAGCAGACTGAGTCAGCCCTTCACCCCAGTGATCAGAAATTGTCAAAACGTGTTTTTCAGCAGAAATAAACACGTTTTGGCAACTTTGGTCACCCCCATGTAAGTTATAGGGCAGGAACAGCACAGTTTTCAAAACGTGTTTTTCAGCCCGAAATAAACGCTTTTTCTCAGCCCTTGGAATCGCAGTATAACTGCTTGGCTCAGAAGAGCACACTGAGTCAGCCCTTCACCCCAGTGATCAGAAATTGTCAAAACGTGTTTTTCAGCAGAAATAAACACGTTTTGGCAACTTTGGTCACCCCCATGTAAGTTATAGGGCACGAACAGCACAGTTTTCAAAACGTGTTTTTCAGCCCGAAATAAACGCTTTTTCTCAGCACTTGGAATCGCAGTGTAACTGCCTGGCTCAGAAGAGCACACCGAGTCAGCCCTTCACCCCAGTGATCAGAAATTGTCAAAACGTGTTTTTCAGCAGAAATAAACACGTTTTGGCAACTTTGGTCACCCCCATGTAAGTTATAGGGCAGGAACAGCACAGTTTTCAAAACGTGTTTTTCAGCCCGAAATAAACGCTTTTTCTCAGCACTTGGAATCGCAGTGTAACTGCTTGGCTCAGAAGAGCACACTGAGTCAGCCCTTCACCCCAGTGATCAGAAATTGTCAAAACGTGTTTTTCAGCAGAAATAAACACGTTTTGGCAACTTTGGTCACCCCCATGTAAGTTATAGGGCAGGAACAGCACAGTTTTCAAAACGTGTTTTTCAGCCCGAAATAAACGCTTTTTCTCAGCACTTGTAATCGCAGTGTAACTGCTTGGCTCAGAAGAGCACACCGAGTCAGCCCTTCACCCCAGTGATCAGAAATTGTCAAAACGTGTTTTTCAGCAGAAATAAACACGTTTTGGCAACTTTGGTCACCCCCATGTAAGTTATAGGGCAGGAACAGCACAGTTTTCAAAACGTGTTTTTCAGCCCGAAATAAACGCTTTTTCTCAGCACTTGGAATCGCAGTGTAACTGCTTGGCTCAGAAGAGCACACTGAGTCAGCCCTTCACCCCAGTGATCAGAAATTGTCAAAACATGTTTTTCAGCAGAAATAAACACGTTTTGGCAACTTTGGTCAACCCCATGTAAGTTATAGGGCAGGAACAGCACAGTTTTCAAAACGTGTTTTTCAGCCCGAAATAAACGCTTTTTCTCAGCACTTGGAATCGCAGTGTAACTGCTTGGCTCAGAAGAGCACACCGAGTCAGCCCTTAACCCCAGTGATCAGAAATTGTCAAAACGTGTTTTTCAGCAGAAATAAACACGTTTTGGCAACTTTGGTCACCCCCATGTAAGTAATAGGGCAGGAACAGCACAGTTTTCAAAACGTGTTTTTCAGCCCGAAATAAACGCGTTTTCTCAGCACTTGGAATCGCAGTGTAACTGCTTGGCATAGAAGAGCAGACTGAGTCAGCCCTTCACCCCAGTGATCAGAAATTGTCAAAACGTGTTTTTCAGCAGAAATAAACACGTTTTGGCAACTTTGGTCACCCCCATGTAAGTTATAGGGCAGGAACAGCACAGTTTTCAAAACGTGTTTTTCAGCCCGAAATAAACGCTTTTTCTCAGCCCTTGGAATCGCAGTATAACTGCTTGGCTCAGAAGAGCACACTGAGTCAGCCCTTCACCCCAGTGATCAGAAATTGTCAAAACGTGTTTTTCAGCAGAAATAAACACGTTTTGGCAACTTTGGTCACCCCCATGTAAGTTATAGGGCACGAACAGCACAGTTTTCAAAACGTGTTTTTCAGCCCGAAATAAACGCTTTTTCTCAGCACTTGGAATCGCAGTGTAACTGCCTGGCTCAGAAGAGCACACCGAGTCAGCCCTTCACCCCAGTGATCAGAAATTGTCAAAACGTGTTTTTCAGCAGAAATAAACACGTTTTGGCAACTTTGGTCACCCCCATGTAAGTTATAGGGCAGGAACAGCACAGTTTTCAAAACGTGTTTTTCAGCCCGAAATAAACGCTTTTTCTCAGCACTTGGAATCGCAGTGTAACTGCTTGGCTCAGAAGAGCACACTGAGTCAGCCCTTCACCCCAGTGATCAGAAATTGTCAAAACGTGTTTTTCAGCAGAAATAAACACGTTTTGGCAACTTTGGTCACCCCCATGTAAGTTATAGGGCAGGAACAGCACAGTTTTCAAAACGTGTTTTTCAGCCCGAAATAAACGCGTTTTCTCAGCACTTGGAATCGCAGTGTAACTGCTTGGCATAGAAGAGCAGACTGAGTCAGCCCTTCACCCCAGTGATCAGAAATTGTCAAAACGTGTTTTTCAGCAGAAATAAACACGTTTTGGCAACTTTGGTCACCCCCATGTAAGTTATAGGGCAGGAACAGCACAGTTTTCAAAACGTGTTTTTCAGCCCGAAATAAACGCTTTTTCTCAGCACTTGGAATCGCAGTGTAACTGCTTGGCTCAGAAGAGCACACCGAGTCAGCCCTTCACCCCAGTGATCAGAAATTGTCAAAACGTGTTTTTCAGCAGAAATAAACACGTTTTGGCAACTTTGGTCACCCCCATGTAAGTTATAGGGCAGGAACAGCACAGTTTTCAAAACGTGTTTTTCAGCCCGAAATAAACGCTTTTTCTCAGCACTTGGAATCGCAGTGTAACTGCTTGGCTCAGAAGAGCACACTGAGTCAGCCCTTCACCCCAGTGATCAGAAATTGTCAAAACGTGTTTTTCAGCAGAAATAAACACGTTTTGGCAACTTTGGTCAACCCCATGTAAGTTATAGGGCAGGAACAGCACAGTTTTCAAAACGTGTTTTTCAGCCCGAAATAAACGCTTTTTCTCAGCACTTGGAATCGCAGTGTAACTGCTTGGCTCAGAAGAGCACACCGAGTCAGCCCTTCACCCCAGTCATCAGAAATTGTCAAAGCGTGTTTTTCAGCTTAAATAAACACGTTTTGGCAACTTTGGTCACCCCCATGTAAGTTATAGGGCAGGAACAGCACAGTTTTCAAAACGTGTTTTTCAGACCGAAATAAACGCGTTTTCTCAGCACTTGGAATCGCAGTGTAACTGCTTGGCTCAGAAGAGCACACTGAGTCAGCCCTTCACCCCAGTGATCAGAAATTGTCAAAACGTGTTTTTCAGCAGAAATAAACACGTTTTGGCAACTTTGCTCACCCCCATGTAAGTTATAGGGCAGGAACAGCACAGTATTCAAAACGTGTTTTTCAGCCCGAAATAAACGCGTTTTCTCAGCACTTGGGATCGCAGTGTAACTGCTTGGCTCAGAAGAGCACACCGAGTCAGCCCTTCACCCCAGTCATCAGAAATTGTCAAAACTTGTTTTTCAGCTTAAATAAACACGTTTTGGCAACTTTGGTCACCCCCATGTAAGTTATAGGGCAGGAACAGCACAGTTTTCAAAACGTGTTTTTCAGCCCGAAATAAACGCTTTTTCTCAGCACTTGGAATCGCAGTGTAACTGCTTGGCTCAGAAGAGCACACCGAGTCAGCCCTTCACCCCAGTGATCAGAAATTGTCAAAACGTGTTTTTCAGCAGAAATAAACACGTTTTGGCAACTTTGGTCACCCCCATGTAAGTTATAGGGCAGGAACAGCACAGTTTTCAAAACGTGTTTTTCAGCCCGAAATAAACGCTTTTTCTCAGCACTTGGAATCGCAGTGTAACTGCTTGGCTCAGAAGAGCACACTGAGTCAGCCCTTCACCCCAGTGATCAGAAATTGTCAAAACGTGTTTTTCAGCAGAAATAAACACGTTTTGGCAACTTTGGTCACCCCCATGTAAGTTATAGGGCAGGAACAGCACAGTTTTCAAAACGTGTTTTTCAGCCCGAAATAAACGCTTTTTCTCAGCACTTGGAATCGCAGTGTAACTGCTTGGCTCAGAAGAGCACACCGAGTCAGCCCTTCACCCCAGTGATCAGAAATTGTCAAAACGTGTTTTTCAGCAGAAATAAACACGTTTTGGCAACTTTGCTCACCCCCATGTAAGTTATAGGGCAGGAACAGCACAGTATTCAAAACGTGTTTTTCAGCCCGAAATAAACGCGTTTTCTCAGCACTTGGGATCGCAGTGTAACTGCTTGGCTCAGAAGAGCACACCGAGTCAGCCCTTCACCCCAGTCATCAGAAATTGTCAAAACTTGTTTTTCAGCTTAAATAAACACGTTTTGGCAACTTTGGTCACCCCCATGTAAGTTATAGGGCAGGAACAGCACAGTTTTCAAAACGTGTTTTTCAGCCCGAAATAAACGCTTTTTCTCAGCACTTGGAATCGCAGTGTAACTGCTTGGCTCAGAAGAGCACACCGAGTCAGCCCTTCACCCCAGTGATCAGAAATTGTCAAAACGTGTTTTTCAGCAGAAATAAACACGTTTTGGCAACTTTGGTCACCCCCATGTAAGTTATAGGGCAGGAACAGCACAGTTTTCAAAACGTGTTTTTCAGCCCGAAATAAACGCTTTTTCTCAGCACTTGGAATCGCAGTGTAACTGCTTGGCTCAGAAGAGCACACTGAGTCAGCCCTTCACCCCAGTGATCAGAAATTGTCAAAACGTATTTTTCAGCAGAAATAAACACGTTTTGGCAACTTTGGTCACCCCCATGTAAGTTATAGGGCAGGAACAGCACAGTTTTCAAAACGTGTTTTTCAGCCCGAAATAAACGCTTTTTCTCAGCACTTGGAATCGCAGTGTAACTGCTTGGCTCAGAAGAGCACACCGAGTCAGCCCTTCACCCCAGTGATCAGAAATTGTCAAAACGTGTTTTTCAGCAGAAATAAACACGTTTTGGCAACTTTGGTCACCCCCATGTAAGTTATAGGGCAGGAACAGCACAGTTTTCAAAACGTGTTTTTCAGCCCGAAATAAACGCTTTTTCTCAGCACTTGGAATCGCAGTGTAACTGCTTGGCTCAGAAGAGCACACTGAGTCAGCCCTTCACCCCAGTGATCAGAAATTGTCAAAACGTGTTTTTCAGCAGAAATAAACACGTTTTGGCAACTTTGGTCAACCCCATGTAAGTTATAGGGCAGGAACAGCACAGTTTTCAAAACGTGTTTTTCAGCCCGAAATAAACGCTTTTTCTCAGCACTTGGAATCGCAGTGTAACTGCTTGGCTCAGAAGAGCACACCGAGTCAGCCCTTCACCCCAGTCATCAGAAATTGTCAAAACGTGTTTTTCAGCTTAAATAAACACGTTTTGGCAACTTTGGTCACCCCCATGTAAGTTATAGGGCAGGAACAGCACAGTTTTCAAAACGTGTTTTTCAGACCGAAATAAACGCGTTTTCTCAGCACTTGGAATCGCAGTGTAACTGCTTGGCTCAGAAGAGCACACCGAGTCAGCCCTTCACCCCAGTGATCAGAAATTGTCAAAACGTGTTTTTCAGCAGAAATAAACACGTTTTGGCAACTTTGGTCACCCCCATGTAAGTTATAGGGCAGGAACAGCACAGTTTTCAAAACGTGTTTTTCAGCCCGAAATAAACGCGTTTTCTCAGCCCTTGGAATCGCAGTGTAACTGCCTGGCTCAGAAGAGCACACCGAGTCAGCCCTTAACCCCAGTGATCAGAAATTGTCAAAACGTGTTTTTCAGCAGAAATAAACACGTTTTGGCAACTTTGGGCACCCCCATGTAAGTTATAGGGCAGGAACAGCACAGTTTTCAAAACGTGTTTTTCAGCCCGAAATAAACGCTTTTTCTCTGCCCTTGGAATCGCAGTGTAACTGCTTGGCTCAGAAGAGCACACTGAGTCAGCCCTTCACCCCAGTCATCAGAAATTGTCAAAACGTGTTTTTCAGCAGAAATAAACACGTTTTGGCAACTTTGGTCACCCCCATGTAAGTAATAGGGCAGGAACAGCACAGTTTTCAAAACGTGTTTTTCAGCCCGAAATAAACGCGTTTTCTCAGCACTTGGAATCGCAGTGTAACTGCTTGGCATAGAAGAGCAGACTGAGTCAGCCCTTCACCCCAGTGATCAGAAATTGTCAAAACGTGTTTTTCAGCAGAAATAAACACGTTTTGGCAACTTTGGTCACCCCCATGTAAGTTATAGGGCAGGAACAGCACATTTTTCAAAACGTGTTTTTCAGCCCGAAATAAACGCTTTTTCTCAGCCCTTGGAATCGCAGTATAACTGCTTGGCTCAGAAGAGCACACTGAGTCAGCCCTTCACCCCAGTGATCAGAAATTGTCAAAACGTGTTTTTCAGCAGAAATAAACACGTTTTGGCAACTTTGGTCACCCCCATGTAAGTTATAGGGCACGAACAGCACAGTTTTCAAAACGTGTTTTTCAGCCCGAAATAAACGCTTTTTCTCAGCACTTGGAATCGCAGTGTAACTGCTTGGCTCAGAAGAGCACACTGAGTCAGCCCTTCACCCCAGTGATCAGAAATTGTCAAAACGTGTTTTTCAGCAGAAATAAACACGTTTTGGCAACTTTTGTCACCCCCATGTAAGTTATAGGGCAGGAACAGCACAGTTTTCAAAACGTGTTTTTCAGCCCGAAATAAACGCGTTTTCTCAGCACTTGGAATCGCAGTGTAACTGCTTGGCATAGAAGAGCAGACTGAGTCAGCCCTTCACCCCAGTGATCAGAAATTGTCAAAACGTGTTTTTCAGCAGAAATAAACACGTTTTGGCAACTTTGGTCACCCCCATGTAAGTTATAGGGCAGGAACAGCACAGTTTTCAAAACGTTTTTCAGCCCGAAATAAACGCTTTTTCTCAGCACTTGGAATCGCAGTGTAACTGCTTGGCTCAGAAGAGCACACCGAGTCAGCCCTTCACCCCAGTCATCAGAAATTGTCAAAACGTGTTTTTCAGCTTAAATAAACACGTTTTGGCAACTTTGGTCACCCCCATGTAAGTTATAGGGCAGGAACAGCACAGTTTTCAAAACGTGTTTTTCAGCCCGAAATAAACGCGTTTTCTCAGCACTTGGAATCGCAGTGTAACTGCTTGGCTCAGAAGAGCACACTGAGTCAGCCCTTCACCCCAGTGATCAGAAATTGTCAAAACGTGTTTTTCAGCAGAAATAAACACGTTTTGGCAACTTTGGTCACCCCCATGTAAGTTATAGGGCAGGAACAGCACTGTTTTCAAAACGTGTTTTTCAGCCCGAAATAAACGCGTTTTCTCAGCACTTGGGATCGCAGTGTAACTGCTTGGCTCAGAAGAGCACACCGAGTCAGCCCTTCACCCCAGTCATCAGAAATTGTCAAAACGTGTTTTTCAGCTTAAATAAACACGTTTTGGCAACTTTGGTCACCCCCATGTAAGTTATAGGGCAGGAACAGCACAGTTTTCAAAACGTGTTTTTCAGCCCGAAATAAACGCGTTTTCTCAGCACTTGGAATCGCAGTGTAACTGCTTGGCTCAGAAGAGCACACTGAGTCAGCCCTTCACCCCAGTGATCAGAAATTGTCAAAACGTGTTTTTCAGCAGAAATAAACACGTTTTGGCAACTTTGGTCACCCCCATGTAAGTTATAGGGCAGGAACAGCACAGTTTTCAAAACGTGTTTTTCAGCCCGAAATAAACGCTTTTTCTCAGCCCTTGGAATCGCAGTGTAACTGCTTGGCTCAGAAGAGCACACTGAGTCAGCCCTTCACCCCAGTGATCAGAAATTGTCAAAACGTGTTTTTCAGCAGAAATAAACACGTTTTGGCAACTTTGGTCAACCCCATGTAAGTTATAGGGCAGGAGCAGCACAGTTTTCAAAACGTGTTTTTCAGCCCGAAATAAACGCTTTTTCTCAGCACTTGGAATCGCAGTGTAACTGCTTGGCTCAGAAGAGCACACCGAGTCAGCCCTTCACCCCAGTGATCAGAAATTGTCAAAACGTGTTTTTCAGCAGAAATAAACACGTTTTGGCAACTTTGGTCACCCCCATGTAAGTTATAGGGCAGGAACAGCACAGTTTTCAAAACGTGTTTTTCAGCCCGAAATAAACGCGTTTTCTCAGCCCTTGGAATCGCAGTGTAACTGCCTGGCTCAGAAGAGCACACCGAGTCAGCCCTTAACCCCAGTGATCAGAAATTGTCAAAACGTGTTTTACAGCAGAAATAAACACGTTTTGGCAACTTTGGTCACCCCCATGTAAGTTATAGGGCAGGAACAGCACAGTTTTCAAAACGTGTTTTTCAGCCCGAAATAAACGCTTTTTCTCAGCCCTTGGAATCGCAGTGTAACTGCCTGGCTCAGAAGAGCACACTGAGTCAGCCCTTCACCCCAGTGATCAGAAATTGTCAAAACGTGTTTTTCAGCAGAAATAAACACGTTTTGGCAACTTTGGTCACCCCCATGTAAGTTATAGGGCAGGAACAGCACAGTTTTCAAAACGTGTTTTTCAGCCCGAAATAAACGCTTTTTCTCAGCCCTTGGAATCGCAGTGGAACTGCTTGGCTCAGAAGAGCACACTGAGTCAGCCCTTCACCCCAGTGATCAGAAATTGTCAAAACGTGTTTTTCAGCAGAAATAAACACGTTTTGGCAACTTTGGTCAACCCCATGTAAGTTATAGGGCAGGAACAGCACAGTTTTCAAAACGTGTTTTTCAGCCCGAAATAAACGCTTTTTCTCAGCACTTGGAATCGCAGTGTAACTGCTTGGCTCAGAAGAGCACACCGAGTCAGCCCTTCACCCCAGTGATCAGAAATTGTCAAAACGTGTTTTTCAGCAGAAATAAACACGTTTTGGCAACTTTGGTCACCCCCATGTAAGTTATAGGGCAGGAACAGCACAGTTTTCAAAACGTGTTTTTCAGCCCGAAATAAACGCTTTTTCTCAGCACTTGGAATCGCAGTGTAACTGCTTGGCTCAGAAGAGCACACCGAGTCAGCCCTTCACCCCAGTAATCAGAAATTGTCAAAACGTGTTTTTCAGCAGAAATAAACACGTTTTGGCAACTTTGGTCACCCCCATGTAAGTTATAGGGCAGGAACAGCACAGTTTTCAAAACGTGTTTTTCAGCCCGAAATAAACGCGTTTTCTCAGCCCTTGGAATCGCAGTGTAACTGCCTGGCTCAGAAGAGCACACCGAGTCAGCCCTTAACCCCAGTGATCAGAAATTGTCAAAACGTGTTTTTCAGCAGAAATAAACACGTTTTGGCAACTTTGGTCACCCCCATGTAAGTTATAGGGCAGGAACAGCACAGTTTTCAAAACGTGTTTTTCAGCCCGAAATAAACGCTTTTTCTCTGCCCTTGGAATCGCAGTGTAACTGCTTGGCTCAGAAGAGCACACTGAGTCAGCCCTTCACCCCAGTCATCAGAAATTGTCAAAACGTGTTTTTCAGCAGAAATAAACACGTTTTGGCAACTTTGGTCACCCCCATGTAAGTAATAGGGCAGGAACAGCACAGTTTTCAAAACGTGTTTTTCAGCCCGAAATAAACGCGTTTTCTCAGCACTTGGAATCGCAGTGTAACTGCTTGGCATAGAAGAGCAGACTGAGTCAGCCCTTCACCCCAGTGATCAGAAATTGTCAAAACGTGTTTTTCAGCAGAAATAAACACGTTTTGGCAACTTTGGTCACCCCCATGTAAGTTATAGGGCAGGAACAGCACAGTTTTCAAAACGTGTTTTTCAGCCCGAAATAAACGCTTTTTCTCAGCCCTTGGAATCGCAGTATAACTGCTTGGCTCAGAAGAGCACACTGAGTCAGCCCTTCACCCCAGTGATCAGAAATTGTCAAAACGTGTTTTTCAGCAGAAATAAACACGTTTTGGCAACTTTGGTCACCCCCATGTAAGTTATAGGGCACGAACAGCACAGTTTTCAAAACGTGTTTTTCAGCCCGAAATAAACGCTTTTTCTCAGCACTTGGAATCGCAGTGTAACTGCCTGGCTCAGAAGAGCACACCGAGTCAGCCCTTCACCCCAGTGATCAGAAATTGTCAAAACGTGTTTTTCAGCAGAAATAAACACGTTTTGGCAACTTTGGTCACCCCCATGTAAGTTATAGGGCAGGAACAGCACAGTTTTCAAAACGTGTTTTTCAGCCCGAAATAAACGCTTTTTCTCAGCACTTGGAATCGCAGTGTAACTGCTTGGCTCAGAAGAGCACACTGAGTCAGCCCTTCACCCCAGTGATCAGAAATTGTCAAAACGTGTTTTTCAGCAGAAATAAACACGTTTTGGCAACTTTGGTCACCCCCATGTAAGTTATAGGGCAGGAACAGCACAGTTTTCAAAACGTGTTTTTCAGCCCGAAATAAACGCTTTTTCTCAGCACTTGTAATCGCAGTGTAACTGCTTGGCTCAGAAGAGCACACCGAGTCAGCCCTTCACCCCAGTGATCAGAAATTGTCAAAACGTGTTTTTCAGCAGAAATAAACACGTTTTGGCAACTTTGGTCACCCCCATGTAAGTTATAGGGCAGGAACAGCACAGTTTTCAAAACGTGTTTTTCAGCCCGAAATAAACGCTTTTTCTCAGCACTTGGAATCGCAGTGTAACTGCTTGGCTCAGAAGAGCACACTGAGTCAGCCCTTCACCCCAGTGATCAGAAATTGTCAAAACATGTTTTTCAGCAGAAATAAACACGTTTTGGCAACTTTGGTCAACCCCATGTAAGTTATAGGGCAGGAACAGCACAGTTTTCAAAACGTGTTTTTCAGCCCGAAATAAACGCTTTTTCTCAGCACTTGGAATCGCAGTGTAACTGCTTGGCTCAGAAGAGCACACCGAGTCAGCCCTTAACCCCAGTGATCAGAAATTGTCAAAACGTGTTTTTCAGCGGAAATAAACACGTTTTGGCAACTTTGGTCACCCCCATGTAAGTTATAGGGCAGGAACAGCACAGTTTTCAAAACGTGTTTTTCAGCCCGAAATAAACGCTTTTTCTCTGCCCTTGGAATCGCAGTGTAACTGCTTGGCTCAGAAGAGCACACTGAGTCAGCCCTTCACCCCAGTCATCAGAAATTGTCAAAACGTGTTTTTCAGCAGAAATAAACACGTTTTGGCAACTTTGGTCACCCCCATGTAAGTAATAGGGCAGGAACAGCACAGTTTTCAAAACGTGTTTTTCAGCCCGAAATAAACGCGTTTTCTCAGCACTTGGAATCGCAGTGTAACTGCTTGGCATAGAAGAGCAGACTGAGTCAGCCCTTCACCCCAGTGATCAGAAATTGTCAAAACGTGTTTTTCAGCAGAAATAAACACGTTTTGGCAACTTTGGTCACCCCCATGTAAGTTATAGGGCAGGAACAGCACAGTTTTCAAAACGTGTTTTTCAGCCCGAAATAAACGCTTTTTCTCAGCCCTTGGAATCGCAGTATAACTGCTTGGCTCAGAAGAGCACACTGAGTCAGCCCTTCACCCCAGTGATCAGAAATTGTCAAAACGTGTTTTTCAGCAGAAATAAACACGTTTTGGCAACTTTGGTCACCCCCATGTAAGTTATAGGGCACGAACAGCACAGTTTTCAAAACGTGTTTTTCAGCCCGAAATAAACGCTTTTTCTCAGCACTTGGAATCGCAGTGTAACTGCCTGGCTCAGAAGAGCACACCGAGTCAGCCCTTCACCCCAGTGATCAGAAATTGTCAAAACGTGTTTTTCAGCAGAAATAAACACGTTTTGGCAACTTTGGTCACCCCCATGTAAGTTATAGGGCAGGAACAGCACAGTTTTCAAAACGTGTTTTTCAGCCCGAAATAAACGCTTTTTCTCAGCACTTGGAATCGCAGTGTAACTGCTTGGCTCAGAAGAGCACACTGAGTCAGCCCTTCACCCCAGTGATCAGAAATTGTCAAAACGTGTTTTTCAGCAGAAATAAACACGTTTTGGCAACTTTGGTCACCCCCATGTAAGTTATAGGGCAGGAACAGCACAGTTTTCAAAACGTGTTTTTCAGCCCGAAATAAACGCGTTTTCTCAGCACTTGGAATCGCAGTGTAACTGCTTGGCATAGAAGAGCAGACTGAGTCAGCCCTTCACCCCAGTGATCAGAAATTGTCAAAACGTGTTTTTCAGCAGAAATAAACACGTTTTGGCAACTTTGGTCACCCCCATGTAAGTTATAGGGCAGGAACAGCACAGTTTTCAAAACGTGTTTTTCAGCCCGAAATAAACGCTTTTTCTCAGCACTTGGAATCGCAGTGTAACTGCTTGGCTCAGAAGAGCACACCGAGTCAGCCCTTCACCCCAGTGATCAGAAATTGTCAAAACGTGTTTTTCAGCAGAAATAAACACGTTTTGGCAACTTTGGTCACCCCCATGTAAGTTATAGGGCAGGAACAGCACAGTTTTCAAAACGTGTTTTTCAGCCCGAAATAAACGCTTTTTCTCAGCACTTGGAATCGCAGTGTAACTGCTTGGCTCAGAAGAGCACACTGAGTCAGCCCTTCACCCCAGTGATCAGAAATTGTCAAAACGTGTTTTTCAGCAGAAATAAACACGTTTTGGCAACTTTGGTCAACCCCATGTAAGTTATAGGGCAGGAACAGCACAGTTTTCAAAACGTGTTTTTCAGCCCGAAATAAACGCTTTTTCTCAGCACTTGGAATCGCAGTGTAACTGCTTGGCTCAGAAGAGCACACCGAGTCAGCCCTTCACCCCAGTCATCAGAAATTGTCAAAGCGTGTTTTTCAGCTTAAATAAACACGTTTTGGCAACTTTGGTCACCCCCATGTAAGTTATAGGGCAGGAACAGCACAGTTTTCAAAACGTGTTTTTCAGCCCGAAATAAACGCTTTTTCTCAGCACTTGGAATCGCAGTGTAACTGCTTGGCTCAGAAGAGCACACTGAGTCAGCCCTTCACCCCAGTGATCAGAAATTGTCAAAACGTGTTTTTCAGCAGAAATAAACACGTTTTGGCAACTTTGCTCACCCCCATGTAAGTTATAGGGCAGGAACAGCACAGTATTCAAAACGTGTTTTTCAGCCCGAAATAAACGCGTTTTCTCAGCACTTGGGATCGCAGTGTAACTGCTTGGCTCAGAAGAGCACACCGAGTCAGCCCTTCACCCCAGTCATCAGAAATTGTCAAAACTTGTTTTTCAGCTTAAATAAACACGTTTTGGCAACTTTGGTCACCCCCATGTAAGTTATAGGGCAGGAACAGCACAGTTTTCAAAACGTGTTTTTCAGCCCGAAATAAACGCTTTTTCTCAGCACTTGGAATCGCAGTGTAACTGCTTGGCTCAGAAGAGCACACCGAGTCAGCCCTTCACCCCAGTGATCAGAAATTGTCAAAACGTGTTTTTCAGCAGAAATAAACACGTTTTGGCAACTTTGGTCACCCCCATGTAAGTTATAGGGCAGGAACAGCACAGTTTTCAAAACGTGTTTTTCAGCCCGAAATAAACGCGTTTTCTCAGCACTTGGAATCGCAGTGTAACTGCTTGGCATAGAAGAGCAGACTGAGTCAGCCCTTCACCCCAGTGATCAGAAATTGTCAAAACGTGTTTTTCAGCAGAAATAAACACGTTTTGGCAACTTTGGTCACCCCCATGTAAGTTATAGGGCAGGAACAGCACAGTTTTCAAAACGTGTTTTTCAGCCCGAAATAAACGCTTTTTCTCAGCCCTTGGAATCGCAGTGTAACTGCTTGGCTCAGAAGAGCACACTGAGTCAGCCCTTCACCCCAGTGATCAGAAATTGTCAAAACGTGTTTTTCAGCAGAAATAAACACGTTTTGGCAACTTTGGTCACCCCCATGTAAGTTATAGGGCAGGAACAGCACAGTTTTCAAAACGTGTTTTTCAGCCCGAAATAAACGCTTTTTCTCAGCACTTGGAATCGCAGTGTAACTGCTTGGCTCAGAAGAGCACACCGAGTCAGCCCTTCACCCCAGTGATCAGAAATTGTCAAAACGTGTTTTTCAGCAGAAATAAACACGTTTTGGCAACTTTGGTAACCCCCATGTAAGTTATAGGGCAGGAACAGCACAGTTTTCAAAACGTGTTTTTCAGCCCGAAATAAACGCTTTTTCTCAGCACTTGGAATCGCAGTGTAACTGCTTGGCTCAGAAGAGCACACTGAGTCAGCCCTTCACCCCAGTGATCAGAAATTGTCAAAACGTGTTTTTCAGCTTAAATAAACACGTTTTGGCAACTTTGGTCAACCCCATGTAAGTTATAGGGCAGGAACAGCACAGTTTTCAAAACGTGTTTTTCAGCCCGAAATAAACGCTTTTTCTCAGCACTTGGAATCGCAGTGTAACTGCTTGGCTCAGAAGAGCACACCGAGTCAGCCCTTCACCCCAGTCATCAGAAATTGTCAAAACGTGTTTTTCAGCTTAGATAAACACGTTTTGGCAACTTTGGTCACCCCCATGTAAGTTATAGGGCAGGAACAGCACAGTTTTCAAAACGTGTTTTTCAGACCGAAATAAACGCGTTTTCTCAGCACTTGGAATCGCAGTGTAACTGCTTGGCTCAGAAGAGCACACTGAGTCAGCCCTTCACCCCAGTGATCAGAAATTGTCAAAACGTGTTTTTCAGCAGAAATAAACACGTTTTGGCAACTTTGGTCACCCCCATGTAAGTTATAGGGCAGGAACAGCACAGTATTCAAAACGTGTTTTTCAGCCCGAAATATACGCGTTTTCTCAGCACTTGGGATCGCAGTGTAACTGCTTGGCTCAGAAGAGCACACCGAGTCAGCCCTTCACCCCAGTCATCAGAAATTGTCAAAACTTGTTTTTCAGCTTAAATAAACACGTTTTGGCAACTTTGGTCACGCCCATGTAAGTTATAGGGCAGGAACAGCACAGTTTTCAAAACGTGTTTTTCAGCCCGAAATGAACGCTTTTTCTCAGCACTTGGAATCGCAGTGTAACTGCTTGGCTCAGAAGAGCACACTGAGTCAGCCCTTCACCCCAGTGATCAGAAATTGTCAAAACGTGTTTTTCAGCAGAAATAAACACGTTTTGGCAACTTTGGTCACCCCCATGTAAGTTATAGGGCAGGAGCAGCACAGTTTTCAAAACGTGTTTTTCAGCCCGAAATAAACGCTTTTTCTCAGCCCTTGGAATCGCAGTGTAACTGCTTGGCTCAGAAGAGCACACCGAGTCAGCCCTTCACCCCAGTCATCAGAAATTGTCAAAACGTGTTTTTCAGCAGAAATAAACACGTTTTGGCAACTTTGGTCACCCCCATGTAAGTAATAGGGCAGGAACAGCACAGTTTTCAAAACGTGTTTTTCAGCCCGAAATAAACGCGTTTTCTCAGCACTTGTAATCGCAGTGTAACTGCTTGGCATAGAAGAGCAGACTGAGTCAGCCCTTCACCCCAGTGATCAGAAATTGTCAAAACGTGTTTTTCAGCAGAAATAAACACGTTTTGGCAACTTTGGTCACCCCCATGTAAGTTATAGGGCAGGAACAGCACAGTTTTCAAAACGTGTTTTTCAGCCCGAAATAAACGCGTTTTCTCAGCCCTTGGAATCGCAGTGTAACTGCCTGGCTCAGAAGAGCACACCGAGTCAGCCCTTAACCCCAGTGATCAGAAATTGTCAAAACGTGTTTTTCAGCAGAAATAAACACGTTTTGGCAACTTTGGTCACCCCCATGTAAGTTATAGGGCAGGAACAGCACAGTTTTCAAAACGTGTTTTTCAGCCCGAAATAAACGCTTTTTCTCTGCCCTTGGAATCGCAGTGTAACTGCTTGGCTCAGAAGAGCACACTGAGTCAGCCCTTCACCCCAGTCATCAGAAATTGTCAAAACGTGTTTTTCAGCAGAAATAAACACGTTTTGGCAACTTTGGTCACCCCCATGTAAGTAATAGGGCAGGAACAGCACAGTTTTCAAAACGTGTTTTTCAGCCCGAAATAAACGCGTTTTCTCAGCACTTGGAATCGCAGTGTAACTGCTTGGCATAGAAGAGCAGACTGAGTCAGCCCTTCACCCCAGTGATCAGAAATTGTCAAAACGTGTTTTTCAGCAGAAATAAACACGTTTTGGCAACTTTGGTCACCCCCATGTAAGTTATAGGGCAGGAACAGCACAGTTTTCAAAACGTGTTTTTCAGCCCGAAATAAACGCTTTTTCTCAGCCCTTGGAATCGCAGTATAACTGCTTGGCTCAGAAGAGCACACTGAGTCAGCCCTTCACCCCAGTGATCAGAAATTGTCAAAACGTGTTTTTCAGCAGAAATAAACACGTTTTGGCAACTTTGGTCACCCCCATGTAAGTTATAGGGCACGAACAGCACAGTTTTCAAAACGTGTTTTTCAGCCCGAAATAAACGCTTTTTCTCAGCACTTGGAATCGCAGTGTAACTGCCTGGCTCAGAAGAGCACACCGAGTCAGCCCTTCACCCCAGTGATCAGAAATTGTCAAAACGTGTTTTTCAGCAGAAATAAACACGTTTTGGCAACTTTGGTCACCCCCATGTAAGTTATAGGGCAGGAACAGCACAGTTTTCAAAACGTGTTTTTCAGCCCGAAATAAACGCTTTTTCTCAGCACTTGGAATCGCAGTGTAACTGCTTGGCTCAGAAGAGCACACTGAGTCAGCCCTTCACCCCAGTGATCAGAAATTGTCAAAACGTGTTTTTCAGCAGAAATAAACACGTTTTGGCAACTTTGGTCACCCCCATGTAAGTTATAGGGCAGGAACAGCACAGTTTTCAAAACGTGTTTTTCAGCCCGAAATAAACGCTTTTTCTCAGCACTTGGAATCGCAGTGTAACTGCTTGGCTCAGAAGAGCACACCGAGTCAGCCCTTCACCCCAGTGATCAGAAATTGTCAAAACGTGTTTTTCAGCAGAAATAAACACGTTTTGGCAACTTTGGTCACCCCCATGTAAGTTATAGGGCAGGAACAGCACAGTTTTCAAAACGTGTTTTTCAGCCCGAAATAAACGCTTTTTCTCAGCACTTGGAATCGCAGTGTAACTGCTTGGCTCAGAAGAGCACACTGAGTCAGCCCTTCACCCCAGTGATCAGAAATTGTCAAAACATGTTTTTCAGCAGAAATAAACACGTTTTGGCAACTTTGGTCAACCCCATGTAAGTTATAGGGCAGGAACAGCACAGTTTTCAAAACGTGTTTTTCAGCCCGAAATAAACGCTTTTTCTCAGCACTTGGAATCGCAGTGTAACTGCTTGGCTCAGAAGAGCACACCGAGTCAGCCCTTAACCCCAGTGATCAGAAATTGTCAAAACGTGTTTTTCAGCAGAAATAAACACGTTTTGGCAACTTTGGTCACCCCCATGTAAGTTATAGGGCAGGAACAGCACAGTTTTCAAAACGTGTTTTTCAGCCCGAAATAAACGCTTTTTCTCTGCCCTTGGAATCGCAGTGTAACTGCTTGGCTCAGAAGAGCACACTGAGTCAGCCCTTCACCCCAGTCATCAGAAATTGTCAAAACGTGTTTTTCAGCAGAAATAAACACGTTTTGGCAACTTTGGTCACCCCCATGTAAGTAATAGGGCAGGAACAGCACAGTTTTCAAAACGTGTTTTTCAGCCCGAAATAAACGCGTTTTCTCAGCACTTGGAATCGCAGTGTAACTGCTTGGCATAGAAGAGCAGACTGAGTCAGCCCTTCACCCCAGTGATCAGAAATTGTCAAAACGTGTTTTTCAGCAGAAATAAACACGTTTTGGCAACTTTGGTCACCCCCATGTAAGTTATAGGGCAGGAACAGCACAGTTTTCAAAACGTGTTTTTCAGCCCGAAATAAACGCTTTTTCTCAGCCCTTGGAATCGCAGTATAACTGCTTGGCTCAGAAGAGCACACTGAGTCAGCCCTTCACCCCAGTGATCAGAAATTGTCAAAACGTGTTTTTCAGCAGAAATAAACACGTTTTGGCAACTTTGGTCACCCCCATGTAAGTTATAGGGCACGAACAGCACAGTTTTCAAAACGTGTTTTTCAGCCCGAAATAAACGCTTTTTCTCAGCACTTGGAATCGCAGTGTAACTGCCTGGCTCAGAAGAGCACACCGAGTCAGCCCTTCACCCCAGTGATCAGAAATTGTCAAAACGTGTTTTTCAGCAGAAATAAACACGTTTTGGCAACTTTGGTCACCCCCATGTAAGTTATAGGGCAGGAACAGCACAGTTTTCAAAACGTGTTTTTCAGCCCGAAATAAACGCTTTTTCTCAGCACTTGGAATCGCAGTGTAACTGCTTGGCTCAGAAGAGCACACTGAGTCAGCCCTTCACCCCAGTGATCAGAAATTGTCAAAACGTGTTTTTCAGCAGAAATAAACACGTTTTGGCAACTTTGGTCACCCCCATGTAAGTTATAGGGCAGGAACAGCACAGTTTTCAAAACGTGTTTTTCAGCCCGAAATAAACGCGTTTTCTCAGCACTTGGAATCGCAGTGTAACTGCTTGGCATAGAAGAGCAGACTGAGTCAGCCCTTCACCCCAGTGATCAGAAATTGTCAAAACGTGTTTTTCAGCAGAAATAAACACGTTTTGGCAACTTTGGTCACCCCCATGTAAGTTATAGGGCAGGAACAGCACAGTTTTCAAAACGTGTTTTTCAGCCCGAAATAAACGCTTTTTCTCAGCACTTGGAATCGCAGTGTAACTGCTTGGCTCAGAAGAGCACACCGAGTCAGCCCTTCACCCCAGTGATCAGAAATTGTCAAAACGTGTTTTTCAGCAGAAATAAACACGTTTTGGCAACTTTGGTCACCCCCATGTAAGTTATAGGGCAGGAACAGCACAGTTTTCAAAACGTGTTTTTCAGCCCGAAATAAACGCTTTTTCTCAGCACTTGGAATCGCAGTGTAACTGCTTGGCTCAGAAGAGCACACTGAGTCAGCCCTTCACCCCAGTGATCAGAAATTGTCAAAACGTGTTTTTCAGCAGAAATAAACACGTTTTGGCAACTTTGGTCAACCCCATGTAAGTTATAGGGCAGGAACAGCACAGTTTTCAAAACGTGTTTTTCAGCCCGAAATAAACGCTTTTTCTCAGCACTTGGAATCGCAGTGTAACTGCTTGGCTCAGAAGAGCACACCGAGTCAGCCCTTCACCCCAGTCATCAGAAATTGTCAAAGCGTGTTTTTCAGCTTAAATAAACACGTTTTGGCAACTTTGGTCACCCCCATGTAAGTTATAGGGCAGGAACAGCACAGTTTTCAAAACGTGTTTTTCAGACCGAAATAAACGCGTTTTCTCAGCACTTGGAATCGCAGTGTAACTGCTTGGCTCAGAAGAGCACACTGAGTCAGCCCTTCACCCCAGTGATCAGAAATTGTCAAAACGTGTTTTTCAGCAGAAATAAACACGTTTTGGCAACTTTGCTCACCCCCATGTAAGTTATAGGGCAGGAACAGCACAGTATTCAAAACGTGTTTTTCAGCCCGAAATAAACGCGTTTTCTCAGCACTTGGGATCGCAGTGTAACTGCTTGGCTCAGAAGAGCACACCGAGTCAGCCCTTCACCCCAGTCATCAGAAATTGTCAAAACTTGTTTTTCAGCTTAAATAAACACGTTTTGGCAACTTTGGTCACCCCCATGTAAGTTATAGGGCAGGAACAGCACAGTTTTCAAAACGTGTTTTTCAGCCCGAAATAAACGCTTTTTCTCAGCACTTGGAATCGCAGTGTAACTGCTTGGCTCAGAAGAGCACACCGAGTCAGCCCTTCACCCCAGTGATCAGAAATTGTCAAAACGTGTTTTTCAGCAGAAATAAACACGTTTTGGCAACTTTGGTCACCCCCATGTAAGTTATAGGGCAGGAACAGCACAGTTTTCAAAACGTGTTTTTCAGCCCGAAATAAACGCGTTTTCTCAGCACTTGGAATCGCAGTGTAACTGCTTGGCATAGAAGAGCAGACTGAGTCAGCCCTTCACCCCAGTGATCAGAAATTGTCAAAACGTGTTTTTCAGCAGAAATAAACACGTTTTGGCAACTTTGGTCACCCCCATGTAAGTTATAGGGCAGGAACAGCACAGTTTTCAAAACGTGTTTTTCAGCCCGAAATAAACGCTTTTTCTCAGCCCTTGGAATCGCAGTGTAACTGCTTGGCTCAGAAGAGCACACTGAGTCAGCCCTTCACCCCAGTGATCAGAAATTGTCAAAACGTGTTTTTCAGCAGAAATAAACACGTTTTGGCAACTTTGGTCACCCCCATGTAAGTTATAGGGCAGGAACAGCACAGTTTTCAAAACGTGTTTTTCAGCCCGAAATAAACGCTTTTTCTCAGCACTTGGAATCGCAGTGTAACTGCTTGGCTCAGAAGAGCACACCGAGTCAGCCCTTCACCCCAGTGATCAGAAATTGTCAAAACGTGTTTTTCAGCAGAAATAAACACGTTTTGGCAACTTTGGTAACCCCCATGTAAGTTATAGGGCAGGAACAGCACAGTTTTCAAAACGTGTTTTTCAGCCCGAAATAAACGCTTTTTCTCAGCACTTGGAATCGCAGTGTAACTGCTTGGATCAGAAGAGCACACTGAGTCAGCCCTTCACCCCAGTGATCAGAAATTGTCAAAACGTGTTTTTCAGCTTAAATAAACACGTTTTGGCAACTTTGGTCAACCCCATGTAAGTTATAGGGCAGGAACAGCACAGTTTTCAAAACGTGTTTTTCAGCCCGAAATAAACGCTTTTTCTCAGCACTTGGAATCGCAGTGTAACTGCTTGGCTCAGAAGAGCACACCGAGTCAGCCCTTCACCCCAGTCATCAGAAATTGTCAAAACGTGTTTTTCAGCTTAGATAAACACGTTTTGGCAACTTTGGTCACCCCCATGTAAGTTATAGGGCAGGAACAGCACAGTTTTCAAAACGTGTTTTTCAGACCGAAATAAACGCGTTTTCTCAGCACTTGGAATCGCAGTGTAACTGCTTGGCTCAGAAGAGCACACTGAGTCAGCCCTTCACCCCAGTGATCAGAAATTGTCAAAACGTGTTTTTCAGCAGAAATAAACACGTTTTGGCAACTTTGGTCACCCCCATGTAAGTTATAGGGCAGGAACAGCACAGTATTCAAAACGTGTTTTTCAGCCCGAAATATACGCGTTTTCTCAGCACTTGGGATCGCAGTGTAACTGCTTGGCTCAGAAGAGCACACCGAGTCAGCCCTTCACCCCAGTCATCAGAAATTGTCAAAACGTGTTTTTCAGCAGAAATAAACACGTTTTGGCAACTTTGGTCACCCCCATGTAAGTAATAGGGCAGGAACAGCACAGTTTTCAAAACGTGTTTTTCAGCCCGAAATAAACGCGTTTTCTCAGCACTTGTAATCGCAGTGTAACTGCTTGGCATAGAAGAGCAGACTGAGTCAGCCCTTCACCCCAGTGATCAGAAATTGTCAAAACGTGTTTTTCAGCAGAAATAAACACGTTTTGGCAACTTTGGTCACCCCCATGTAAGTTATAGGGCAGGAACAGCACAGTTTTCAAAACGTGTTTTTCAGCCCGAAATAAACGCGTTTTCTCAGCCCTTGGAATCGCAGTGTAACTGCCTGGCTCAGAAGAGCACACCGAGTCAGCCCTTAACCCCAGTGATCAGAAATTGTCAAAACGTGTTTTTCAGCAGAAATAAACACGTTTTGGCAACTTTGGTCACCCCCATGTAAGTTATAGGGCAGGAACAGCACAGTTTTCAAAACGTGTTTTTCAGCCCGAAATAAACGCTTTTTCTCTGCCCTTGGAATCGCAGTGTAACTGCTTGGCTCAGAAGAGCACACTGAGTCAGCCCTTCACCCCAGTCATCAGAAATTGTCAAAACGTGTTTTTCAGCAGAAATAAACACGTTTTGGCAACTTTGGTCACCCCCATGTAAGTAATAGGGCAGGAACAGCACAGTTTTCAAAACGTGTTTTTCAGCCCGAAATAAACGCGTTTTCTCAGCACTTGGAATCGCAGTGTAACTGCTTGGCATAGAAGAGCAGACTGAGTCAGCCCTTCACCCCAGTGATCAGAAATTGTCAAAACGTGTTTTTCAGCAGAAATAAACACGTTTTGGCAACTTTGGTCACCCCCATGTAAGTTATAGGGCAGGAACAGCACAGTTTTCAAAACGTGTTTTTCAGCCCGAAATAAACGCTTTTTCTCAGCCCTTGGAATCGCAGTATAACTGCTTGGCTCAGAAGAGCACACTGAGTCAGCCCTTCACCCCAGTGATCAGAAATTGTCAAAACGTGTTTTTCAGCAGAAATAAACACGTTTTGGCAACTTTGGTCACCCCCATGTAAGTTATAGGGCACGAACAGCACAGTTTTCAAAACGTGTTTTTCAGCCCGAAATAAACGCTTTTTCTCAGCACTTGGAATCGCAGTGTAACTGCCTGGCTCAGAAGAGCACACCGAGTCAGCCCTTCACCCCAGTGATCAGAAATTGTCAAAACGTGTTTTTCAGCAGAAATAAACACGTTTTGGCAACTTTGGTCACCCCCATGTAAGTTATAGGGCAGGAACAGCACAGTTTTCAAAACGTGTTTTTCAGCCCGAAATAAACGCTTTTTCTCAGCACTTGGAATCGCAGTGTAACTGCTTGGCTCAGAAGAGCACACTGAGTCAGCCCTTCACCCCAGTGATCAGAAATTGTCAAAACGTGTTTTTCAGCAGAAATAAACACGTTTTGGCAACTTTGGTCACCCCCATGTAAGTTATAGGGCAGGAACAGCACAGTTTTCAAAACGTGTTTTTCAGCCCGAAATAAACGCTTTTTCTCAGCACTTGGAATCGCAGTGTAACTGCTTGGCTCAGAAGAGCACACCGAGTCAGCCCTTCACCCCAGTGATCAGAAATTGTCAAAACGTGTTTTTCAGCAGAAATAAACACGTTTTGGCAACTTTGGTCACCCCCATGTAAGTTATAGGGCAGGAACAGCACAGTTTTCAAAACGTGTTTTTCAGCCCGAAATAAACGCTTTTTCTCAGCACTTGGAATCGCAGTGTAACTGCTTGGCTCAGAAGAGCACACTGAGTCAGCCCTTCACCCCAGTGATCAGAAATTGTCAAAACATGTTTTTCAGCAGAAATAAACACGTTTTGGCAACTTTGGTCAACCCCATGTAAGTTATAGGGCAGGAACAGCACAGTTTTCAAAACGTGTTTTTCAGCCCGAAATAAACGCTTTTTCTCAGCACTTGGAATCGCAGTGTAACTGCTTGGCTCAGAAGAGCACACCGAGTCAGCCCTTAACCCCAGTGATCAGAAATTGTCAAAACGTGTTTTTCAGCAGAAATAAACACGTTTTGGCAACTTTGGTCACCCCCATGTAAGTTATAGGGCAGGAACAGCACAGTTTTCAAAACGTGTTTTTCAGCCCGAAATAAACGCTTTTTCTCTGCCCTTGGAATCGCAGTGTAACTGCTTGGCTCAGAAGAGCACACTGAGTCAGCCCTTCACCCCAGTCATCAGAAATTGTCAAAACGTGTTTTTCAGCAGAAATAAACACGTTTTGGCAACTTTGGTCACCCCCATGTAAGTAATAGGGCAGGAACAGCACAGTTTTCAAAACGTGTTTTTCAGCCCGAAATAAACGCGTTTTCTCAGCACTTGGAATCGCAGTGTAACTGCTTGGCATAGAAGAGCAGACTGAGTCAGCCCTTCACCCCAGTGATCAGAAATTGTCAAAACGTGTTTTTCAGCAGAAATAAACACGTTTTGGCAACTTTGGTCACCCCCATGTAAGTTATAGGGCAGGAACAGCACAGTTTTCAAAACGTGTTTTTCAGCCCGAAATAAACGCTTTTTCTCAGCCCTTGGAATCGCAGTATAACTGCTTGGCTCAGAAGAGCACACCGAGTCAGCCCTTCACCCCAGTGATCAGAAATTGTCAAAACGTGTTTTTCAGCAGAAATAAACACGTTTTGGCAACTTTGGTCACCCCCATGTAAGTTATAGGGCACGAACAGCACAGTTTTCAAAACGTGTTTTTCAGCCCGAAATAAACGCTTTTTCTCAGCACTTGGAATCGCAGTGTAACTGCCTGGCTCAGAAGAGCACACCGAGTCAGCCCTTCACCCCAGTGATCAGAAATTGTCAAAACGTGTTTTTCAGCAGAAATAAACACGTTTTGGCAACTTTGGTCACCCCCATGTAAGTTATAGGGCAGGAACAGCACAGTTTTCAAAACGTGTTTTTCAGCCCGAAATAAACGCTTTTTCTCAGCACTTGGAATCGCAGTGTAACTGCTTGGCTCAGAAGAGCACACTGAGTCAGCCCTTCACCCCAGTGATCAGAAATTGTCAAAACGTGTTTTTCAGCAGAAATAAACACGTTTTGGCAACTTTGGTCACCCCCATGTAAGTTATAGGGCAGGAACAGCACAGTTTTCAAAACGTGTTTTTCAGCCCGAAATAAACGCTTTTTCTCAGCACTTGGAATCGCAGTGTAACTGCTTGGCTCAGAAGAGCACACCGAGTCAGCCCTTCACCCCAGTGATCAGAAATTGTCAAAACGTGTTTTTCAGCAGAAATAAACACGTTTTGGCAACTTTGGTCACCCCCATGTAAGTTATAGGGCAGGAACAGCACAGTTTTCAAAACGTGTTTTTCAGCCCGAAATAAACGCTTTTTCTCAGCACTTGGAATCGCAGTGTAACTGCTTGGCTCAGAAGAGCACACTGAGTCAGCCCTTCACCCCAGTGATCAGAAATTGTCAAAACATGTTTTTCAGCAGAAATAAACACGTTTTGGCAACTTTGGTCAACCCCATGTAAGTTATAGGGCAGGAACAGCACAGTTTTCAAAACGTGTTTTTCAGCCCGAAATAAACGCTTTTTCTCAGCACTTGGAATCGCAGTGTAACTGCTTGGCTCAGAAGAGCACACCGAGTCAGCCCTTAACCCCAGTGATCAGAAATTGTCAAAACGTGTTTTTCAGCAGAAATAAACACGTTTTGGCAACTTTGGTCACCCCCATGTAAGTTATAGGGCAGGAACAGCACAGTTTTCAAAACGTGTTTTTCAGCCCGAAATAAACGCTTTTTCTCTGCCCTTGGAATCGCAGTGTAACTGCTTGGCTCAGAAGAGCACACTGAGTCAGCCCTTCACCCCAGTCATCAGAAATTGTCAAAACGTGTTTTTCAGCAGAAATAAACACGTTTTGGCAACTTTGGTCACCCCCATGTAAGTAATAGGGCAGGAACAGCACAGTTTTCAAAACGTGTTTTTCAGCCCGAAATAAACGCGTTTTCTCAGCACTTGGAATCGCAGTGTAACTGCTTGGCATAGAAGAGCAGACTGAGTCAGCCCTTCACCCCAGTGATCAGAAATTGTCAAAACGTGTTTTTCAGCAGAAATAAACACGTTTTGGCAACTTTGGTCACCCCCATGTAAGTTATAGGGCAGGAACAGCACAGTTTTCAAAACGTGTTTTTCAGCCCGAAATAAACGCTTTTTCTCAGCCCTTGGAATCGCAGTATAACTGCTTGGCTCAGAAGAGCACACTGAGTCAGCCCTTCACCCCAGTGATCAGAAATTGTCAAAACGTGTTTTTCAGCAGAAATAAACACGTTTTGGCAACTTTGGTCACCCCCATGTAAGTTATAGGGCACGAACAGCACAGTTTTCAAAACGTGTTTTTCAGCCCGAAATAAACGCTTTTTCTCAGCACTTGGAATCGCAGTGTAACTGCCTGGCTCAGAAGAGCACACCGAGTCAGCCCTTCACCCCAGTGATCAGAAATTGTCAAAACGTGTTTTTCAGCAGAAATAAACACGTTTTGGCAACTTTGGTCACCCCCATGTAAGTTATAGGGCAGGAACAGCACAGTTTTCAAAACGTGTTTTTCAGCCCGAAATAAACGCTTTTTCTCAGCACTTGGAATCGCAGTGTAACTGCTTGGCTCAGAAGAGCACACTGAGTCAGCCCTTCACCCCAGTGATCAGAAATTGTCAAAACGTGTTTTTCAGCAGAAATAAACACGTTTTGGCAACTTTGGTCACCCCCATGTAAGTTATAGGGCAGGAACAGCACAGTTTTCAAAACGTGTTTTTCAGCCCGAAATAAACGCGTTTTCTCAGCACTTGGAATCGCAGTGTAACTGCTTGGCATAGAAGAGCAGACTGAGTCAGCCCTTCACCCCAGTGATCAGAAATTGTCAAAACGTGTTTTTCAGCAGAAATAAACACGTTTTGGCAACTTTGGTCACCCCCATGTAAGTTATAGGGCAGGAACAGCACAGTTTTCAAAACGTGTTTTTCAGCCCGAAATAAACGCTTTTTCTCAGCACTTGGAATCGCAGTGTAACTGCTTGGCTCAGAAGAGCACACCGAGTCAGCCCTTCACCCCAGTGATCAGAAATTGTCAAAACGTGTTTTTCAGCAGAAATAAACACGTTTTGGCAACTTTGGTCACCCCCATGTAAGTTATAGGGCAGGAACAGCACAGTTTTCAAAACGTGTTTTTCAGCCCGAAATAAACGCTTTTTCTCAGCACTTGGAATCGCAGTGTAACTGCTTGGCTCAGAAGAGCACACTGAGTCAGCCCTTCACCCCAGTGATCAGAAATTGTCAAAACGTGTTTTTCAGCAGAAATAAACACGTTTTGGCAACTTTGGTCAACCCCATGTAAGTTATAGGGCAGGAACAGCACAGTTTTCAAAACGTGTTTTTCAGCCCGAAATAAACGCTTTTTCTCAGCACTTGGAATCGCAGTGTAACTGCTTGGCTCAGAAGAGCACACCGAGTCAGCCCTTCACCCCAGTCATCAGAAATTGTCAAAGCGTGTTTTTCAGCTTAAATAAACACGTTTTGGCAACTTTGGTCACCCCCATGTAAGTTATAGGGCAGGAACAGCACAGTTTTCAAAACGTGTTTTTCAGACCGAAATAAACGCGTTTTCTCAGCACTTGGAATCGCAGTGTAACTGCTTGGCTCAGAAGAGCACACTGAGTCAGCCCTTCACCCCAGTGATCAGAAATTGTCAAAACGTGTTTTTCAGCAGAAATAAACACGTTTTGGCAACTTTGCTCACCCCCATGTAAGTTATAGGGCAGGAACAGCACAGTATTCAAAACGTGTTTTTCAGCCCGAAATAAACGCGTTTTCTCAGCACTTGGGATCGCAGTGTAACTGCTTGGCTCAGAAGAGCACACCGAGTCAGCCCTTCACCCCAGTCATCAGAAATTGTCAAAACTTGTTTTTCAGCTTAAATAAACACGTTTTGGCAACTTTGGTCACCCCCATGTAAGTTATAGGGCAGGAACAGCACAGTTTTCAAAACGTGTTTTTCAGCCCGAAATAAACGCTTTTTCTCAGCACTTGGAATCGCAGTGTAACTGCTTGGCTCAGAAGAGCACACCGAGTCAGCCCTTCACCCCAGTGATCAGAAATTGTCAAAACGTGTTTTTCAGCAGAAATAAACACGTTTTGGCAACTTTGGTCACCCCCATGTAAGTTATAGGGCAGGAACAGCACAGTTTTCAAAACGTGTTTTTCAGCCCGAAATAAACGCGTTTTCTCAGCACTTGGAATCGCAGTGTAACTGCTTGGCATAGAAGAGCAGACTGAGTCAGCCCTTCACCCCAGTGATCAGAAATTGTCAAAACGTGTTTTTCAGCAGAAATAAACACGTTTTGGCAACTTTGGTCACCCCCATGTAAGTTATAGGGCAGGAACAGCACAGTTTTCAAAACGTGTTTTTCAGCCCGAAATAAACGCTTTTTCTCAGCCCTTGGAATCGCAGTGTAACTGCTTGGCTCAGAAGAGCACACTGAGTCAGCCCTTCACCCCAGTGATCAGAAATTGTCAAAACGTGTTTTTCAGCAGAAATAAACACGTTTTGGCAACTTTGGTCACCCCCATGTAAGTTATAGGGCAGGAACAGCACAGTTTTCAAAACGTGTTTTTCAGCCCGAAATAAACGCTTTTTCTCAGCACTTGGAATCGCAGTGTAACTGCTTGGCTCAGAAGAGCACACCGAGTCAGCCCTTCACCCCAGTGATCAGAAATTGTCAAAACGTGTTTTTCAGCAGAAATAAACACGTTTTGGCAACTTTGGTAACCCCCATGTAAGTTATAGGGCAGGAACAGCACAGTTTTCAAAACGTGTTTTTCAGCCCGAAATAAACGCTTTTTCTCAGCACTTGGAATCGCAGTGTAACTGCTTGGCTCAGAAGAGCACACTGAGTCAGCCCTTCACCCCAGTGATCAGAAATTGTCAAAACGTGTTTTTCAGCTTAAATAAACACGTTTTGGCAACTTTGGTCAACCCCATGTAAGTTATAGGGCAGGAACAGCACAGTTTTCAAAACGTGTTTTTCAGCCCGAAATAAACGCTTTTTCTCAGCACTTGGAATCGCAGTGTAACTGCTTGGCTCAGAAGAGCACACCGAGTCAGCCCTTCACCCCAGTCATCAGAAATTGTCAAAACGTGTTTTTCAGCTTAGATAAACACGTTTTGGCAACTTTGGTCACCCCCATGTAAGTTATAGGGCAGGAACAGCACAGTTTTCAAAACGTGTTTTTCAGACCGAAATAAACGCGTTTTCTCAGCACTTGGAATCGCAGTGTAACTGCTTGGCTCAGAAGAGCACACTGAGTCAGCCCTTCACCCCAGTGATCAGAAATTGTCAAAACGTGTTTTTCAGCAGAAATAAACACGTTTTGGCAACTTTGGTCACCCCCATGTAAGTTATAGGGCAGGAACAGCACAGTATTCAAAACGTGTTTTTCAGCCCGAAATATACGCGTTTTCTCAGCACTTGGGATCGCAGTGTAACTGCTTGGCTCAGAAGAGCACACCGAGTCAGCCCTTCACCCCAGTCATCAGAAATTGTCAAAACTTGTTTTTCAGCTTAAATAAACACGTTTTGGCAACTTTGGTCACGCCCATGTAAGTTATAGGGCAGGAACAGCACAGTTTTCAAAACGTGTTTTTCAGCCCGAAATGAACGCTTTTTCTCAGCACTTGGAATCGCAGTGTAACTGCTTGGCTCAGAAGAGCACACTGAGTCAGCCCTTCACCCCAGTGATCAGAAATTGTCAAAACGTGTTTTTCAGCAGAAATAAACACGTTTTGGCAACTTTGGTCACCCCCATGTAAGTTATAGGGCAGGAGCAGCACAGTTTTCAAAACGTGTTTTTCAGCCCGAAATAAACGCTTTTTCTCAGCCCTTGGAATCGCAGTGTAACTGCTTGGCTCAGAAGAGCACACCGAGTCAGCCCTTCACCCCAGTCATCAGAAATTGTCAAAACGTGTTTTTCAGCAGAAATAAACACGTTTTGGCAACTTTGGTCACCCCCATGTAAGTAATAGGGCAGGAACAGCACAGTTTTCAAAACGTGTTTTTCAGCCCGAAATAAACGCGTTTTCTCAGCACTTGTAATCGCAGTGTAACTGCTTGGCATAGAAGAGCAGACTGAGTCAGCCCTTCACCCCAGTGATCAGAAATTGTCAAAACGTGTTTTTCAGCAGAAATAAACACGTTTTGGCAACTTTGGTCACCCCCATGTAAGTTATAGGGCAGGAACAGCACAGTTTTCAAAACGTGTTTTTCAGCCCGAAATAAACGCTTTTTCTCAGCCCTTGGAATCGCAGTATAACTGCTTGGCTCAGAAGAGCACACTGAGTCAGCCCTTCACCCCAGTGATCAGAAATTGTCAAAACGTGTTTTTCAGCAGAAATAAACACGTTTTGGCAACTTTGGTCACCCCCATGTAAGTTATAGGGCAGGAACAGCACAGTTTTCAAAACGTGTTTTTCAGCCCGAAATAAACGCTTTTTCTCAGCACTTGGAATCGCAGTGTAACTGCTTGGCTCAGAAGAGCACACCGAGTCAGCCCTTCACCCCAGTGATCAGAAATTGTCAAAACGTGTTTTTCAGCAGAAATAAACACGTTTTGGCATCTTTGGTCACCCCCATGTAAGTTATAGGGCAGGAACAGCACAGTTTTCAAAACGTGTTTTTCAGCCCGAAATAAACGCTTTTTCTCAGCACTTGGAATCGCAGTGTAACTGCTTGGCTCAGAAGAGCACACTGAGTCAGCCCTTCACCCCAGTGATCAGAAATTGTCAAAACGTGTTTTACAGCAGAAATAAACACGTTTTGGCAACTTTGGTCACCCCCATGTAAGTTATAGGGCAGGAACAGCACAGTTTTCAAAACGTGTTTTTCAGCCCGAAATAAACGCGTTTTCTCAGCACTTGGAATCGCAGTGTAACTGCTTGGCATAGAAGAGCAGACTGAGTCAGCCCTTCACCCCAGTGATCAGAAATTGTCAAAACGTGTTTTTCAGCAGAAATAAACACGTTTTGGCAACTTTGGTCACCCCCATGTAAGTTATAGGGCAGGAACAGCACAGTTTTCAAAACGTGTTTTTCAGCCCGAAATAAACGCTTTTTCTCAGCCCTTGGAATCGCAGTATAACTGCTTGGCTCAGAAGAGCACACTGAGTCAGCCCTTCACCCCAGTGATCAGAAATTGTCAAAACGTGTTTTTCAGCAGAAATAAACACGTTTTGGCAACTTTGGTCACCCCCATGTAAGTTATAGGGCACGAACAGCACAGTTTTCAAAACGTGTTTTTCAGCCCGAAATAAACGCTTTTTCTCAGCACTTGGAATCGCAGTGTAACTGCCTGGCTCAGAAGAGCACACCGAGTCAGCCCTTCACCCCAGTGATCAGAAATTGTCAAAACGTGTTTTTCAGCAGAAATAAACACGTTTTGGCAACTTTGGTCACCCCCATGTAAGTTATAGGGCAGGAACAGCACAGTTTTCAAAACGTGTTTTTCAGCCCGAAATAAACGCTTTTTCTCAGCACTTGGAATCGCAGTGTAACTGCTTGGCTCAGAAGAGCACACTGAGTCAGCCCTTCACCCCAGTGATCAGAAATTGTCAAAACGTGTTTTTCAGCAGAAATAAACACGTTTTGGCAACTTTGGTCACCCCCATGTAAGTTATAGGGCAGGAACAGCACAGTTTTCAAAACGTGTTTTTCAGCCCGAAATAAACGCGTTTTCTCAGCACTTGGAATCGCAGTGTAACTGCTTGGCATAGAAGAGCAGACTGAGTCAGCCCTTCACCCCAGTGATCAGAAATTGTCAAAACGTGTTTTTCAGCAGAAATAAACACGTTTTGGCAACTTTGGTCACCCCCATGTAAGTTATAGGGCAGGAACAGCACAGTTTTCAAAACGTGTTTTTCAGCCCGAAATAAACGCTTTTTCTCAGCCCTTGGAATCGCAGTGTAACTGCTTGGCTCAGAAGAGCACACTGAGTCAGCCCTTCACCCCAGTGATCAGAAATTGTCAAAACGTGTTTTTCAGCAGAAATAAACACGTTTTGGCAACTTTGGTCACCCCCATGTAAGTTATAGGGCAGGAACAGCACAGTTTTCAAAACGTGTTTTTCAGCCCGAAATAAACGCTTTTTCTCAGCACTTGGAATCGCAGTGTAACTGCTTGGCTCAGAAGAGCACACCGAGTCAGCCCTTCACCCCAGTGATCAGAAATTGTCAAAACGTGTTTTTCAGCAGAAATAAACACGTTTTGGCAACTTTGGTCACCCCCATGTAAGTTATAGGGCAGGAACAGCACAGTTTTCAAAACGTGTTTTTCAGCCCGAAATAAACGCTTTTTCTCAGCACTTGGAATCGCAGTGTAACTGCTTGGCTCAGAAGAGCACACTGAGTCAGCCCTTCACCCCAGTGATCAGAAATTGTCAAAACGTGTTTTTCAGCAGAAATAAACACGTTTTGGCAACTTTGGTCAACCCCATGTAAGTTATAGGGCAGGAACAGCACAGTTTTCAAAACGTGTTTTTCAGCCCGAAATAAACGCTTTTTCTCAGCACTTGGAATCGCAGTGTAACTGCTTGGCTCAGAAGAGCACACCGAGTCAGCCCTTCACCCCAGTCATCAGAAATTGTCAAAGCGTGTTTTTCAGCTTAAATAAACACGTTTTGGCAACTTTGGTCACCCCCATGTAAGTTATAGGGCAGGAACAGCACAGTTTTCAAAACGTGTTTTTCAGACCGAAATAAACGCGTTTTCTCAGCACTTGGAATCGCAGTGTAACTGCTTGGCTCAGAAGAGCACACTGAGTCAGCCCTTCACCCCAGTGATCAGAAATTGTCAAAACGTGTTTTTCAGCAGAAATAAACACGTTTTGGCAACTTTGCTCACCCCCATGTAAGTTATAGGGCAGGAACAGCACAGTATTCAAAACGTGTTTTTCAGCCCGAAATAAACGCGTTTTCTCAGCACTTGGGATCGCAGTGTAACTGCTTGGCTCAGAAGAGCACACCGAGTCAGCCCTTCACCCCAGTCATCAGAAATTGTCAAAACTTGTTTTTCAGCTTAAATAAACACGTTTTGGCAACTTTGGTCACCCCCATGTAAGTTATAGGGCAGGAACAGCACAGTTTTCAAAACGTGTTTTTCAGCCCGAAATAAACGCTTTTTCTCAGCACTTGGAATCGCAGTGTAACTGCTTGGCTCAGAAGAGCACACCGAGTCAGCCCTTCACCCCAGTGATCAGAAATTGTCAAAACGTGTTTTTCAGCAGAAATAAACACGTTTTGGCAACTTTGGTCACCCCCATGTAAGTTATAGGGCAGGAACAGCACAGTTTTCAAAACGTGTTTTTCAGCCCGAAATAAACGCGTTTTCTCAGCACTTGGAATCGCAGTGTAACTGCTTGGCATAGAAGAGCAGACTGAGTCAGCCCTTCACCCCAGTGATCAGAAATTGTCAAAACGTGTTTTTCAGCAGAAATAAACACGTTTTGGCAACTTTGGTCACCCCCATGTAAGTTATAGGGCAGGAACAGCACAGTTTTCAAAACGTGTTTTTCAGCCCGAAATAAACGCTTTTTCTCAGCCCTTGGAATCGCAGTGTAACTGCTTGGCTCAGAAGAGCACACTGAGTCAGCCCTTCACCCCAGTGATCAGAAATTGTCAAAACGTGTTTTTCAGCAGAAATAAACACGTTTTGGCAACTTTGGTCACCCCCATGTAAGTTATAGGGCAGGAACAGCACAGTTTTCAAAACGTGTTTTTCAGCCCGAAATAAACGCTTTTTCTCAGCACTTGGAATCGCAGTGTAACTGCTTGGCTCAGAAGAGCACACCGAGTCAGCCCTTCACCCCAGTGATCAGAAATTGTCAAAACGTGTTTTTCAGCAGAAATAAACACGTTTTGGCAACTTTGGTAACCCCCATGTAAGTTATAGGGCAGGAACAGCACAGTTTTCAAAACGTGTTTTTCAGCCCGAAATAAACGCTTTTTCTCAGCACTTGGAATCGCAGTGTAACTGCTTGGCTCAGAAGAGCACACTGAGTCAGCCCTTCACCCCAGTGATCAGAAATTGTCAAAACGTGTTTTTCAGCTTAAATAAACACGTTTTGGCAACTTTGGTCAACCCCATGTAAGTTATAGGGCAGGAACAGCACAGTTTTCAAAACGTGTTTTTCAGCCCGAAATAAACGCTTTTTCTCAGCACTTGGAATCGCAGTGTAACTGCTTGGCTCAGAAGAGCACACCGAGTCAGCCCTTCACCCCAGTCATCAGAAATTGTCAAAACGTGTTTTTCAGCTTAGATAAACACGTTTTGGCAACTTTGGTCACCCCCATGTAAGTTATAGGGCAGGAACATCACAGTTTTCAAAACGTGTTTTTCAGACCGAAATAAACGCGTTTTCTCAGCACTTGGAATCGCAGTGTAACTGCTTGGCTCAGAAGAGCACACTGAGTCAGCCCTTCACCCCAGTGATCAGAAATTGTCAAAACGTGTTTTTCAGCAGAAATAAACACGTTTTGGCAACTTTGGTCACCCCCATTTAAGTTATAGGGCAGGAACAGCACAGTATTCAAAACGTGTTTTTCAGCCCGAAATATACGCGTTTTCTCAGCACTTGGGATCGCAGTGTAACTGCTTGGCTCAGAAGAGCACACCGAGTCAGCCCTTCACCCCAGTCATCAGAAATTGTCAAAACTTGTTTTTCAGCTTAAATAAACACGTTTTGGCAACTTTGGTCACGCCCATGTAAGTTATAGGGCAGGAACAGCACAGTTTTCAAAACGTGTTTTTCAGCCCGAAATGAACGCTTTTTCTCAGCACTTGGAATCGCAGTGTAACTGCTTGGCTCAGAAGAGCACACTGAGTCAGCCCTTCACCCCAGTGATCAGAAATTGTCAAAACGTGTTTTTCAGCAGAAATAAACACGTTTTGGCAACTTTGGTCACCCCCATGTAAGTTATAGGGCAGGAGCAGCACAGTTTTCAAAACGTGTTTTTCAGCCCGAAATAAACGCTTTTTCTCAGCCCTTGGAATCGCAGTGTAACTGCTTGGCTCAGAAGAGCACACCGAGTCAGCCCTTCACCCCAGTCATCAGAAATTGTCAAAACGTGTTTTTCAGCAGAAATAAACACGTTTTGGCAACTTTGGTCACCCCCATGTAAGTAATAGGGCAGGAACAGCACAGTTTTCAAAACGTGTTTTTCAGCCCGAAATAAACGCGTTTTCTCAGCACTTGTAATCGCAGTGTAACTGCTTGGCATAGAAGAGCAGACTGAGTCAGCCCTTCACCCCAGTGATCAGAAATTGTCAAAACGTGTTTTTCAGCAGAAATAAACACGTTTTGGCAACTTTGGTCACCCCCATGTAAGTTATAGGGCAGGAACAGCACAGTTTTCAAAACGTGTTTTTCAGCCCGAAATAAACGCTTTTTCTCAGCCCTTGGAATCGCAGTATAACTGCTTGGCTCAGAAGAGCACACTGAGTCAGCCCTTCACCCCAGTGATCAGAAATTGTCAAAACGTGTTTTTCAGCAGAAATAAACACGTTTTGGCAACTTTGGTCACCCCCATGTAAGTTATAGGGCAGGAACAGCACAGTTTTCAAAACGTGTTTTTCAGCCCGAAATAAACGCTTTTTCTCAGCACTTGGAATCGCAGTGTAACTGCTTGGCTCAGAAGAGCACACCGAGTCAGCCCTTCACCCCAGTGATCAGAAATTGTCAAAACGTGTTTTTCAGCAGAAATAAACACGTTTTGGCATCTTTGGTCACCCCCATGTAAGTTATAGGGCAGGAACAGCACAGTTTTCAAAACGTGTTTTTCAGCCCGAAATAAACGCTTTTTCTCAGCACTTGGAATCGCAGTGTAACTGCTTGGCTCAGAAGAGCACACTGAGTCAGCCCTTCACCCCAGTGATCAGAAATTGTCAAAACGTGTTTTACAGCAGAAATAAACACGTTTTGGCAACTTTGGTCACCCCCATGTAAGTTATAGGGCAGGAACAGCACAGTTTTCAAAACGTGTTTTTCAGCCCGAAATAAACGCTTTTTCTCAGCCCTTGGAATCGCAGTGTAACTGCCTGGCTCAGAAGAGCACACTGAGTCAGCCCTTCACCCCAGTGATCAGAAATTGTCAAAACGTGTTTTTCAGCAGAAATAAACACGTTTTGGCAACTTTGGTCAACCCCATGTAAGTTATAGGGCAGGAACAGCACAGTTTTCAAAACGTGTTTTTCAGCCCGAAATAAACGCTTTTTCTCAGCACTTGGAATCGCAGTGTAACTGCTTGGCTCAGAAGAGCACACTGAGTCAGCCCTTCACCCCAGTGATCAGAAATTGTCAAAACGTGTTTTTCAGCAGAAATAAACACGTTTTGGCAACTTTGGTCAACCCCATGTAAGTTATAGGGCAGGAACAGCACAGTTTTCAAAACGTGTTTTTCAGCCCGAAATAAACGCTTTTTCTCAGCACTTGGAATCGCAGTGTAACTGCCTGGCTCAGAAGAGCACACCGAGTCAGCCCTTCACCCCAGTCATCAGAAATTGTCAAAACGTGTTTTTCAGCAGAAATAAACACGTTTTGGCAACTTTGGTCACCCCCATGTAAGTAATAGGGCAGGAACAGCACAGTTTTCAAAACGTGTTTTTCAGCCCGAAATAAACGCGTTTTCTCAGCACTTGGAATCGCAGTGTAACTGCTTGGCATAGAAGAGCAGACTGAGTCAGCCCTTCACCCCAGTGATCAGAAATTGTCAAAACGTGTTTTTCAGCAGAAATAAACACGTTTTGGCAACTTTGGTCAACCCCATGTAAGTTATAGGGCAGGAACAGCACAGTTTTCAAAACGTGTTTTTCAGCCCATAATAAACGCTTTTTCTCAGCCCTTGGAATCGCAGTATAACTGCTTGGCTCAGAAGAGCACACTGAGTCAGCCCTTCACCCCAGTGATCAGAAATTGTCAAAACGTGTTTTTCAGCAGAAATAAACACGTTTTGGCAACTTTGGTCACCCACATGTAAGTTATAGGGCAGGAACAGCACAGTTTTCAAAACGTGTTTTTCAGCCCGAAATAAACGCTTTTTCTCAGGACTTGGAATCGCAGTGTAACTGCTTGGCTCAGAAGAGCACACCGAGTCAGCCCTTCACCCCAGTGATCAGAAATTGTCAAAACGTGTTTTTCAGCAGAAATAAACACGTTTTGGCAACTTTGGTCACCCCCATGTAAGTTATAGGGCAGGAACAGCACAGTTTTCAAAACGTGTTTTTCAGCCCGAAATAAACGCGTTTTCTCAGCACTTGGGATCGCAGTGTAACTGCTTGGCTCAGAAGAGCACACCGAGTCAGCCCTTCACCCCAGTCATCAGAAATTGTCAAAACGTGTTTTTCAGCTTAAATAAACACGTTTTGGCAACTTTGGTCACCCCCATGTAAGTTATAGGGCAGGAACAGCACAGTTTTCAAAACGTGTTTTTCAGCCCGAAATAAACGCGTTTTCTCAGCACTTGGAATCGCAGTGTAACTGCTTGGCTCAGAAGAGCACACTGAGTCAGCCCTTCACCCCAGTGATCAGAAATTGTCAAAACGTGTTTTTCAGCAGAAATAAACACGTTTTGGCAACTTTGGTCACCCCCATGTAAGTTATAGGGCAGGAACAGCACAGTTTTCAAAACGTGTTTTTCAGCCCGAAATAAACGCTTTTTCTCAGCACTTGGAATCGCAGTGTAACTGCTTGGCTCAGAAGAGCACACTGAGTCAGCCCTTCACCCCAGTGATCAGAAATTGTCAAAACGTGTTTTTCAGCAGAAATAAACACGTTTTGGCAACTTTGGTCACCCCCATGTAAGTTATAGGGCAGGAACAGCACAGTTTTCAAAACGTGTTTTTCAGCCCGAAATAAACGCTTTTTCTCAGCACTTGGAATCGCAGTGTAACTGCTTGGCTCAGAAGAGCACACCGAGTCAGCCCTTCACCCCAGTGATCAGAAATTGTCAAAACGTGTTTTTCAGCAGAAATAAACACGTTTTGGCAACTTTGGTCACCCCCATGTAAGTTATAGGGCAGGAACAGCACAGTTTTCAAAACGTGTTTTTCAGCCCGAAATAAACGCTTTTTCTCAGCACTTGGAATCGCAGTGTAACTGCTTGGCTCAGAAGAGCACACTGAGTCAGCCCTTCACCCCAGTGATCAGAAATTGTCAAAACGTGTTTTTCAGCAGAAATAAACACGTTTTGGCAACTTTGGTCAACCCCATGTAAGTTATAGGGCAGGAACAGCACAGTTTTCAAAACGTGTTTTTCAGCCCGAAATAAACGCTTTTTCTCAGCACTTGGAATCGCAGTGTAACTGCTTGGCTCAGAAGAGCACACCGAGTCAGCCCTTCACCCCAGTCATCAGAAATTGTCAAAACGTGTTTTTCAGCTTAAATAAACACGTTTTGGCAACTTTGGTCACTCCCATGTAAGTTATAGGGCAGGAACAGCACAGTTTTCAAAACGTGTTTTTCAGACCGAAATAAACGCGTTTTCTCAGCACTTGGAATCGCAGTGTAACTGCTTGGCTCAGAAGAGCACACCGAGTCAGCCCTTCACCCCAGTGATCAGAAATTGTCAAAACGTGTTTTTCAGCAGAAATAAACACGTTTTGGCAACTTTGGTCACCCCCATGTAAGTTATAGGGCAGGAACAGCACAGTTTTCAAAACGTGTTTTTCAGCCCGAAATAAACGCGTTTTCTCAGCCCTTGGAATCGCAGTGTAACTGCCTGGCTCAGAAGAGCACACCGAGTCAGCCCTTAACCCCAGTGATCAGAAATTGTCAAAACGTGTTTTTCAGCAGAAATAAACACGTTTTGGCAACTTTGGTCACCCCCATGTAAGTTATAGGGCAGGAACAGCACAGTTTTCAAAACGTGTTTTTCAGCCCGAAATAAACGCTTTTTCTCTGCCCTTGGAATCGCAGTGTAACTGCTTGGCTCAGAAGAGCACACTGAGTCAGCCCTTCACCCCAGTCATCAGAAATTGTCAAAACGTGTTTTTCAGCAGAAATAAACACGTTTTGGCAACTTTGGTCACCCCCATGTAAGTAATAGGGCCGGAACAGCACAGTTTTCAAAACGTGTTTTTCAGCCCGAAATAAACGCGTTTTCTCAGCACTTGGAATCGCAGTGTAACTGCTTGGCATAGAAGAGCAGACTGAGTCAGCCCTTCACCCCAGTGATCAGAAATTGTCAAAACGTGTTTTTCAGCAGAAATAAACACGTTTTGGCAACTTTGGTCACCCCCATGTAAGTTATAGGGCAGGAACAGCACAGTTTTCAAAACGTGTTTTTCAGCCCGAAATAAACGCTTTTTCTCAGCCCTTGGAATCGCAGTATAACTGCTTGGCTCAGAAGAGCACACTGAGTCAGCCCTTCACCCCAGTGATCAGAAATTGTCAAAACGTGTTTTTCAGCAGAAATAAACACGTTTTGGCAACTTTGGTCACCCCCATGTAAGTTATAGGGCACGAACAGCACAGTTTTCAAAACGTGTTTTTCAGCCCGAAATAAACGCTTTTTCTCAGCACTTGGAATCGCAGTGTAACTGCCTGGCTCAGAAGAGCACACCGAGTCAGCCCTTCACCCCAGTGATCAGAAATTGTCAAAACGTGTTTTTCAGCAGAAATAAACACGTTTTGGCAACTTTGGTCACCCCCATGTAAGTTATAGGGCAGGAACAGCACAGTTTTCAAAACGTGTTTTTCAGCCCGAAATAAACGCTTTTTCTCAGCACTTGGAATCGCAGTGTAACTGCTTGGCTCAGAAGAGCACACTGAGTCAGCCCTTCACCCCAGTGATCAGAAATTGTCAAAACGTGTTTTTCAGCAGAAATAAACACGTTTTGGCAACTTTGGTCACCCCCATGTAAGTTATAGGGCAGGAACAGCACAGTTTTCAAAACGTGTTTTTCAGCCCGAAATAAACGCGTTTTCTCAGCACTTGGAATCGCAGTGTAACTGCTTGGCATAGAAGAGCAGACTGAGTCAGCCCTTCACCCCAGTGATCAGAAATTGTCAAAACGTGTTTTTCAGCAGAAATAAACACGTTTTGGCAACTTTGGTCACCCCCATGTAAGTTATAGGGCAGGAACAGCACAGTTTTCAAAACGTGTTTTTCAGCCCGAAATAAACGCTTTTTCTCAGCCCTTGGAATCGCAGTGTAACTGCTTGGCTCAGAAGAGCACACTGAGTCAGCCCTTCACCCCAGTGATCAGAAATTGTCAAAACGTGTTTTTCAGCAGAAATAAACACGTTTTGGCAACTTTGGTCACCCCCATGTAAGTTATAGGGCAGGAACAGCACAGTTTTCAAAACGTGTTTTTCAGCCCGAAATAAACGCTTTTTCTCAGCACTTGGAATCGCAGTGTAACTGCTTGGCTCAGAAGAGCACACCGAGTCAGCCCTTCACCCCAGTGATCAGAAATTGTCAAAACGTGTTTTTCAGCAGAAATAAACACGTTTTGGCAACTTTGGTCACCCCCATGTAAGTTATAGGGCAGGAACAGCACAGTTTTCAAAACGTGTTTTTCAGCCCGAAATAAACGCTTTTTCTCAGCACTTGGAATCGCAGTGTAACTGCTTGGCTCAGAAGAGCACACTGAGTCAGCCCTTCACCCCAGTGATCAGAAATTGTCAAAACGTGTTTTTCAGCAGAAATAAACACGTTTTGGCAACTTTGGTCAACCCCATGTAAGTTATAGGGCAGGAACAGCACAGTTTTCAAAACGTGTTTTTCAGCCCGAAATAAACGCTTTTTCTCAGCACTTGGAATCGCAGTGTAACTGCTTGGCTCAGAAGAGCACACCGAGTCAGCCCTTCACCCCAGTCATCAGAAATTGTCAAAACGTGTTTTTCAGCTTAAATAAACACGTTTTGGCAACTTTGGTCACCCCCATGTAAGTTATAGGGCAGGAACAGCACAGTTTTCAAAACGTGTTTTTCAGACCGAAATAAACGCATTTTCTCAGCACTTGGAATCGCAGTGTAACTGCTTGGCTCAGAAGAGCACACTGAGTCAGCCCTTCACCCCAGTGATCAGAAATTGTCAAAACGTGTTTTTCAGCAGAAATAAACACGTTTTGGCAACTTTGCTCACCCCCATGTAAGTTATAGGGCAGGAACAGCACAGTATTCCAAACGTGTTTTTCAGCCCGAAATAAACGCGTTTTCTCAGCACTTGGGATCGCAGTGTAACTGCTTGGCTCAGAAGAGCACACCGAGTCAGCCCTTCACCCCAGTCATCAGAAATTGTCAAAACTTGTTTTTCAGCTTAAATAAACACGTTTTGGCAACTTTGGTCACCCCCATGTAAGTTATAGGGCAGGAACAGCACAGTTTTCAAAACGTGTTTTTCAGCCCGAAATAAACGCTTTTTCTCAGCACTTGGAATCGCAGTGTAACTGCTTGGCTCAGAAGAGCACACCGAGTCAGCCCTTCACCCCAGTGATCAGAAATTGTCAAAACGTGTTTTTCAGCAGAAATAAACACGTTTTGGCAACTTTGGTCACCCCCATGTAAGTTATAGGGCAGGAACAGCACAGTTTTCAAAACGTGTTTTTCAGCCCGAAATAAACGCGTTTTCTCAGCACTTGGAATCGCAGTGTAACTGCTTGGCATAGAAGAGCAGACTGAGTCAGCCCTTCACCCCAGTGATCAGAAATTGTCAAAACGTGTTTTTCAGCAGAAATAAACACGTTTTGGCAACTTTGGTCACCCCCATGTAAGTTATAGGGCAGGAACAGCACAGTTTTCAAAACGTGTTTTTCAGCCCGAAATAAACGCTTTTTCTCAGCCCTTGGAATCGCAGTGTAACTGCTTGGCTCAGAAGAGCACACTGAGTCAGCCCTTCACCCCAGTGATCAGAAATTGTCAAAACGTGTTTTTCAGCAGAAATAAACACGTTTTGGCAACTTTGGTCACCCCCATGTAAGTTATAGGGCAGGAACAGCACAGTTTTCAAAACGTGTTTTTCAGCCCGAAATAAACGCTTTTTCTCAGCACTTGGAATCGCAGTGTAACTGCTTGGCTCAGAAGAGCACACCGAGTCAGCCCTTCACCCCAGTGATCAGAAATTGTCAAAACGTGTTTTTCAGCAGAAATAAACACGTTTTGGCAACTTTGGTAACCCCCATGTAAGTTATAGGGCAGGAACAGCACAGTTTTCAAAACGTGTTTTTCAGCCCGAAATAAACGCTTTTTCTCAGCACTTGGAATCGCAGTGTAACTGCTTGGCTCAGAAGAGCACACTGAGTCAGCCCTTCACCCCAGTGATCAGAAATTGTCAAAACGTGTTTTTCAGCTTAAATAAACACGTTTTGGCAACTTTGGTCAACCCCATGTAAGTTATAGGGCAGGAACAGCACAGTTTTCAAAACGTGTTTTTCAGCCCGAAATAAACGCTTTTTCTCAGCACTTGGAATCGCAGTGTAACTGCTTGGCTCAGAAGAGCACACCGAGTCAGCCCTTCACCCCAGTCATCAGAAATTGTCAAAACGTGTTTTTCAGCTTAGATAAACACGTTTTGGCAACTTTGGTCACCCCCATGTAAGTTATAGGGCAGGAACAGCACAGTTTTCAAAACGTGTTTTTCAGACCGAAATAAACGCTTTTTCTCAGCACTTGGAATCGCAGTGTAACTGCTTGGCTCAGAAGAGCACACCGAGTCAGCCCTTCACCCCAGTGATCAGAAATTGTCAAAACGTGTTTTTCAGCAGAAATAAACACGTTTTGGCAACTTTGGTCACCCCCATGTAAGTTATAGGGCAGGAACAGCACAGTTTTCAAAACGTGTTTTTCAGCCCGAAATAAACGCGTTTTCTCAGCACTTGGAATCGCAGTGTAACTGCTTGGCATAGAAGAGCAGACTGAGTCAGCCCTTCACCCCAGTGATCAGAAATTGTCAAAACGTGTTTTTCAGCAGAAATAAACACGTTTTGGCAACTTTGGTCACCCCCATGTAAGTTATAGGGCAGGAACAGCACAGTTTTCAAAACGTGTTTTTCAGCCCGAAATAAACGCTTTTTCTCAGCCCTTGGAATCGCAGTGTAACTGCTTGGCTCAGAAGAGCACACTGAGTCAGCCCTTCACCCCAGTGATCAGAAATTGTCAAAACGTGTTTTTCAGCAGAAATAAACACGTTTTGGCAACTTTGGTCACCCCCATGTAAGTTATAGGGCAGGAACAGCACAGTTTTCAAAACGTGTTTTTCAGCCCGAAATAAACGCTTTTTCTCAGCACTTGGAATCGCAGTGTAACTGCTTGGCTCAGAAGAGCACACCGAGTCAGCCCTTCACCCCAGTGATCAGAAATTGTCAAAACGTGTTTTTCAGCAGAAATAAACACGTTTTGGCAACTTTGGTAACCCCCATGTAAGTTATAGGGCAGGAACAGCACAGTTTTCAAAACGTGTTTTTCAGCCCGAAATAAACGCTTTTTCTCAGCACTTGGAATCGCAGTGTAACTGCTTGGCTCAGAAGAGCACACTGAGTCAGCCCTTCACCCCAGTGATCAGAAATTGTCAAAACGTGTTTTTCAGCTTAAATAAACACGTTTTGGCAACTTTGGTCAACCCCATGTAAGTTATAGGGCAGGAACAGCACAGTTTTCAAAACGTGTTTTTCAGCCCGAAATAAACGCTTTTTCTCAGCACTTGGAATCGCAGTGTAACTGCTTGGCTCAGAAGAGCACACCGAGTCAGCCCTTCACCCCAGTCATCAGAAATTGTCAAAACGTGTTTTTCAGCTTAGATAAACACGTTTTGGCAACTTTGGTCACCCCCATGTAAGTTATAGGGCAGGAACAGCACAGTTTTCAAAACGTGTTTTTCAGACCGAAATAAACGCGTTTTCTCAGCACTTGGAATCGCAGTGTAACTGCTTGGCTCAGAAGAGCACACTGAGTCAGCCCTTCACCCCAGTGATCAGAAATTGTCAAAACGTGTTTTTCAGCAGAAATAAACACGTTTTGGCAACTTTGGTCACCCCCATGTAAGTTATAGGGCAGGAACAGCACAGTATTCAAAACGTGTTTTTCAGCCCGAAATATACGCGTTTTCTCAGCACTTGGGATCGCAGTGTAACTGCTTGGCTCAGAAGAGCACACCGAGTCAGCCCTTCACCCCAGTCATCAGAAATTGTCAAAACTTGTTTTTCAGCTTAAATAAACACGTTTTGGCAACTTTGGTCACGCCCATGTAAGTTATAGGGCAGGAACAGCACAGTTTTCAAAACGTGTTTTTCAGCCCGAAATGAACGCTTTTTCTCAGCACTTGGAATCGCAGTGTAACTGCTTGGCTCAGAAGAGCACACTGAGTCAGCCCTTCACCCCAGTGATCAGAAATTGTCAAAACGTGTTTTTCAGCAGAAATAAACACGTTTTGGCAACTTTGGTCACCCCCATGTAAGTTATAGGGCAGGAGCAGCACAGTTTTCAAAACGTGTTTTTCAGCCCGAAATAAACGCTTTTTCTCAGCCCTTGGAATCGCAGTGTAACTGCTTGGCTCAGAAGAGCACACCGAGTCAGCCCTTCACCCCAGTCATCAGAAATTGTCAAAACGTGTTTTTCAGCAGAAATAAACACGTTTTGGCAACTTTGGTCACCCCCATGTAAGTAATAGGGCAGGAACAGCACAGTTTTCAAAACGTGTTTTTCAGCCCGAAATAAACGCGTTTTCTCAGCACTTGTAATCGCAGTGTAACTGCTTGGCATAGAAGAGCAGACTGAGTCAGCCCTTCACCCCAGTGATCAGAAATTGTCAAAACGTGTTTTTCAGCAGAAATAAACACGTTTTGGCAACTTTGGTCACCCCCATGTAAGTTATAGGGCAGGAACAGCACAGTTTTCAAAACGTGTTTTTCAGCCCGAAATAAACGCTTTTTCTCAGCCCTTGGAATCGCAGTATAACTGCTTGGCTCAGAAGAGCACACTGAGTCAGCCCTTCACCCCAGTGATCAGAAATTGTCAAAACGTGTTTTTCAGCAGAAATAAACACGTTTTGGCAACTTTGGTCACCCCCATGTAAGTTATAGGGCAGGAACAGCACAGTTTTCAAAACGTGTTTTTCAGCCCGAAATAAACGCTTTTTCTCAGCACTTGGAATCGCAGTGTAACTGCTTGGCTCAGAAGAGCACACCGAGTCAGCCCTTCACCCCAGTGATCAGAAATTGTCAAAACGTGTTTTTCAGCAGAAATAAACACGTTTTGGCATCTTTGGTCACCCCCATGTAAGTTATAGGGCAGGAACAGCACAGTTTTCAAAACGTGTTTTTCAGCCCGAAATAAACGCTTTTTCTCAGCACTTGGAATCGCAGTGTAACTGCTTGGCTCAGAAGAGCACACTGAGTCAGCCCTTCACCCCAGTGATCAGAAATTGTCAAAACGTGTTTTACAGCAGAAATAAACACGTTTTGGCAACTTTGGTCACCCCCATGTAAGTTATAGGGCAGGAACAGCACAGTTTTCAAAACGTGTTTTTCAGCCCGAAATAAACGCTTTTTCTCAGCCCTTGGAATCGCAGTGTAACTGCCTGGCTCAGAAGAGCACACTGAGTCAGCCCTTCACCCCAGTGATCAGAAATTGTCAAAACGTGTTTTTCAGCAGAAATAAACACGTTTTGGCAACTTTGGTCAACCCCATGTAAGTTATAGGGCAGGAATAGCACAGTTTTCAAAACGTGTTTTTCAGCCCGAAATAAACGCTTTTTCTCAGCACTTGGAATCGCAGTGTAACTGCTTGGCTCAGAAGAGCACACTGAGTCAGCCCTTCACCCCAGTGATCAGAAATTGTCAAAACGTGTTTTTCAGCAGAAATAAACACGTTTTGGCAACTTTGGTCAACCCCATGTAAGTTATAGGGCAGGAACAGCACAGTTTTCAAAACGTGTTTTTCAGCCCGAAATAAACGCTTTTTCTCAGCACTTGGAATCGCAGTGTAACTGCCTGGCTCAGAAGAGCACACCGAGTCAGCCCTTCACCCCAGTCATCAGAAATTGTCAAAACGTGTTTTTCAGCAGAAATAAACACGTTTTGGCAACTTTGGTCACCCCCATGTAAGTAATAGGGCAGGAACAGCACAGTTTTCAAAACGTGTTTTTCAGCCCGAAATAAACGCGTTTTCTCAGCACTTGGAATCGCAGTGTAACTGCTTGGCATAGAAGAGCAGACTGAGTCAGCCCTTCACCCCAGTGATCAGAAATTGTCAAAACGTGTTTTTCAGCAGAAATAAACACGTTTTGGCAACTTTGGTCAACCCCATGTAAGTTATAGGGCAGGAACAGCACAGTTTTCAAAACGTGTTTTTCAGCCCATAATAAACGCTTTTTCTCAGCCCTTGGAATCGCAGTATAACTGCTTGGCTCAGAAGAGCACACTGAGTCAGCCCTTCACCCCAGTGATCAGAAATTGTCAAAACGTGTTTTTCAGCAGAAATAAACACGTTTTGGCAACTTTGGTCACCCCCATGTAAGTTATAGGGCAGGAACAGCACAGTTTTCAAAACGTGTTTTTCAGCCCGAAATAAACGCTTTTTCTCAGCACTTGGAATCGCAGTGTAACTGCTTGGCTCAGAAGAGCACACCGAGTCAGCCCTTCACCCCAGTGATCAGAAATTGTCAAAACGTGTTTTTCAGCAGAAATAAACACGTTTTGGCAACTTTGGTCACCCCCATGTAAGTTATAGGGCAGGAACAGCACAGTTTTCAAAACGTGTTTTTCAGCCCGAAATAAACGCGTTTTCTCAGCACTTGGGATCGCAGTGTAACTGCTTGGCTCAGAAGAGCACACCGAGTCAGCCCTTCACCCCAGTCATCAGAAATTGTCAAAACGTGTTTTTCAGCTTAAATAAACACGTTTTGGCAACTTTGGTCACCCCCATGTAAGTTATAGGGCAGGAACAGCACAGTTTTCAAAACGTGTTTTTCAGCCCGAAATAAACGCGTTTTCTCAGCACTTGGAATCGCAGTGTAACTGCTTGGCTCAGAAGAGCACACTGAGTCAGCCCTTCACCCCAGTGATCAGAAATTGTCAAAACGTGTTTTTCAGCAGAAATAAACACGTTTTGGCAACTTTGGTCACCCCCATGTAAGTTATAGGGCAGGAACAGCACAGTTTTCAAAACGTGTTTTTCAGCCCGAAATAAACGCTTTTTCTCAGCCCTTGGAATCGCAGTGTAACTGCTTGGCTCAGAAGAGCACACTGAGTCAGCCCCTTCACCCCAGTGATCAGAAATTGTCAAAACGTGTTTTTCAGCAGAAATAAACACGTTTTGGCAACTTTGGTCAACCCCATGTAAGTTATAGGGCAGGAGCAGCACAGTTTTCAAAACGTGTTTTTCAGCCCGAAATAAACGCTTTTTCTCAGCACTTGGAATCGCAGTGTAACTGCTTGGCTCAGAAGAGCACACCGAGTCAGCCCTTCACCCCAGTGATCAGAAATTGTCAAAACGTGTTTTTCAGCAGAAATAAACACGTTTTGGCAACTTTGGTCACCCCCATGTAAGTTATAGGGCAGGAACAGCACAGTTTTCAAAACGTGTTTTTCAGCCCGAAATAAACGCTTTTTCTCAGCACTTGGAATCGCAGTGTAACTGCTTGGCTCAGAAGAGCACACTGAGTCAGCCCTTCACCCCAGTGATCAGAAATTGTCAAAACGTGTTTTTCAGCAGAAATAAACACGTTTTGGCAACTTTGGTCACCCCCATGTAAGTTATAGGGCAGGAACAGCACAGTTTTCAAAACGTGTTTTTCAGCCCGAAATAAACGCGTTTTCTCAGCACTTGGAATCGCAGTGTAACTGCTTGGCATAGAAGAGCAGACTGAGTCAGCCCTTCACCCCAGTGATCAGAAATTGTCAAAACGTGTTTTTCAGCAGAAATAAACACGTTTTGGCATCTTTGGTCACCCCCATGTAAGTTATAGGGCAGGAACAGCACAGTTTTCAAAACGTGTTTTTCAGCCCGAAATAAACGCTTTTTCTCAGCCCTTGGAATCGCAGTATAACTGCTTGGCTCAGAAGAGCACACCGAGTCAGCCCTTCACCCCAGTGATCAGAAATTGTCAAAACGTGTTTTTCAGCAGAAATAAACACGTTTTGGCAACTTTGGTCACCCCCATGTAAGTTATAGGGCAGGAACAGCACAGTTTTCAAAACGTGTTTTTCAGCCCGAAATAAACGCTTTTTCTCAGCACTTGGAATCGCAGTGTAACTGCTTGGCTCAGAAGAGCACACCGAGTCAGCCCTTCACCCCAGTGATCAGAAATTGTCAAAACGTGTTTTTCAGCAGAAATAAACACGTTTTGGCAACTTTGGTCACCCCCATGTAAGTTATAGGGCAGGAACAGCACAGTTTTCAAAACGTGTTTTTCAGCCCGAAATAAACGCGTTTTCTCAGCACTTGGGATCGCAGTGTAACTGCTTGGCTCAGAAGAGCACACCGAGTCAGCCCTTCACCCCAGTCATCAGAAATTGTCAAAACGTGTTTTTCAGCAGAAATAAACACGTTTTGGCAACTTTGGTCACCCCCATGTAAGTTATAGGGCAGGAACAGCACAGTTTTCAAAACGTGTTTTTCAGCCCGAAATAAACGCTTTTTCTCAGCACTTGGAATCGCAGTGTAACTGCTTGGCTCAGAAGAGCACACTGAGTCAGCCCTTCACCCCAGTGATCAGAAATTGTCAAAACGTGTTTTTCAGCAGAAATAAACACGTTTTGGCAACTTTGGTCACCCCCATGTAAGTTATAGGGCAGGAACAGCACAGTTTTCAAAACGTGTTTTTCAGCCCGAAATAAACGCGTTTTCTCAGCACTTGGAATCGCAGTGTAACTGCTTGGCATAGAAGAGCACACTGAGTCAGCCCTTCACCCCAGTGATCAGAAATTGTCAAAACGTGTTTTTCAGCAGAAATAAACACGTTTTGGCAACTTTGGTCACCCCCATGTAAGTTATAGGGCAGGAACAGCACAGTTTTCAAAACGTGTTTTTCAGCCCGAAATAAACGCTTTTTCTCAGCACTTGGAATCGCAGTGTAACTGCTTGGCTCAGAAGAGCACACCGAGTCAGCCCTTCACCCCAGTGATCAGAAATTGTCAAAACGTGTTTTTCAGCAGAAATAAACACGTTTTGGCAACTTTGGTCACCCCCATGTAAGTTATAGGGCAGGAACAGCACAGTTTTCAAAACGTGTTTTTCAGCCCGAAATAAACGCGTTTTCTCAGCACTTGGGATCGCAGTGTAACTGCTTGGCTCAGAAGAGCACACCGAGTCAGCCCTTCACCCCATTCATCAGAAATTGTCAAAACGTGTTTTTCAGCTTAAATAAACACGTTTTGGCAACTTTGGTCACCCCCATGTAAGTTATAGGGCAGGAACAACACAGTTTTCAAAACGTGTTTTTCAGCCCGAAATAAACGCGTTTTCTCAGCACTTGGAATCGCAGTGTAACTGCTTGGCTCAGAAGAGCACACTGAGTCAGCCCTTCACCCCAGTGATCAGAAATTGTCAAAACGTGTTTTTCAGCAGAAATAAACACGTTTTGGCAACTTTGGTCACCCCCATGTAAGTTATAGGGCAGGAACAGCACAGTTTTCAAAACGTGTTTTTCAGCCCGAAATAAACGCTTTTTCTCAGCCCTTGGAATCGCAGTGTAACTGCTTGGCTCAGAAGAGCACACTGAGTCAGCCCTTCACCCCAGTGATCAGAAATTGTCAAAACGTGTTTTTCAGCAGAAATAAACACGTTTTGGCAACTTTGGTCACCCCCATGTAAGTTATAGGGCAGGAACAGCACAGTTTTCAAAACGTGTTTTTCAGCCCGAAATAAACGCGTTTTCTCAGCACTTGGAATCGCAGTGTAACTGCTTGGCATAGAAGAGCAGACTGAGTCAGCCCTTCACCCCAGTGATCAGAAATTGTCAAAACGTGTTTTTCAGCAGAAATAAACACGTTTTGGCAACTTTGGTCACCCCCATGTAAGTTATAGGGCAGGAACAGCACAGTTTTCAAAACGTGTTTTTCAGCCCGAAATAAACGCTTTTTCTCAGCCCTTGGAATCGCAGTGTAACTGCTTGGCTCAGAAGAGCACACTGAGTCAGCCCTTCACCCCAGTGATCAGAAATTGTCAAAACGTGTTTTTCAGCAGAAATAAACACGTTTTGGCAACTTTGGTCACCCCCATGTAAGTTATAGGGCAGGAACAGCACAGTTTTCAAAACGTGTTTTTCAGCCCGAAATAAACGCTTTTTCTCAGCACTTGGAATCGCAGTGTAACTGCTTGGCTCAGAAGAGCACACCGAGTCAGCCCTTCACCCCAGTGATCAGAAATTGTCAAAACGTGTTTTTCAGCAGAAATAAACACGTTTTGGCAACTTTGGTCACCCCCATGTAAGTTATAGGGCAGGAACAGCACAGTTTTCAAAACGTGTTTTTCAGCACGAAATAAACGCTTTTTCTCAGCACTTGGAATCGCAGTGTAACTGCTTGGCTCAGAAGAGCACACCGAGTCAGCCCTTCACCCCAGTAATCAGAAATTGTCAAAACGTGTTTTTCAGCAGAAATAAACACGTTTTGGCAACTTTGGTCAACCCCATGTAAGTTATAGGGCAGGAACAGCACAGTTTTCAAAACGTGTTTTTCAGCCCGAAATAAACGCTTTTTCTCAGCACTTGGAATCGCAGTGTAACTGCTTGGCTCAGAAGAGCACACCGACTCAGCCCTTCACCCCAGTCATCAGAAATTGTCAAAACGTGTTTTTCAGCAGAAATAAACACGTTTTGGCAACTTTGGTCACCCCCATGTAAGTAATAGGGCAGGAACAGCACAGTTTTCAAAACGTGTTTTTCAGCCCGAAATAAACGCGTTTTCTCAGCACTTGGAATCGCAGTGTAACTGCTTGGCATAGAAGAGCAGACTGAGTCAGCCCTTCACCCCAGTGATCAGAAATTGTCAAAACGTGTTTTTCAGCAGAAATAAACACGTTTTGGCAACTTTGGTCAACCCCATGTAAGTTATAGGGCAGGAACAGCACAGTTTTCAAAACGTGTTTTTCAGCCCGAAATAAACGCTTTTTCTCAGCCCTTGGAATCGCAGTATAACTGCTTGGCTCAGAAGAGCACACTGAGTCAGCCCTTCACCCCAGTGATCAGAAATTGTCAAAACGTGTTTTTCAGCAGAAATAAACACGTTTTGGCAACTTTGGTCACCCCCATGTCAGTTATAGGGCAGGAACAGCACAGTTTTCAAAACGTGTTTTTCAGCCCGAAATAAACGCTTTTTCTCAGCACTTGGAATCGCAGTGTAACTGCTTGGATCAGAAGAGCACACCGAGTCAGCCCTTCACCCCAGTGATCAGAAATTGTCAAAACGTGTTTTTCAGCAGAAATAAACACGTTTTGGCAACTTTGGTCACCCCCATGTAAGTTATAGGGCAGGAACAGCACAGTTTTCAAAACGTGTTTTTCAGCCCGAAATAAACGCTTTTTCTCAGCACTTGGAATAGCAGTGTAACTGCTTGGCTCAGAAGAGCACACTGAGTCAGCCCTTCACCCCAGTGATCAGAAATTGTCAAAACGTGTTTTTCAGCAGAAATAAACACGTTTTGGCAACTTTGGTCAACCCCATGTAAGTTATAGGGCAGGAACAGCACAGTTTTCAAAACGTTTTTTCAGCCCGAAATAAACGCTTTTTCTCAGCACTTGGAATCGCAGTGTAACTGCTTGGCTCAGAAGAGCACACCGAGTCAGCCCTTCACCCCAGTCATCAGAAATTGTCAAAACGTGTTTTTCAGCTTAAATAAACACGTTTTGGCAACTTTGGTCACCCCCATGTAAGTTATAGGGCAGGAACAGCACAGTTTTCAAAACGTGTTTTTCAGCCCGAAATAAACGCGTTTTCTCAGCACTTGGAATCGCAGTGTAACTGCTTGGCTCAGAAGAGCACACTGAGTCAGCCCTTCACCCCAGTGATCAGAAATTGTCAAAACGTGTTTTTCAGCAGAAATAAACACGTTTTGGCAACTTTGGTCACCCCCATGTAAGTTATAGGGCAGGAACAGCACTGTTTTCAAAACGTGTTTTTCAGCCCGAAATAAACGCGTTTTCTCAGCACTTGGGATCGCAGTGTAACTGCTTGGCTCAGAAGAGCACACCGAGTCAGCCCTTCACCCCAGTCATCAGAAATTGTCAAAACGTGTTTTTCAGCTTAAATAAACACGTTTTGGCAACTTTGGTCACCCCCATGTAAGTTATAGGGCAGGAACAGCACAGTTTTCAAAACGTGTTTTTCAGCCCGAAATAAACGCGTTTTCTCAGCACTTGGAATCGCAGTGTAACTGCTTGGCTCAGAAGAGCACACTGAGTCAGCCCTTCACCCCAGTGATCAGAAATTGTCAAAACGTGTTTTTCAGCAGAAATAAACACGTTTTGGCAACTTTGGTCACCCCCATGTAAGTTATAGGGCAGGAACAGCACAGTTTTCAAAACGTGTTTTTCAGCCCGAAATAAACGCTTTTTCTCAGCCCTTGGAATCGCAGTGTAACTGCTTGGCTCAGAAGAGCACACTGAGTCAGCCCTTCACCCCAGTGATCAGAAATTGTCAAAACGTGTTTTTCAGCAGAAATAAACACGTTTTGGCAACTTTGGTCAACCCCATGTAAGTTATAGGGCAGGAGCAGCACAGTTTTCAAAACGTGTTTTTCAGCCCGAAATAAACGCTTTTTCTCAGCACTTGGAATCGTAGTGTAACTGCTTGGCTCAGAAGAGCACACCGAGTCAGCCCTTCACCCCAGTGATCAGAAATTGTCAAAACGTGTTTTTCAGCAGAAATAAACACGTTTTGGCAACTTTGGTCACCCCCATGTAAGTTATAGGGCAGGAACAGCACAGTTTTCAAAACGTGTTTTTCAGCCCGAAATAAACGCTTTTTCTCAGCCCTTGGAATCGCAGTGGAACTGCTTGGCTCAGAAGAGCACACTGAGTCAGCCCTTCACCCCAGTGATCAGAAATTGTCAAAACGTGTTTTTCAGCAGAAATAAACACGTTTTGGCAACTTTGGTCAACCCCATGTAAGTTATAGGGCAGGAACAGCACAGTTTTCAAAACGTGTTTTTCAGCCCGAAATAAACGCTTTTTCTCAGCACTTGGAATCGCAGTGTAACTGCTTGGCTCAGAAGAGCACACCGAGTCAGCCCTTCACCCCAGTGATCAGAAATTGTCAAAACGTGTTTTTCAGCAGAAATAAACACGTTTTGGCAACTTTGGTCACCCCCATGTAAGTTATAGGGCAGGAACAGCACAGTTTTCAAAACGTGTTTTTCAGCCCGAAATAAACGCGTTTTCTCAGCCCTTGGAATCGCAGTGTAACTGCCTGGCTCAGAAGAGCACACCGAGTCAGCCCTTAACCCCAGTGATCAGAAATTGTCAAAACGTGTTTTTCAGCAGAAATAAACACGTTTTGGCAACTTTGGTCACCCCCATGTAAGTTATAGGGCAGGAACAGCACAGTTTTCAAAACGTGTTTTTCAGCCCGAAATAAACGCTTTTTCTCTGCCCTTGGAATCGCAGTGTAACTGCTTGGCTCAGAAGAGCACACTGAGTCAGCCCTTCACCCCAGTCATCAGAAATTGTCAAAACGTGTTTTTCAGCAGAAATAAACACGTTTTGGCAACTTTGGTCACCCCCATGTAAGTAATAGGGCAGGAACAGCACAGTTTTCAAAACGTGTTTTTCAGCCCGAAATAAACGCGTTTTCTCAGCACTTGGAATCGCAGTTTAACTGCTTGACATAGAAGAGCAGACTGAGTCAGCCCTTCACCCCAGTGATCAGAAATTGTCAAAACGTGTTTTTCAGCAGAAATAAACGCGTTTTGGCAACTTTGGTCACCCCCATGTAAGTTATAGGGCAGGAACAGCACAGTTTTCAAAACGTGTTTTTCAGCCCGAAATAAACGCTTTTTCTCAGCCCTTGGAATCGCAGTATAACTGCTTGGCTCAGAAGAGCACACTGAGTCAGACCTTCACCCCAGTGATCAGAAATTGTCAAAACGTGTTTTTCAGCAGAAATAAACACGTTTTGGCAACTTTGGTCACCCCCATGTAAGTTATAGGGCACGAACAGCACAGTTTTCAAAACGTGTTTTTCAGCCCGAAATAAACGCTTTTTCTCAGCACTTGGAATCGCAGTGTAACTGCCTGGCTCAGAAGAGCACACCGAGTCAGCCCTTCACCCCAGTGATCAGAAATTGTCAAAACGTGTTTTTCAGCAGAAATAAACACGTTTTGGCAACTTTGGTCACCCCCATGTAAGTTATAGGGCAGGAACAGCACAGTTTTCAAAACGTGTTTTTCAGCCCGAAATAAACGCTTTTTCTCAGCACTTGGAATCGCAGTGTAACTGCTTGGCTCAGAAGAGCACACTGAGTCAGCCCTTCACCCCAGTGATCAGAAATTGTCAAAACGTGTTTTTCAGCAGAAATAAACACGTTTTGGCAACTTTGGTCAACCCCATGTAAGTTATAGGGCAGGAACAGCACAGTTTTCAAAACGTGTTTTTCAGCCCGAAATAAACGCTTTTTCTCAGCACTTGGAATCGCAGTGTAACTGCTTGGCTCAGAAGAGCACACCGAGTCAGCCCTTCACCCCAGTCATCAGAAATTGTCAAAACGTGTTTTTCAGCTTAAATAAACACGTTTTGGCAACTTTGGTCACCCCCATGTAAGTTATAGGGCAGGAACAGCACAGTTTTCAAAACGTGTTTTTCAGACCGAAATAAACGCGTTTTCTCAGCACTTGGAATCGCAGTGTAACTGCTTGGCTCAGAAGAGCACACCGAGTCAGCCCTTCACCCCAGTGATCAGAAATTGTCAAAACGTGTTTTTCAGCAGAAATAAACACGTTTTGGCAACTTTGGTCACCCCCATGTAAGTTATAGGGCAGGAACAGCACAGTTTTCAAAACGTGTTTTTCAGCCCGAAATAAACGCGTTTTCTCAGCCCTTGGAATCGCAGTGTAACTGCCTGGCTCAGAAGAGCACACCGAGTCAGCCCTTAACCCCAGTGATCAGAAATTGTCAAAACGTGTTTTTCAGCAGAAATAAACACGTTTTGGCAACTTTGGTCACCCCCATGTAAGTTATAGGGCAGGAACAGCACAGTTTTCAAAACGTGTTTTTCAGCCCGAAATAAACGCTTTTTCTCTGCCCTTGGAATCGCAGTGTAACTGCTTGGCTCAGAAGAGCACACTGAGTCAGCCCTTCACCCCAGTCATCAGAAATTGTCAAAACGTGTTTTTCAGCAGAAATAAACACGTTTTGGCAACTTTGGTCACCCCCATGTAAGTAATAGGGCAGGAACAGCACAGTTTTCAAAACGTGTTTTTCAGCCCGAAATAAACGCGTTTTCTCAGCACTTGGAATCGCAGTGTAACTGCTTGGCATAGAAGAGCAGACTGAGTCAGCCCTTCACCCCAGTGATCAGAAATTGTCAAAACGTGTTTTTCAGCAGAAATAAACACGTTTTGGCAACTTTGGTCACCCCCATGTAAGTTATAGGGCAGGAACAGCACAGTTTTCAAAACGTGTTTTTCAGCCCGAAATAAACGCTTTTTCTCAGCCCTTGGAATCGCAGTATAACTGCTTGGCTCAGAAGAGCACACTGAGTCAGCCCTTCACCCCAGTGATCAGAAATTGTCAAAACGTGTTTTTCAGCAGAAATAAACACGTTTTGGCAACTTTGGTCACCCCCATGTAAGTTATAGGGCACGAACAGCACAGTTTTCAAAACGTGTTTTTCAGCCCGAAATAAACGCTTTTTCTCAGCACTTGGAATCGCAGTGTAACTGCTTGGCTCAGAAGAGCACACTGAGTCAGCCCTTCACCCCAGTGATCAGAAATTGTCAAAACGTGTTTTTCAGCAGAAATAAACACGTTTTGGCAACTTTTGTCACCCCCATGTAAGTTATAGGGCAGGAACAGCACAGTTTTCAAAACGTGTTTTTCAGCCCGAAATAAACGCGTTTTCTCAGCACTTGGAATCGCAGTGTAACTGCTTGGCATAGAAGAGCAGACTGAGTCAGCCCTTCACCCCAGTGATCAGAAATTGTCAAAACGTGTTTTTCAGCAGAAATAAACACGTTTTGGCAACTTTGGTCACCCCCATGTAAGTTATAGGGCAGGAACAGCACAGTTTTCAAAACGTTTTTTCAGCCCGAAATAAACGCTTTTTCTCAGCACTTGGAATCGCAGTGTAACTGCTTGGCTCAGAAGAGCACACCGAGTCAGCCCTTCACCCCAGTCATCAGAAATTGTCAAAACGTGTTTTTCAGCTTAAATAAACACGTTTTGGCAACTTTGGTCACCCCCATGTAAGTTATAGGGCAGGAACAGCACAGTTTTCAAAACGTGTTTTTCAGCCCGAAATAAACGCGTTTTCTCAGCACTTGGAATCGCAGTGTAACTGCTTGGCTCAGAAGAGCACACTGAGTCAGCCCTTCACCCCAGTGATCAGAAATTGTCAAAACGTGTTTTTCAGCAGAAATAAACACGTTTTGGCAACTTTGGTCACCCCCATGTAAGTTATAGGGCAGGAACAGCACTGTTTTCAAAACGTGTTTTTCAGCCCGAAATAAACGCGTTTTCTCAGCACTTGGGATCGCAGTGTAACTGCTTGGCTCAGAAGAGCACACCGAGTCAGCCCTTCACCCCAGTCATCAGAAATTGTCAAAACGTGTTTTTCAGCTTAAATAAACACGTTTTGGCAACTTTGGTCACCCCCATGTAAGTTATAGGGCAGGAACAGCACAGTTTTCAAAACGTGTTTTTCAGCCCGAAATAAACGCGTTTTCTCAGCACTTGGAATCGCAGTGTAACTGCTTGGCTCAGAAGAGCACACTGAGTCAGCCCTTCACCCCAGTGATCAGAAATTGTCAAAACGTGTTTTTCAGCAGAAATAAACACGTTTTGGCAACTTTGGTCACCCCCATGTAAGTTATAGGGCAGGAACAGCACAGTTTTCAAAACGTGTTTTTCAGCCCGAAATAAACGCTTTTTCTCAGCCCTTGGAATCGCAGTGTAACTGCTTGGCTCAGAAGAGCACACTGAGTCAGCCCTTCACCCCAGTGATCAGAAATTGTCAAAACGTGTTTTTCAGCAGAAATAAACACGTTTTGGCAACTTTGGTCAACCCCATGTAAGTTATAGGGCAGGAGCAGCACAGTTTTCAAAACGTGTTTTTCAGCCCGAAATAAACGCTTTTTCTCAGCACTTGGAATCGCAGTGTAACTGCTTGGCTCAGAAGAGCACACCGAGTCAGCCCTTCACCCCAGTGATCAGAAATTGTCAAAACGTGTTTTTCAGCAGAAATAAACACGTTTTGGCAACTTTGGTCACCCCCATGTAAGTTATAGGGCAGGAACAGCACAGTTTTCAAAACGTGTTTTTCAGCCCGAAATAAACGCGTTTTCTCAGCCCTTGGAATCGCAGTGTAACTGCCTGGCTCAGAAGAGCACACCGAGTCAGCCCTTAACCCCAGTGATCAGAAATTGTCAAAACGTGTTTTACAGCAGAAATAAACACGTTTTGGCAACTTTGGTCACCCCCATGTAAGTTATAGGGCAGGAACAGCACAGTTTTCAAAACGTGTTTTTCAGCCCGAAATAAACGCTTTTTCTCAGCCCTTGGAATCGCAGTGTAACTGCCTGGCTCAGAAGAGCACACTGAGTCAGCCCTTCACCCCAGTGATCAGAAATTGTCAAAACGTGTTTTTCAGCAGAAATAAACACGTTTTGGCAACTTTGGTCACCCCCATGTAAGTTATAGGGCAGGAACAGCACAGTTTTCAAAACGTGTTTTTCAGCCCGAAATAAACGCTTTTTCTCAGCCCTTGGAATCGCAGTGGAACTGCTTGGCTCAGAAGAGCACACTGAGTCAGCCCTTCACCCCAGTGATCAGAAATTGTCAAAACGTGTTTTTCAGCAGAAATAAACACGTTTTGGCAACTTTGGTCAACCCCATGTAAGTTATAGGGCAGGAACAGCACAGTTTTCAAAACGTGTTTTTCAGCCCGAAATAAACGCTTTTTCTCAGCACTTGGAATCGCAGTGTAACTGCTTGGCTCAGAAGAGCACACCGAGTCAGCCCTTCACCCCAGTGATCAGAAATTGTCAAAACGTGTTTTTCAGCAGAAATAAACACGTTTTGGCAACTTTGGTCACCCCCATGTAAGTTATAGGGCAGGAACAGCACAGTTTTCAAAACGTGTTTTTCAGCCCGAAATAAACGCTTTTTCTCAGCACTTGGAATCGCAGTGTAACTGCTTGGCTCAGAAGAGCACACCGAGTCAGCCCTTCACCCCAGTGATCAGAAATTGTCAAAACGTGTTTTTCAGCAGAAATAAACACGTTTTGGCAACTTTGGTCACCCCCATGTAAGTTATAGGGCAGGAACAGCACAGTTTTCAAAACGTGTTTTTCAGCCCGAAATAAACGCGTTTTCTCAGCCCTTGGAATCGCAGTGTAACTGCCTGGCTCAGAAGAGCACACCGAGTCAGCCCTTAACCCCAGTGATCAGAAATTGTCAAAACGTGTTTTTCAGCAGAAATAAACACGTTTTGGCAACTTTGGTCACCCCCATGTAAGTTATAGGGCAGGAACAGCACAGTTTTCAAAACGTGTTTTTCAGCCCGAAATAAACGCTTTTTCTCTGCCCTTGGAATCGCAGTGTAACTGCTTGGCTCAGAAGAGCACACTGAGTCAGCCCTTCACCCCAGTCATCAGAAATTGTCAAAACGTGTTTTTCAGCAGAAATAAACACGTTTTGGCAACTTTGGTCACCCCCATGTAAGTAATAGGGCAGGAACAGCACAGTTTTCAAAACGTGTTTTTCAGCCCGAAATAAACGCGTTTTCTCAGCACTTGGAATCGCAGTGTAACTGCTTGGCATAGAAGAGCAGACTGAGTCAGCCCTTCACCCCAGTGATCAGAAATTGTCAAAACGTGTTTTTCAGCAGAAATAAACACGTTTTGGCAACTTTGGTCACCCCCATGTAAGTTATAGGGCAGGAACAGCACAGTTTTCAAAACGTGTTTTTCAGCCCGAAATAAACGCTTTTTCTCAGCCCTTGGAATCGCAGTATAACTGCTTGGCTCAGAAGAGCACACTGAGTCAGCCCTTCACCCCAGTGATCAGAAATTGTCAAAACGTGTTTTTCAGCAGAAATAAACACGTTTTGGCAACTTTGGTCACCCCCATGTAAGTTATAGGGCACGAACAGCACAGTTTTCAAAACGTGTTTTTCAGCCCGAAATAAACGCTTTTTCTCAGCACTTGGAATCGCAGTGTAACTGCCTGGCTCAGAAGAGCACACCGAGTCAGCCCTTCACCCCAGTGATCAGAAATTGTCAAAACGTGTTTTTCAGCAGAAATAAACACGTTTTGGCAACTTTGGTCACCCCCATGTAAGTTATAGGGCAGGAACAGCACAGTTTTCAAAACGTGTTTTTCAGCCCGAAATAAACGCTTTTTCTCAGCACTTGGAATCGCAGTGTAACTGCTTGGCTCAGAAGAGCACACTGAGTCAGCCCTTCACCCCAGTGATCAGAAATTGTCAAAACGTGTTTTTCAGCAGAAATAAACACGTTTTGGCAACTTTGGTCACCCCCATGTAAGTTATAGGGCAGGAACAGCACAGTTTTCAAAACGTGTTTTTCAGCCCGAAATAAACGCTTTTTCTCAGCACTTGGAATCGCAGTGTAACTGCTTGGCTCAGAAGAGCACACCGAGTCAGCCCTTAACCCCAGTGATCAGAAATTGTCAAAACGTGTTTTTCAGCAGAAATAAACACGTTTTGGCAACTTTGGTCACCCCCATGTAAGTTATAGGGCAGGAACAGCACAGTTTTCAAAACGTGTTTTTCAGCCCGAAATAAACGCTTTTTCTCTGCCCTTGGAATCGCAGTGTAACTGCTTGGCTCAGAAGAGCACACTGAGTCAGCCCTTCACCCCAGTCATCAGAAATTGTCAAAACGTGTTTTTCAGCAGAAATAAACACGTTTTGGCAACTTTGGTCACCCCCATGTAAGTAATAGGGCAGGAACAGCACAGTTTTCAAAACGTGTTTTTCAGCCCGAAATAAACGCGTTTTCTCAGCACTTGGAATCGCAGTGTAACTGCTTGGCATAGAAGAGCAGACTGAGTCAGCCCTTCACCCCAGTGATCAGAAATTGTCAAAACGTGTTTTTCAGCAGAAATAAACACGTTTTGGCAACTTTGGTCACCCCCATGTAAGTTATAGGGCAGGAACAGCACAGTTTTCAAAACGTGTTTTTCAGCCCGAAATAAACGCTTTTTCTCAGCCCTTGGAATCGCAGTATAACTGCTTGGCTCAGAAGAGCACACTGAGTCAGCCCTTCACCCCAGTGATCAGAAATTGTCAAAACGTGTTTTTCAGCAGAAATAAACACGTTTTGGCAACTTTGGTCACCCCCATGTAAGTTATAGGGCACGAACAGCACAGTTTTCAAAACGTGTTTTTCAGCCCGAAATAAACGCTTTTTCTCAGCACTTGGAATCGCAGTGTAACTGCCTGGCTCAGAAGAGCACACCGAGTCAGCCCTTCACCCCAGTGATCAGAAATTGTCAAAACGTGTTTTTCAGCAGAAATAAACACGTTTTGGCAACTTTGGTCACCCCCATGTAAGTTATAGGGCAGGAACAGCACAGTTTTCAAAACGTGTTTTTCAGCCCGAAATAAACGCTTTTTCTCAGCACTTGGAATCGCAGTGTAACTGCTTGGCTCAGAAGAGCACACTGAGTCAGCCCTTCACCCCAGTGATCAGAAATTGTCAAAACGTGTTTTTCAGCAGAAATAAACACGTTTTGGCAACTTTGGTCACCCCCATGTAAGTTATAGGGCAGGAACAGCACAGTTTTCAAAACGTGTTTTTCAGCCCGAAATAAACGCGTTTTCTCAGCACTTGGAATCGCAGTGTAACTGCTTGGCATAGAAGAGCAGACTGAGTCAGCCCTTCACCCCAGTGATCAGAAATTGTCAAAACGTGTTTTTCAGCAGAAATAAACACGTTTTGGCAACTTTGGTCACCCCCATGTAAGTTATAGGGCAGGAACAGCACAGTTTTCAAAACGTGTTTTTCAGCCCGAAATAAACGCTTTTTCTCAGCCCTTGGAATCGCAGTGTAACTGCTTGGCTCAGAAGAGCACACTGAGTCAGCCCTTCACCCCAGTGATCAGAAATTGTCAAAACGTGTTTTTCAGCAGAAATAAACACGTTTTGGCAACTTTGGTCACCCCCATGTAAGTTATAGGGCAGGAACAGCACAGTTTTCAAAACGTGTTTTTCAGCCCGAAATAAACGCTTTTTCTCAGCACTTGGAATCGCAGTGTAACTGCTTGGCTCAGAAGAGCACACCGAGTCAGCCCTTCACCCCAGTGATCAGAAATTGTCAAAACGTGTTTTTCAGCAGAAATAAACACGTTTTGGCAACTTTGGTCACCCCCATGTAAGTTATAGGGCAGGAACAGCACAGTTTTCAAAACGTGTTTTTCAGCCCGAAATAAACGCTTTTTCTCAGCACTTGGAATCGCAGTGTAACTGCTTGGCTCAGAAGAGCACACTGAGTCAGCCCTTCACCCCAGTGATCAGAAATTGTCAAAACGTGTTTTTCAGCAGAAATAAACACGTTTTGGCAACTTTGGTCAACCCCATGTAAGTTATAGGGCAGGAACAGCACAGTTTTCAAAACGTGTTTTTCAGCCCGAAATAAACGCTTTTTCTCAGCACTTGGAATCGCAGTGTAACTGCTTGGCTCAGAAGAGCACACCGAGTCAGCCCTTCACCCCAGTCATCAGAAATTGTCAAAGCGTGTTTTTCAGCTTAAATAAACACGTTTTGGCAACTTTGGTCACCCCCATGTAAGTTATAGGGCAGGAACAGCACAGTTTTCAAAACGTATTTTTCAGACCGAAATAAACGCGTTTTCTCAGCACTTGGAATCGCAGTGTAACTGCTTGGCTCAGAAGAGCACACTGAGTCAGCCCTTCACCCCAGTGATCAGAAATTGTCAAAACGTGTTTTTCAGCAGAAATAAACACGTTTTGGCAACATTGCTCACCCCCATGTAAGTTATAGGGCAGGAACAGCACAGTATTCAAAACGTGTTTTTCAGCCCGAAATAAACGCGTTTTCTCAGCACTTGGGATCGCAGTGTAACTGCTTGGCTCAGAAGAGCACACCGAGTCAGCCCTTCACCCCAGTCATCAGAAATTGTCAAAACTTGTTTTTCAGCTTAAATAAACACGTTTTGGCAACTTTGGTCACCCCCATGTAAGTTATAGGGCAGGAACAGCACAGTTTTCAAAACGTGTTTTTCAGCCCGAAATAAACGCTTTTTCTCAGCACTTGGAATCGCAGTGTAACTGCTTGGCTCAGAAGAGCACACCGAGTCAGCCCTTCACCCCAGTGATCAGAAATTGTCAAAACGTGTTTTTCAGCAGAAATAAACACGTTTTGGCAACTTTGGTCACCCCCATGTAAGTTATAGGGCAGGAACAGCACAGTTTTCAAAACGTGTTTTTCAGCCCGAAATAAACGCGTTTTCTCAGCACTTGGAATCGCAGTGTAACTGCTTGGCATAGAAGAGCAGACTGAGTCAGCCCTTCACCCCAGTGATCAGAAATTGTCAAAACGTGTTTTTCAGCAGAAATAAACACGTTTTGGCAACTTTGGTCACCCCCATGTAAGTTATAGGGCAGGAACAGCACAGTTTTCAAAACGTGTTTTTCAGCCCGAAATAAACGCTTTTTCTCAGCCCTTGGAATCGCAGTGTAACTGCTTGGCTCAGAAGAGCACACTGAGTCAGCCCTTCACCCCAGTGATCAGAAATTGTCAAAACGTGTTTTTCAGCAGAAATAAACACGTTTTGGCAACTTTGGTCACCCCCATGTAAGTTATAGGGCAGGAACAGCACAGTTTTCAAAACGTGTTTTTCAGCCCGAAATAAACGCTTTTTCTCAGCACTTGGAATCGCAGTGTAACTGCTTGGCTCAGAAGAGCACACCGAGTCAGCCCTTCACCCCAGTGATCAGAAATTGTCAAAACGTGTTTTTCAGCAGAAATAAACACGTTTTGGCAACTTTGGTAACCCCCATGTAAGTTATAGGGCAGGAACAGCACAGTTTTCAAAACGTGTTTTTCAGCCCGAAATAAACGCTTTTTCTCAGCACTTGGAATCGCAGTGTAACTGCTTGGCTCAGAAGAGCACACTGAGTCAGCCCTTCACCCCAGTGATCAGAAATTGTCAAAACGTGTTTTTCAGCTTAAATAAACACGTTTTGGCAACTTTGGTCAACCCCATGTAAGTTATAGGGCAGGAACAGCACAGTTTTCAAAACGTGTTTTTCAGCCCGAAATAAACGCTTTTTCTCAGCACTTGGAATCGCAGTGTAACTGCTTGGCTCAGAAGAGCACACCGAGTCAGCCCTTCACCCCAGTCATCAGAAATTGTCAAAACGTGTTTTTCAGCTTAGATAAACACGTTTTGGCAACTTTGGTCACCCCCATGTAAGTTATAGGGCAGGAACAGCACAGTTTTCAAAACGTGTTTTTCAGACCGAAATAAACGCGTTTTCTCAGCACTTGGAATCGCAGTGTAACTGCTTGGCTCAGAAGAGCACACTGAGTCAGCCCTTCACCCCAGTGATCAGAAATTGTCAAAACGTGTTTTTCAGCAGAAATAAACACGTTTTGGCAACTTTGGTCACCCCCATGTAAGTTATAGGGCAGGAACAGCACAGTATTCAAAACGTGTTTTTCAGCCCGAAATATACGCGTTTTCTCAGCACTTGGGATCGCAGTGTAACTGCTTGGCTCAGAAGAGCACACCGAGTCAGCCCTTCACCCCAGTCATCAGAAATTGTCAAAACTTGTTTTTCAGCTTAAATAAACACGTTTTGGCAACTTTGGTCACGCCCATGTAAGTTATAGGGCAGGAACAGCACAGTTTTCAAAACGTGTTTTTCAGCCCGAAATGAACGCTTTTTCTCAGCACTTGGAATCGCAGTGTAACTGCTTGGCTCAGAAGAGCACACTGAGTCAGCCCTTCACCCCAGTGATCAGAAATTGTCAAAACGTGTTTTTCAGCAGAAATAAACACGTTTTGGCAACTTTGGTCACCCCCATGTAAGTTATAGGGCAGGAGCAGCACAGTTTTCAAAACGTGTTTTTCAGCCCGAAATAAACGCTTTTTCTCAGCCCTTGGAATCGCAGTGTAACTGCTTGGCTCAGAAGAGCACACCGAGTCAGCCCTTCACCCCAGTCATCAGAAATTGTCAAAACGTGTTTTTCAGCAGAAATAAACACGTTTTGGCAACTTTGGTCACCCCCATGTAAGTAATAGGGCAGGAACAGCACAGTTTTCAAAACGTGTTTTTCAGCCCGAAATAAACGCGTTTTCTCAGCACTTGTAATCGCAGTGTAACTGCTTGGCATAGAAGAGCAGACTGAGTCAGCCCTTCACCCCAGTGATCAGAAATTGTCAAAACGTGTTTTTCAGCAGAAATAAACACGTTTTGGCAACTTTGGTCACCCCCATGTAAGTTATAGGGCAGGAACAGCACAGTTTTCAAAACGTGTTTTTCAGCCCGAAATAAACGCTTTTTCTCAGCCCTTGGAATCGCAGTATAACTGCTTGGCTCAGAAGAGCACACTGAGTCAGCCCTTCACCCCAGTGATCAGAAATTGTCAAAACGTGTTTTTCAGCAGAAATAAACACGTTTTGGCAACTTTGGTCACCCCCATGTAAGTTATAGGGCAGGAACAGCACAGTTTTCAAAACGTGTTTTTCAGCCCGAAATAAACGCTTTTTCTCAGCACTTGGAATCGCAGTGTAACTGCTTGGCTCAGAAGAGCACACCGAGTCAGCCCTTCACCCCAGTGATCAGAAATTGTCAAAACGTGTTTTTCAGCAGAAATAAACACGTTTTGGCATCTTTGGTCACCCCCATGTAAGTTATAGGGCAGGAACAGCACAGTTTTCAAAACGTGTTTTTCAGCCCGAAATAAACGCTTTTTCTCAGCACTTGGAATCGCAGTGTAACTGCTTGGCTCAGAAGAGCACACTGAGTCAGCCCTTCACCCCAGTGATCAGAAATTGTCAAAACGTGTTTTACAGCAGAAATAAACACGTTTTGGCAACTTTGGTCACCCCCATGTAAGTTATACGGCAGGAACAGCACAGTTTTCAAAACGTGTTTTTCAGCCCGAAATAAACGCGTTTTCTCAGCACTTGGAATCGCAGTGTAACTGCTTGGCATAGAAGAGCAGACTGAGTCAGCCCTTCACCCCAGTGATCAGAAATTGTCAAAACGTGTTTTTCAGCAGAAATAAACACGTTTTGGCAACTTTGGTCACCCCCATGTAAGTTATAGGGCAGGAACAGCACAGTTTTCAAAACGTGTTTTTCAGCCCGAAATAAACGCTTTTTCTCAGCCCTTGGAATCGCAGTATAACTGCTTGGCTCAGAAGAGCACACTGAGTCAGCCCTTCACCCCAGTGATCAGAAATTGTCAAAACGTGTTTTTCAGCAGAAATAAACACGTTTTGGCAACTTTGGTCACCCCCATGTAAGTTATAGGGCACGAACAGCACAGTTTTCAAAACGTGTTTTTCAGCCCGAAATAAACGCTTTTTCTCAGCACTTGGAATCGCAGTGTAACTGCCTGGCTCAGAAGAGCACACCGAGTCAGCCCTTCACCCCAGTGATCAGAAATTGTCAAAACGTGTTTTTCAGCAGAAATAAACACGTTTTGGCAACTTTGGTCACCCCCATGTAAGTTATAGGGCAGGAACAGCACAGTTTTCAAAACGTGTTTTTCAGCCCGAAATAAACGCTTTTTCTCAGCACTTGGAATCGCAGTGTAACTGCTTGGCTCAGAAGAGCACACTGAGTCAGCCCTTCACCCCAGTGATCAGAAATTGTCAAAACGTGTTTTTCAGCAGAAATAAACACGTTTTGGCAACTTTGGTCACCCCCATGTAAGTTATAGGGCAGGAACAGCACAGTTTTCAAAACGTGTTTTTCAGCCCGAAATAAACGCGTTTTCTCAGCACTTGGAATCGCAGTGTAACTGCTTGGCATAGAAGAGCAGACTGAGTCAGCCCTTCACCCCAGTGATCAGAAATTGTCAAAACGTGTTTTTCAGCAGAAATAAACACGTTTTGGCAACTTTGGTCACCCCCATGTAAGTTATAGGGCAGGAACAGCACAGTTTTCAAAACGTGTTTTTCAGCCCGAAATAAACGCTTTTTCTCAGCCCTTGGAATCGCAGTGTAACTGCTTGGCTCAGAAGAGCACACTGAGTCAGCCCTTCACCCCAGTGATCAGAAATTGTCAAAACGTGTTTTTCAGCAGAAATAAACACGTTTTGGCAACTTTGGTCACCCCCATGTAAGTTATAGGGCAGGAACAGCACAGTTTTCAAAACGTGTTTTTCAGCCCGGAAATAAACGCTTTTTCTCAGCACTTGGAATCGCAGTGTAACTGCTTGGCTCAGAAGAGCACACCGAGTCAGCCCTTCACCCCAGTGATCAGAAATTGTCAAAACGTGTTTTTCAGCAGAAATAAACACGTTTTGGCAACTTTGGTCACCCCCATGTAAGTTATAGGGCAGGAACAGCACAGTTTTCAAAACGTGTTTTTCAGCCCGAAATAAACGCTTTTTCTCAGCACTTGGAATCGCAGTGTAACTGCTTGGCTCAGAAGAGCACACTGAGTCAGCCCTTCACCCCAGTGATCAGAAATTGTCAAAACGTGTTTTTCAGCAGAAATAAACACGTTTTGGCAACTTTGGTCAACCCCATGTAAGTTATAGGGCAGGAACAGCACAGTTTTCAAAACGTGTTTTTCAGCCCGAAATAAACGCTTTTTCTCAGCACTTGGAATCGCAGTGTAACTGCTTGGCTCAGAAGAGCACACCGAGTCAGCCCTTCACCCCAGTCATCAGAAATTGTCAAAGCGTGTTTTTCAGCTTAAATAAACACGTTTTGGCAACTTTGGTCACCCCCATGTAAGTTATAGGGCAGGAACAGCACAGTTTTCAAAACGTGTTTTTCAGACCGAAATAAACGCGTTTTCTCAGCACTTGGAATCGCAGTGTAACTGCTTGGCTCAGAAGAGCACACTGAGTCAGCCCTTCACCCCAGTGATCAGAAATTGTCAAAACGTGTTTTTCAGCAGAAATAAACACGTTTTGGCAACTTTGCTCACCCCCATGTAAGTTATAGGGCAGGAACAGCACAGTATTCAAAACGTGTTTTTCAGCCCGAAATAAACGCGTTTTCTCAGCACTTGGGATCGCAGTGTAACTGCTTGGCTCAGAAGAGCACACCGAGTCAGCCCTTCACCCCAGTCATCAGAAATTGTCAAAACTTGTTTTTCAGCTTAAATAAACACGTTTTGGCAACTTTGGTCACCCCCATGTAAGTTATAGGGCAGGAACAGCACAGTTTTCAAAACGTGTTTTTCAGCCCGAAATAAACGCTTTTTCTCAGCACTTGGAATCGCAGTGTAACTGCTTGGCTCAGAAGAGCACACCGAGTCAGCCCTTCACCCCAGTGATCAGAAATTGTCAAAACGTGTTTTTCAGCAGAAATAAACACGTTTTGGCAACTTTGGTCACCCCCATGTAAGTTATAGGGCAGGAACAGCACAGTTTTCAAAACGTGTTTTTCAGCCCGAAATAAACGCGTTTTCTCAGCACTTGGAATCGCAGTGTAACTGCTTGGCATAGAAGAGCAGACTGAGTCAGCCCTTCACCCCAGTGATCAGAAATTGTCAAAACGTGTTTTTCAGCAGAAATAAACACGTTTTGGCAACTTTGGTCACCCCCATGTAAGTTATAGGGCAGGAACAGCACAGTTTTCAAAACGTGTTTTTCAGCCCGAAATAAACGCTTTTTCTCAGCCCTTGGAATCGCAGTGTAACTGCTTGGCTCAGAAGAGCACACTGAGTCAGCCCTTCACCCCAGTGATCAGAAATTGTCAAAACGTGTTTTTCAGCAGAAATAAACACGTTTTGGCAACTTTGGTCACCCCCATGTAAGTTATAGGGCAGGAACAGCACAGTTTTCAAAACGTGTTTTTCAGCCCGAAATAAACGCTTTTTCTCAGCACTTGGAATCGCAGTGTAACTGCTTGGCTCAGAAGAGCACACCGAGTCAGCCCTTCACCCCAGTGATCAGAAATTGTCAAAACGTGTTTTTCAGCAGAAATAAACACGTTTTGGCAACTTTGGTAACCCCCATGTAAGTTATAGGGCAGGAACAGCACAGTTTTCAAAACGTGTTTTTCAGCCCGAAATAAACGCTTTTTCTCAGCACTTGGAATCGCAGTGTAACTGCTTGGCTCAGAAGAGCACACTGAGTCAGCCCTTCACCCCAGTGATCAGAAATTGTCAAAACGTGTTTTTCAGCTTAAATAAACACGTTTTGGCAACTTTGGTCAACCCCATGTAAGTTATAGGGCAGGAACAGCACAGTTTTCAAAACGTGTTTTTCAGCCCGAAATAAACGCTTTTTCTCAGCACTTGGAATCGCAGTGTAACTGCTTGGCTCAGAAGAGCACACCGAGTCAGCCCTTCACCCCAGTCATCAGAAATTGTCAAAACGTGTTTTTCAGCTTAGATAAACACGTTTTGGCAACTTTGGTCACCCCCATGTAAGTTATAGGGCAGGAACAGCACAGTTTTCAAAACGTGTTTTTCAGACCGAAATAAACGCGTTTTCTCAGCACTTGGAATCGCAGTGTAACTGCTTGGCTCAGAAGAGCACACTGAGTCAGCCCTTCACCCCAGTGATCAGAAATTGTCAAAACGTGTTTTTCAGCAGAAATAAACACGTTTTGGCAACTTTGGTCACCCCCATGTAAGTTATAGGGCAGGAACAGCACAGTATTCAAAACGTGTTTTTCAGCCCGAAATATACGCGTTTTCTCAGCACTTGGGATCGCAGTGTAACTGCTTGGCTCAGAAGAGCACACCGAGTCAGCCCTTCACCCCAGTCATCAGAAATTGTCAAAACTTGTTTTTCAGCTTAAATAAACACGTTTTGGCAACTTTGGTCACGCCCATGTAAGTTATAGGGCAGGAACAGCACAGTTTTCAAAACGTGTTTTTCAGCCCGAAATGAACGCTTTTTCTCAGCACTTGGAATCGCAGTGTAACTGCTTGGCTCAGAAGAGCACACTGAGTCAGCCCTTCACCCCAGTGATCAGAAATTGTCAAAACGTGTTTTTCAGCAGAAATAAACACGTTTTGGCAACTTTGGTCACCCCCATGTAAGTTATAGGGCAGGAGCAGCACAGTTTTCAAAACGTGTTTTTCAGCCCGAAATAAACGCTTTTTCTCAGCCCTTGGAATCGCAGTGTAACTGCTTGGCTCAGAAGAGCACACCGAGTCAGCCCTTCACCCCAGTCATCAGAAATTGTCAAAACGTGTTTTTCAGCAGAAATAAACACGTTTTGGCAACTTTGGTCACCCCCATGTAAGTAATAGGGCAGGAACAGCACAGTTTTCAAAACGTGTTTTTCAGCCCGAAATAAACGCGTTTTCTCAGCACTTGTAATCGCAGTGTAACTGCTTGGCATAGAAGAGCAGACTGAGTCAGCCCTTCACCCCAGTGATCAGAAATTGTCAAAACGTGTTTTTCAGCAGAAATAAACACGTTTTGGCAACTTTGGTCACCCCCATGTAAGTTATAGGGCAGGAACAGCACAGTTTTCAAAACGTGTTTTTCAGCCCGAAATAAACGCTTTTTCTCAGCCCTTGGAATCGCAGTATAACTGCTTGGCTCAGAAGAGCACACTGAGTCAGCCCTTCACCCCAGTGATCAGAAATTGTCAAAACGTGTTTTTCAGCAGAAATAAACACGTTTTGGCAACTTTGGTCACCCCCATGTAAGTTATAGGGCAGGAACAGCACAGTTTTCAAAACGTGTTTTTCAGCCCGAAATAAACGCTTTTTCTCAGCACTTGGAATCGCAGTGTAACTGCTTGGCTCAGAAGAGCACACCGAGTCAGCCCTTCACCCCAGTGATCAGAAATTGTCAAAACGTGTTTTTCAGCAGAAATAAACACGTTTTGGCATCTTTGGTCACCCCCATGTAAGTTATAGGGCAGGAACAGCACAGTTTTCAAAACGTGTTTTTCAGCCCGAAATAAACGCTTTTTCTCAGCACTTGGAATCGCAGTGTAACTGCTTGGCTCAGAAGAGCACACTGAGTCAGCCCTTCACCCCAGTGATCAGAAATTGTCAAAACGTGTTTTACAGCAGAAATAAACACGTTTTGGCAACTTTGGTCACCCCCATGTAAGTTATAGGGCAGGAACAGCACAGTTTTCAAAACGTGTTTTTCAGCCCGAAATAAACGCTTTTTCTCAGCCCTTGGAATCGCAGTGTAACTGCCTGGCTCAGAAGAGCACACTGAGTCAGCCCTTCACCCCAGTGATCAGAAATTGTCAAAACGTGTTTTTCAGCAGAAATAAACACGTTTTGGCAACTTTGGTCAACCCCATGTAAGTTATAGGGCAGGAACAGCACAGTTTTCAAAACGTGTTTTTCAGCCCGAAATAAACGCTTTTTCTCAGCACTTGGAATCGCAGTGTAACTGCTAGGCTCAGAAGAGCACACTGAGTCAGCCCTTCACCCCAGTGATCAGAAATTGTCAAAACGTGTTTTTCAGCAGAAATAAACACGTTTTGGCAACTTTGGTCACCCCCATGTAAGTTATAGGGCAGGAACAGCACAGTTTTCAAAACGTGTTTTTCAGCCCGAAATAAACGCTTTTTCTCAGCACTTGGAATCGCAGTGTAACTGCCTGGCTCAGAAGAGCACACCGAGTCAGCCCTTCACCCCAGTCATCAGAAATTGTCAAAACGTGTTTTTCAGCAGAAATAAACACGTTTTGGCAACTTTGGTCACCCCCATGTAAGTAATAGGGCAGGAACAGCACAGTTTTCAAAACGTGTTTTTCAGCCCGAAATAAACGCGTTTTCTCAGCACTTGGAATCGCAGTGTAACTGCTTGGCATAGAAGAGCAGACTGAGTCAGCCCTTCACCCCAGTGATCAGAAATTGTCAAAACGTGTTTTTCAGCAGAAATAAACACGTTTTGGCAACTTTGGTCAACCCCATGTAAGTTATAGGGCAGGAACAGCACAGTTTTCAAAACGTGTTTTTCAGCCCATAATAAACGCTTTTTCTCAGCCCTTGGAATCGCAGTATAACTGCTTGGCTCAGAAGAGCACACTGAGTCAGCCCTTCACCCCAGTGATCAGAAATTGTCAAAACGTGTTTTTCAGCAGAAATAAACACGTTTTGGCAACTTTGGTCACCCACATGTAAGTTATAGGGCAGGAACAGCACAGTTTTCAAAACGTGTTTTTCAGCCCGAAATAAACGCTTTTTCTCAGCACTTGGAATCGCAGTGTAACTGCTTGGCTCAGAAGAGCACACCGAGTCAGCCCTTCACCCCAGTGATCAGAAATTGTCAAAACGTGTTTTTCAGCAGAAATAAACACGTTTTGGCAACTTTGGTCACCCCCATGTAAGTTATAGGGCAGGAACAGCACAGTTTTCAAAACGTGTTTTTCAGCCCGAAATAAACGCGTTTTCTCAGCACTTGGGATCGCAGTGTAACTGCTTGGCTCAGAAGAGCACACCGAGTCAGCCCTTCACCCCAGTCATCAGAAATTGTCAAAACGTGTTTTTCAGCTTAAATAAACACGTTTTGGCAACTTTGGTCACCCCCATGTAAGTTATAGGGCAGGAACAGCACAGTTTTCAAAACGTGTTTTTCAGCCCGAAATAAACGCGTTTTCTCAGCACTTGGAATCGCAGTGTAACTGCTTGGCTCAGAAGAGCACACTGAGTCAGCCCTTCACCCCAGTGATCAGAAATTGTCAAAACGTGTTTTTCAGCAGAAATAAACACGTTTTGGCAACTTTGGTCACCCCCATGTAAGTTATAGGGCAGGAACAGCACAGTTTTCAAAACGTGTTTTTCAGCCCGAAATAAACGCTTTTTCTCAGCCCTTGGAATCGCAGTGTAACTGCTTGGCTCAGAAGAGCACACTGAGTCAGCCCTTCACCCCAGTGATCAGAAATTGTCAAAACGTGTTTTTCAGCAGAAATAAACACGTTTTGGCAACTTTGGTCAACCCCATGTAAGTTATAGGGCAGGAGCAGCACAGTTTTCAAAACGTGTTTTTCAGCCCGAAATAAACGCTTTTTCTCAGCACTTGGAATCGCAGTGTAACTGCTTGGCTCAGAAGAGCACACCGAGTCAGCCCTTCACGCCAGTGATCAGAAATTGTCAAAACGTGTTTTTCAGCAGAAATAAACACGTTTTGGCAACTTTGGTCACCCCCATGTAAGTTATAGGGCAGGAACAGCACAGTTTTCAAAACGTGTTTTTCAGCCCGAAATAAACGCTTTTTCTCAGCACTTGGAATCGCAGTGTAACTGCTTGGCTCAGAAGAGCACACTGAGTCAGCCCTTCACCCCAGTGATCAGAAATTGTCAAAACGTGTTTTTCAGCAGAAATAAACACGTTTTGGCAACTTTGGTCACCCCCATGTAAGTTATAGGGCAGGAACAGCACAGTTTTCAAAACGTGTTTTTCAGCCCGAAATAAACGCGTTTTCTCAGCACTTGGAATCGCAGTGTAACTGCTTGGCATAGAAGAGCAGACTGAGTCAGCCCTTCACCCCAGTGATCAGAAATTGTCAAAACGTGTTTTTCAGCAGAAATAAACACGTTTTGGCATCTTTGGTCACCCCCATGTAAGTTATAGGGCAGGAACAGCACAGTTTTCAAAACGTGTTTTTCAGCCCGAAATAAACGCTTTTTCTCAGCCCTTGGAATCGCAGTATAACTGCTTGGCTCAGAAGAGCACACCGAGTCAGCCCTTCACCCCAGTGATCAGAAATTGTCAAAACGTGTTTTTCAGCAGAAATAAACACGTTTTGGCAACTTTGGTCACCCCCATGTAAGTTATAGGGCAGGAACAGCACAGTTTTCAAAACGTGTTTTTCAGCCCGAAATAAACGCTTTTTCTCAGCACTTGGAATCGCAGTGTAACTGCTTGGCTCAGAAGAGCACACCGAGTCAGCCCTTCACCCCAGTGATCAGAAATTGTCAAAACGTGTTTTTCAGCAGAAATAAACACGTTTTGGCAACTTTGGTCACCCCCATGTAAGTTATAGGGCAGGAACAGCACAGTTTTCAAAACGTGTTTTTCAGCCCGAAATAAACGCGTTTTCTCAGCACTTGGGATCGCAGTGTAACTGCTTGGCTCAGAAGAGCACACCGAGTCAGCCCTTCACCCCAGTCATCAGAAATTGTCAAAACGTGTTTTTCAGCAGAAATAAACACGTTTTGGCAACTTTGGTCACCCCCATGTAAGTTATAGGGCAGGAACAGCACAGTTTTCAAAACGTGTTTTTCAGCCCGAAATAAACGCTTTTTCTCAGCACTTGGAATCGCAGTGTAACTGCTTGGCTCAGAAGAGCACACTGAGTCAGCCCTTCACCCCAGTGATCAGAAATTGTCAAAACGTGTTTTTCAGCAGAAATAAACACGTTTTGGCAACTTTGGTCACCCCCATGTAAGTTATAGGGCAGGAACAGCACAGTTTTCAAAACGTGTTTTTCAGCCCGAAATAAACGCGTTTTCTCAGCACTTGGAATCGCAGTGTAACTGCTTGGCATAGAAGAGCACACTGAGTCAGCCCTTCACCCCAGTGATCAGAAATTGTCAAAACGTGTTTTTCAGCAGAAATAAACACGTTTTGGCAACTTTGGTCACCCCCATGTAAGTTATAGGGCAGGAACAGCACAGTTTTCAAAACGTGTTTTTCAGCCCGAAATAAACGCTTTTTCTCAGCACTTGGAATCGCAGTGTAACTGCTTGGCTCAGAAGAGCACACCGAGTCAGCCCTTCACCCCAGTGATCAGAAATTGTCAAAACGTGTTTTTCAGCAGAAATAAACACGTTTTGGCAACTTTGGTCACCCCCATGTAAGTTATAGGGCAGGAACAGCACAGTTTTCAAAACGTGTTTTTCAGCCCGAAATAAACGCGTTTTCTCAGCACTTGGGATCGCAGTGTAACTGCTTGGCTCAGAAGAGCACACCGAGTCAGCCCTTCACCCCATTCATCAGAAATTGTCAAAACGTGTTTTTCAGCTTAAATAAACACGTTTTGGCAACTTTGGTCACCCCCATGTAAGTTATAGGGCAGGAACAACACAGTTTTCAAAACGTGTTTTTCAGCCCGAAATAAACGCGTTTTCTCAGCACTTGGAATCGCAGTGTAACTGCTTGGCTCAGAAGAGCAAACTGAGTCAGCCCTTCACCCCAGTGATCAGAAATTGTCAAAACGTGTTTTTCAGCAGAAATAAACACGTTTTGGCAACTTTGGTCACCCCCATGTAAGTTATAGGGCAGGAACAGCACAGTTTTCAAAACGTGTTTTTCAGCCCGAAATAAACGCGTTTTCTCAGCACTTGGAATCGCAGTGTAACTGCTTGGCATAGAAGAGCACACTGAGTCAGCCCTTCACCCCAGTGATCAGAAATTGTCAAAACGTGTTTTTCAGCAGAAATAAACACGTTTTGGCAACTTTGGTCACCCCCATGTAAGTTATAGGGCAGGAACAGCACAGTTTTCAAAACGTGTTTTTCAGCCCGAAATAAACGCTTTTTCTCAGCCCTTGGAATCGCAGTGTAACTGCTTGGCTCAGAAGAGCACACTGAGTCAGCCCTTCACCCCAGTGATCAGAAATTGTCAAAACGTGTTTTTCAGCAGAAATAAACACGTTTTGGCAACTTTGGTCACCCCCATGTAAGTTATAGGGCAGGAACAGCACAGTTTTCAAAACGTGTTTTTCAGCCCGAAATAAACGCTTTTTCTCAGCACTTGGAATCGCAGTGTAACTGCTTGGCTCAGAAGAGCACACCGAGTCAGCCCTTCACCCCAGTGATCAGAAATTGTCAAAACGTGTTTTTCAGCAGAAATAAACACGTTTTGGCAACTTTGGTCACCCCCATGTAAGTTATAGGGCAGGAACAGCACAGTTTTCAAAACGTTTTTTTCAGCACGAAATAAACGCTTTTTCTCAGCACTTGGAATCGCAGTGTAACTGCTTGACTCAGAAGAGCACACCGAGTCAGCCCTTCACCCCAGTAATCAGAAATTGTCAAAACGTGTTTTTCAGCTTAAATAAACACGTTTTGGCAACTTTGGTCACCCCCATTTAAGTTATAGGGCAGGAACAGCACAGTTTTCAAAACGTGTTTTTCAGCCCGAAATAAACGCTTTTTCTCAGCACTTGGAATCGCAGTGTAACTGCTTGGCTCAGAAGAGCACACCGACTCAGCCCTTCACCCCAGTCATCAGAAATTGTCAAAACGTGTTTTTCAGCAGAAATAAACACGTTTTGGCAACTTTGGTCACCCCCATGTAAGTAATAGGGCAGGAACAGCACAGTTTTCAAAACGTGTTTTTCAGCCCGAAATAAACGCGTTTTCTCAGCACTTGGAATCGCAGTGTAACTGCTTGGCATAGAAGAGCAGACTGAGTCAGCCCTTCACCCCAGTGATCAGAAATTGTCAAAACGTGTTTTTCAGCAGAAATAAACACGTTTTGGCATCTTTGGTCACCCCCATGTAAGTTATAGGGCAGGAACAGCACAGTTTTCAAAACGTGTTTTTCAGCCCGAAATAAACGCTTTTTCTCAGCCCTTGGAATCGCAGTATAACTGCTTGGCTCAGAAGAGCACACCGAGTCAGCCCTTCACCCCAGTGATCAGAAATTATCAAAACGTGTTTTTCAGCAGAAATAAACACGTTTTGGCAACTTTGGTCACCCCCATGTAAGTTATAGGGCAGGAACAGCACAGTTTGCAAAACGTGTTTTTCAGCCCGAAATAAACGCGTTTTCTCAGCACTTGGGATCGCAGTGTAACTGCTTGGCTCAGAAGAGCACACCGAGTCAGCCCTTCACCCCAGTCATCAGAAATTGTCAAAACGTGTTTTTCAGCAGAAATAAACACGTTTTGGCAACTTTGGTCACCCCCATGTAAGTTATAGGGCAGGAACAGCACAGTTTTCAAAACGTGTTTTTCAGCCCGAAATAAACGCTTTTTCTCAGCACTTGGAATCGCAGTGTAACTGCTTGGCTCAGAAGAGCACACTGAGTCAGCCCTTCACCCCAGTGATCAGAAATTGTCAAAACGTGTTTTTCAGCAGAAATAAACACGTTTTGGCAACTTTGGTCACCCCCATGTAAGTTATAGGGCAGGAACAGCACAGTTTTCAAAACGTGTTTTTCAGCCCGAAATAAACGCGTTTTCTCAGCACTTGGAATCGCAGTGTAACTGCTTGGCATAGAAGAGCACACTGAGTCAGCCCTTCACCCCAGTGATCAGAAATTGTCAAAACGTGTTTTTCAGCAGAAATAAACACGTTTTGGCAACTTTGGTCACCCCCATGTAAGTTATAGGGCAGGAACAGCACAGTTTTCAAAACGTGTTTTTCAGCCCGAAATAAACGCTTTTTCTCAGCACTTGGAATCGCAGTGTAACTGCTTGGCTCAGAAGAGCACACCGAGTCAGCCCTTCACCCCAGTGATCAGAAATTGTCAAAACGTGTTTTTCAGCAGAAATAAACACGTTTTGGCAACTTTGGTCACCCCCATGTAAGTTATAGGGCAGGAACAGCACAGTTTTCAAAACGTGTTTTTCAGCCCGAAATAAACGCGTTTTCTCAGCACTTGGGATCGCAGTGTAACTGCTTGGCTCAGAAGAGCACACCGAGTCAGCCCTTCACCCCAGTCATCAGAAATTGTCAAAACGTGTTTTTCAGCTTAAATAAACACGTTTTGGCAACTTTGGTCACCCCCATGTAAGTTATAGGGCAGGAACAACACAGTTTTCAAAACGTGTTTTTCAGCCCGAAATAAACGCGTTTTCTCAGCACTTGGAATCGCAGTGTAACTGCTTGGCTCAGAAGAGCACACTGAGTCAGCCCTTCACCCCAGTGATCAGAAATTGTCAAAACGTGTTTTTCAGCAGAAATAAACACGTTTTGGCAACTTTGGTCACCCCCATGTAAGTTATAGGGCAGGAACAGCACAGTTTTCAAAACGTGTTTTTCAGCCCGAAATAAACGCTTTTTCTCAGCCCTTGGAATCGCAGTGTAACTGCTTGGCTCAGAAGAGCACACTGAGTCAGCCCTTCACCCCAGTGATCAGAAATTGTCAAAACGTGTTTTTCAGCAGAAATAAACACGTTTTGGCAACTTTGGTCACCCCCATGTAAGTTATAGGGCAGGAACAGCACAGTTTTCAAAACGTGTTTTTCAGCCCGAAATAAACGCTTTTTCTCAGCACTTGGAATCGCAGTGTAACTGCTTGACTCAGAAGAGCACACCGAGTCAGCCCTTCACCCCAGTAATCAGAAATTGTCAAAACGTGTTTTTCAGCTTAAATAAACACGTTTTGGCAACTTTGGTCACCCCCATTTAAGTTATAGGGCAGGAACAGCACAGTTTTCAAAACGTGTTTTTCAGCCCGAAATAAACGCTTTTTCTCAGCACTTGGAATCGCAGTGTAACTGCTTGGCTCAGAAGAGCACACCGAGTCAGCCCTTCACCCCAGTAATCAGAAATTGTCAAAACGTGTTTTTCAGCAGAAATAAACACGTTTTGGCAACTTTGGTCAACCCCATGTAAGTTATAGGGCAGGAACAGCACAGTTTTCAAAACGTGTTTTTCAGCCCGAAATAAACGCTTTTTCTCAGCACTTGGAATCGCAGTGTAACTGCTTGGCTCAGAAGAGCACACCGACTCAGCCCTTCACCCCAGTCATCAGAAATTGTCAAAACGTGTTTTTCAGCAGAAATAAACACGTTTTGGCAACTTTGGTCACCCCCATGTAAGTAATAGGGCAGGAACAGCACAGTTTTCAAAACGTGTTTTTCAGCCCGAAATAAACGCGTTTTCTCAGCACTTGGAATCGCAGTGTAACTGCTTGGCATAGAAGAGCAGACTGAGTCAGCCCTTCACCCCAGTGATCAGAAATTGTCAAAACGTGTTTTTCAGCAGAAATAAACACGTTTTGGCAATTTGGTCAACCCCATGTAAGTTATAGGGCAGGAACAGCACAGTTTTCAAAACGTGTTTTTCAGCCCGAAATAAACGCTTTTTCTCAGCCCTTGGAATCGCAGTATAACTGCTTGGCTCAGAAGAGCACACTGAGTCAGCCCTTCACCCCAGTGATCAGAAATTGTCAAAACGTGTTTTTCAGCAGAAATAAACACGTTTTGGCAACTTTGGTCACCCCCATGTAAGTTATAGGGCAGGAACAGCACAGTTTTCAAAACGTGTTTTTCAGCCCGAAATAAACGCTTTTTCTCAGCACTTGGAATCGCAGTGTAACTGCTTGGCTCAGAAAAGCACACCGAGTCAGCCCTTCACCCCAGTAATCAGAAATTGTCAAAACGTGTTTTTCAGCTTAAATAAACACGTTTTGGCAACTTTGGTCACCCCCATTTAAGTTATAGGGCAGGAACAGCACAGTTTTCAAAACGTGTTTTTCAGCCCGAAATAAACGCGTTTTCTCAGCACTTGGAATCGCAGTGTAACTGCTTGGCATAGAAGAGCAGACTGAGTCAGCCCTTCACCCCAGTGATCAGAAATTGTCAAAACGTGTTTTTCAGCAGAAATAAACACGTTTTGGCAATTTGGTCAACCCCATGTAAGTTATAGGGGAGGAACAGCACAGTTTTCAAAACGTGTTTTTCAGCCCGAAATAAACGCTTTTCTCAGCACTTGGAATCGCAGTGTAACTGCTTGGCTCAGAAGAGCACACCGAGTCAGCCCTTCACCCCAGTGATCAGAAATTGTCAAAACGTGTTTTTCAGCAGAAATAAACACGTTTTGGCAACTTTGGTCACCCCCATGTAAGTTATAGGGCAGGAACAGCACAGTTTTCAAAACGTGTTTTTCAGCCCGAAATAAACGCGTTTTCTCAGCACTTGGGATCGCAGTGTAACTGCTTGGCTCAGAAGAGCACACCGAGTCAGCCCTTCACCCCAGTGATCAGAAATTGTCAAAACGTGTTTTTCAGCAGAAATAAACACGTTTTGGCAACTTTGGTCACCCCCATGTAAGTTATAGGGCAGGAACAGCACAGTTTTCAAAACGTGTTTTTCAGCCCGAAATAAACGCTTTTTCTCAGCCCTTGGAATCGCAGTGTAACTGCTTGGCTCAGAAGAGCACACTGAGTCAGCCCTTCACCCCAGTGATCAGAAATTGTCAAAACGTGTTTTTCAGCAGAAATAAACACGTTTTGGCAACTTTGGTCACCCCCATGTAAGTTATAGGGCAGGAACAGCACAGTTTTCAAAACGTGTTTTTCAGCCCGAAATAAACGCTTTTTCTCAGCACTTGGAATCGCAGTGTAACTGCTTGGCTCAGAAGAGCACACCGAGTCAGCCCTTCACCCCAGTGATCAGAAATTGTCAAAAAGTGTTTTTCAGCAGAAATAAACACGTTTTGGCAACTTTGGTCACCCCCATGTAAGTTATAGGGCAGGAACAGCACAGTTTTCAAAACGTGTTTTTCAGCCCGAAATAAACGCTTTTTCTCAGCACTTGGAATCGCAGTGTAACTGCTTGACTCAGAAGAGCACACCGAGTCAGCCCTTCACCCCAGTAATCAGAAATTGTCAAAACGTGTTTTTCAGCTTAAATAAACACGTTTTGGCAACTTTGGTCACCCCCATTTAAGTTATAGGGCAGGAACAGCACAGTTTTCAAAACGTGTTTTTCAGCCCGAAATAAACGCTATTTCTCAGCACTTGGAATCGCAGTGTAACTGCTTGGCTCAGAAGAGCACACCGAGTCAGCCCTTCACCCCAGTAATCAGAAATTGTCAAAACGTGTTTTTCAGCAGAAATAAACACGTTTTGGCAACTTTGGTCAACCCCATGTAAGTTATAGGGCAGGAACAGCACAGTTTTCAAAACGTGTTTTTCAGCCCGAAATAAACGCTTTTTCTCAGCACTTGGAATCGCAGTGTAACTGCTTGGCTCAGAAGAGCACACCGACTCAGCCCTTCACCCCAGTCATCAGAAATTGTCAAAACGTGTTTTTCAGCAGAAATAAACACGTTTTGGCAACTTTGGTCACCCCCATGTAAGTAATAGGGCAGGAACAGCACAGTTTTCAAAACGTGTTTTTCAGCCCGAAATAAACGCGTTTTCTCAGCACTTGGAATCGCAGTGTAACTGCTTGGCATAGAAGAGCAGACTGAGTCAGCCCTTCACCCCAGTGATCAGAAATTGTCAAAACGTGTTTTTCAGCAGAAATAAACACGTTTTGGCAATTTGGTCAACCCCATGTAAGTTATAGGGCAGGAACAGCACAGTTTTCAAAACGTGTTTTTCAGCCCGAAATAAACGCTTTTTCTCAGCCCTTGGAATCGCAGTGTAACTGCTTGGCTCAGAAGAGCACACTGAGTCAGCCCTTCACCCCAGTGATCAGAAATTGTCAAAACGTGTTTTTCAGCAGAAATAAACACGTTTTGGCAACTTTGGTCACCCCCATGTAAGTTATAGGGCAGGAACAGCACAGTTTTCAAAACGTGTTTTTCAGCCCGAAATAAACGCTTTTTCTCAGCACTTGGAATCGCAGTGTAACTGCTTGGCTCAGAAGAGCACACCGAGTCAGCCCTTCACCCCAGTGATCAGAAATTGTCAAAAAGTGTTTTTCAGCAGAAATAAACACGTTTTGGCAACTTTGGTCACCCCCATGTAAGTTATAGGGCAGGAACAGCACAGTTTTCAAAACGTGTTTTTCAGCCCGAAATAAACGCTTTTTCTCAGCACTTGGAATCGCAGTGTAACTGCTTGACTCAGAAGAGCACACCGAGTCAGCCCTTCACCCCAGTAATCAGAAATTGTCAAAACGTGTTTTTCAGCTTAAATAAACACGTTTTGGCAACTTTGGTCACCCCCATTTAAGTTATAGGGCAGGAACAGCACAGTTTTCAAAACGTGTTTTTCAGCCCGAAATAAACGCTTTTTCTCAGCACTTGGAATCGCAGTGTAACTGCTTGGCTCAGAAGAGCACACCGAGTCAGCCCTTCACCCCAGTAATCAGAAATTGTCAAAACGTGTTTTTCAGCAGAAATAAACACGTTTTGGCAACTTTGGTCAACCCCATGTAAGTTATAGGGCAGGAACAGCACAGTTTTCAAAACGTGTTTTTCAGCCCGAAATAAACGCTTTTTCTCAGCACTTGGAATCGCAGTGTAACTGCTTGGCTCAGAAGAGCACACCGACTCAGCCCTTCACCCCAGTCATCAGAAATTGTCAAAACGTGTTTTTCAGCAGAAATAAACACGTTTTGGCAACTTTGGTCACCCCCATGTAAGTAATAGGGCAGGAACAGCACAGTTTTCAAAACGTGTTTTTCAGCCCGAAATAAACGCGTTTTCTCAGCACTTGGAATCGCAGTGTAACTGCTTGGCATAGAAGAGCAGACTGAGTCAGCCCTTCACCCCAGTGATCAGAAATTGTCAAAACGTGTTTTTCAGCAGAAATAAACACGTTTTGGCAATTTGGTCAACCCCATGTAAGTTATAGGGCAGGAACAGCACAGTTTTCAAAACGTGTTTTTCAGCCCGAAATGAACGCTTTTTCTCAGCCCTTGGAATCGCAGTATAACTGCTTGGCTCAGAAGAGCACACTGAGTCAGCCCTTCACCCCAGTGATCAGAAATTGTCAAAACGTGTTTTTCAGCAGAAATAAACACGTTTTGGCAACTTTGGTCACCCCCATGTAAGTTATAGGGCAGGAACAGCACAGTTTTCAAAACGTGTTTTTCAGCCCGAAATAAACGCTTTTTCTCAGCACTTGGAATCGCAGTGTAACTGCTTGGCTCAGAAAAGCACACCGAGTCAGCCCTTCACCCCAGTAATCAGAAATTGTCAAAACGTGTTTTTCAGCTTAAATAAACACGTTTTGGCAACTTTGGTCACCCCCATTTAAGTTATAGGGCAGGAACAGCACAGTTTTCAAAACGTGTTTTTCAGCCCGAAATAAACGCGTTTTCTCAGCACTTGGAATCGCAGTGTAACTGCTTGGCATAGAAGAGCAGACTGAGTCAGCCCTTCACCCCAGTGATCAGAAATTGTCAAAACGTGTTTTTCAGCAGAAATAAACACGTTTTGGCAATTTGGTCAACCCCATGTAAGTTATAGGGCAGGAACAGCACAGTTTTCAAAACGTGTTTTTCAGCCCGAAATAAACGCTTTTCTCAGCACTTGGAATCGCAGTGTAACTGCTTGGCTCAGAAGAGCACACCGAGTCAGCCCTTCACCCCAGTGATCAGAAATTGTCAAAACGTGTTTTTCAGCAGAAATAAACACGTTTTGGCAACTTTGGTCACCCCCATGTAAGTTATAGGGCAGGAACAGCACAGTTTTCAAAACGTGTTTTTCAGCCCGAAATAAACGCGTTTTCTCAGCACTTGGGATCGCAGTGTAACTGCTTGGCTCAGAAGAGCACACCGAGTCAGCCCTTCACCCCAGTCATCAGAAATTGTCAAAACGTGTTTTTCAGCTTAAATAAACACGTTTTGGCAACTTTGGTCACCCCCATGTAAGTTATAGGGCAGGAACAGCACAGTTTTCAAAACGTGTTTTTCAGCCCGAAATAAACGCGTTTTCTCAGCACTTGGAATCGCAGTGTAACTGCTTGGCTCAGAAGAGCACACTGAGTCAGCCCTTCACCCCAGTGATCAGAAATTGTCAAAACGTGTTTTTCAGCAGAAATAAACACGTTTTGGCAACTTTGGTCACCCCCATGTAAGTTATAGGGCAGGAACAGCACAGTTTTCAAAACGTGTTTTTCAGCCCGAAATAAACGCTTTTTCTCAGCCCTTGGAATCGCAGTGTAACTGCTTGGCTCAGAAGAGCACACTGAGTCAGCCCTTCACCCCAGTGATCAGAAATTGTCAAAACGTGTTTTTCAGCAGAAATAAACACGTTTTGGCAACTTTGGTCAACCCCATGTAAGTTATAGGGCAGGAGCAGCACAGTTTTCAAGACGTGTTTTTCAGCCCGAAATAAACGCTTTTTCTCAGCACTTGGAATCGCAGTGTAACTGCTTGGCTCAGAAGAGCACACCGAGTCAGGCCTTCACCCCAGTGATCAGAAATTGTCAAAACGTGTTTTTCAGCAGAAATAAACACGTTTTGGCAGCTTTGGTCACCCCCATGTAAGTTATAGGGCAGGAACAGCACAGTTTTCAAAACGTGTTTTTCAGCCCGAAATAAACGCTTTTTCTCAGCACTTGGAATCGCAGTGTAACTGCTTGGCTCAGAAGAGCACACTGAGTCAGCCCTTCACCCCAGTGATCAGAAATTGTCAAAACGTGTTTTTCAGCAGAAATAAACACGTTTTGGCAACTTTGGTCACCCCCATGTAAGTTATAGGGCAGGAACAGCACAGTTTTCAAAACGTGTTTTTCAGCCCGAAATAAACGCGTTTTCTCAGCACTTGGAATCGCAGTGTAACTGCTTGGCATAGAAGAGCAGACTGAGTCAGCCCTTCACCCCAGTGATCAGAAATTGTCAAAACGTGTTTTTCAGCTTAAATAAACACGTTTTGGCAACTTTGGTCACCCCCATGTAAGTTATAGGGCAGAAACAGCACAGTTTTCAAAACGTGTTTTTCAGACCGAAATAAACGCGTTTTCTCAGCACTTGGAATCGCAGTGTAACTGCTTGGCTCAGAAGAGCACACTGAGTCAGCCCTTCACCCCAGTGATCAGAAATTGTCAAAACGTGTTTTTCAGCAGAAATAAACACGTTTTGGCAACTTTGCTCACCCCCATGTAAGTTATAGGGCAGGAACAGCACAGTATTCAAAACGTGTTTTTCAGCCCGAAATAAACGCGTTTTCTCAGCACTTGGGATCGCAGTGTAACTGCTTGGCTCAGAAGAGCACACCGAGTCAGCCCTTCACCCCAGTCATCAGAAATTGTCAAAACTTGTTTTTCAGCTTAAATAAACACGTTTTGGCAACTTTGGTCACCCCCATGTAAGTTATAGGGCAGGAACAGCACAGTTTTCAAAACGTGTTTTTCAGCCCGAAATAAACACTTTTTCTCAGCACTTGGAATCGCAGTGTAACTGCTTGGCTCAGAAGAGCACACCGAGTCAGCCCTTCACCCCAGTGATCAGAAATTGTCAAAACGTGTTTTTCAGCAGAAATAAACACGTTTTGGCAACTTTGGTCACCCCCATGTAAGTTATAGGGCAGGAACAGCACAGTTTTCAAAACGTGTTTTTCAGCCCGAAATAAACGCTTTTTCTCAGCACTTGGAATCGCAGTGTAACTGCTTGGCTCAGAAGAGCACACTGAGTCAGCCCTTCACCCCAGTGATCAGAAATTGTCAAAACGTGTTTTTCAGCAGAAATAAACACGTTTTGGCAACTTTGGTCACCCCCATGTAAGTTATAGGGCAGGAACAGCACAGTTTTCAAAACGTGTTTTTCAGCCCGAAATAAACGCGTTTTCTCAGCACTTGGAATCGCAGTGTAACTGCTTGGCATAGAAGAGCAGACTGAGTCAGCCCTTCACCCCAGTGATCAGAAATTGTCAAAACGTGTTTTTCAGCAGAAATAAACACGTTTTGGCAACTTTGGTCACCCCCATGTAAGTTATAGGGCAGGAACAGCACAGTTTTCAAAACGTGTTTTTCAGCCCGAAATAAACGCTTTTTCTCAGCCCTTGGAATCGCAGTGTAACTGCTTGGCTCAGAAGAGCACACCGAGTCAGCCCTTCACCCCAGTGATCAGAAATTGTCAAAACGTGTTTTTCAGCAGAAATAAACACGTTTTGGCAACTTTGGTCACCCCCATGTAAGTTATAGGGCAGGAACAGCACAGTTTTCAAAACGTGTTTTTCAGCCCGAAATAAACGCTTTTTCTCAGCACTTGGAATCGCAGTGTAACTGCTTGGCTCAGAAGAGCACACCGAGTCAGCCCTTCACCCCAGTGATCAGAAATTGTCAAAACGTGTTTTTCAGCAGAAATAAACACGTTTTGGCAACTTTGGTCACCCCCATGTAAGTTATAGGGCAGGAACAGCACAGTTTTCAAAACGTGTTTTTCAGCCCGAAATAAACGCTTTTTCTCAGCACTTGGAATCGCAGTGTAACTGCTTGGCTCAGAAGAGCACACTGAGTCAGCCCTTCACCCCAGTGATCAGAAATTG